>NC_092510.1:22695077-23032161 GCF_047511675.1 Marmota flaviventris | reverse complement strand
TGCATATGATAGTTTAACAGCTTTTCTCTTTTGTTTCTAGAAGATTAAGTCTCAGTCCTAGGAGAAAATAAATTAAAGGTGGTTCCTTACAATTTGAAAAAAATATAATATGAAGATAAGAGGAAACTGAAAAGGAGCTTTTACTTCTAAAAGCTAAGGTTAAGAAATAATTGTTATTTTCCTCTATACGCCAGGAAAGCTATCTCTGATTTTTGGTGGTGGATATGTCACTAGAAGCTCTGTGAAGACAAAATTATTTCTTGAAAATTTTCCTATAGTTTTTACATCCATTGAAATCCAACCTGGAGCACTTGACAACTTTGATTTAGAACTCTGACCCTTGGTTTAAAATTCAAATTTCCTTGATGGGAAGATGGGAAGGCACATAGATGAATGCTTTCTGGATGACAGTAGTGACCTGAAGACCCTAAAGATGCTCTATGGGAAGACTTTGGACTTAATGAAATATTAGGAAACTGCATAGTAGTAATGGGTAATGTGTGCACAGTACACATTAGCTTATCACCAAGGAGCAGGGTGGAGGTCAGTGAATAGAAAATTACTAAGAGGAAACATTAGTGATAAGAAGGAATTCTGCTTAAACTCCTCTAAGAGGACTGTTGCTAAAGATAGCCAAGGGTGATGCAATCCTCTGGGGTATGGTGGAGAATGAGGAACCATGGAGGATGAAGAATCCTACCAGATAATGGAGGGTGATCAAGACTGAGAGATTCTGGCTAAACCAGTTGAGGAGGCTCTTGCTAAAATTAGAAAATTCAGAGAGGAACAGAAAGGACAAAAAGAGAAGAGAGTTCAAAGGTGCTCTTAGCCTTTTGTCAAAGAGACTATAGGATTTTTTTTTTTTTGTCAGCCAGAGATTATAGGATTCTATATCTGACTGTTGAGATGCAAATGGATAAGACATAGAGACACTCTGGTCAGCAATCAGGAAACTGACTAACATTTTCTGTTTTGTTTATATGTTGACAAATGGTATATAGAAAGACCTTTATTAATCTTTTGTCAGAATTTGTATTCTAGCTGTGTACTGAGCAGAGTTCTTTGGGGTAACTTTTGTTCTTTATCAAATTTTTGTCTCCTTAAATATTCTGATGGACATAGTGAGCGTTAGAATACCTTACAGAAATTAGAGGACTACACTTTAGAAATCTTCATTGGGTTTTCTTATATAGATAGTTATGATTATTCTGCTATAGTTGATTCAGTTGTTTGTATATTCCTCTTTTTTAAAGTTCTGGGAAAGAAGATCAGTCACATATTGAAGGAACTTTCAGATTAATTAAAATAGAGAACACAAGAAAGTTTATCTATATTTTGCAATTTGTCTGCAAAGATACTTAAAAATAATGTCTTTACCCAGTTGTTGCTAAATAGGCCTACTGTGGATGCAGAGTTCTATAACAGCAGATTAAACAATATTGCACTTTTGAATGAAATTAGGGAATTGAGGACTCAAATAGGAAATATAAAATCTGATGAAATGTGTGCTATTGATTTTTAACTAAAAATAAAACGGTACATTCAGGGGCAACAGAGTAGCTTAAAAAGCCACTGGGATGATGTTAATGATAGTGGTATAGATTACTCATGATATACAATAATTAAACATAAGAGTTTGAAAATACCTGCAATCCTTTGTTAGCTATTTTAGTTGAAAATTGTCTTTGACAAGACTATTATACTTTGAACAAATTATTTATTATACTATTAAAATGTAATACACTTTGTGGCATGTTCTTGAGGAGTCTATTCCAAAAAGAACAAATACGTTTTACCTAGAGAGTTCTCTTCAGCACACTTTTGTATTTTTTTATATGTAAAATTAGATTAAGTCATGTAGGTCAAATAACACATGGAATTAAATGAGTGATATCCTCCTGTACACACTGCTTCCAAATAAATACAAATGAGTATTTTAAGAAAAATAATGTGGGTCATATTAGCCATGATTCTCTTATTTCCAGGATGTGTATATAGGATGCCAGATATCTATTGAAGTCAAATATCTATGGATATTTCTAAAGCATTAGCTCCATTAAAATAGACATAGAGATGGACTTTTCTCACTCTTTTATTCCTAGTTCACAGTATGGTGTTTGGTAGTTGGCATTCAGTAAAACTTTGTGAAATTGATAGGTAGATGAATAAATGAATGGAATATTTGAATGCCTATTTGTTTTCAATCCTGATTTAACATTGTTTAAACATAATAAGAGTATGCTTTTAAACTGATTAGTCACTAGTCCTGCTGACCTAAGTAACAACTCTTGACCATTGAAATATTTTTCATTTAGCAAAAAACCCTGCTACAGATAGAATTGTCAAATAAATACAGGACACATGGGACATAAACATACTATTAACAATGAAAATTATTCATTGTTAATCTGAAATTCAAATTTAACTAAACTTCCTATTTTTTTTTTGCTAATTCTGTCAATCCTATGAAGAGAGTGTGTTGCTAGTATCTGAAGTACAATTTTTGCAAGGCATTTGTCTAGATTAAATGAGATAATTAACCTGTGTAGAGTACCTAGTACAATGGTTAGAGCATAATAAAACCTCAGTAAATGTTCGGATGGTGATTAAGACCTTCTATATTACTCTGAAGTTTTATGAACATATGGATATGAAGACAAGTTAGGACAAAAGTCAGATGCAATGATGATCCTATATAGTTTAAGGTAGTTCTAGGAATCAGGTAAGTTTTAGCACTCATAATATCAAATCACAGGGACAAAACTATGTTTGGGACAGAATTGGGCAAATCTGAGTCAAAAGCTTGACATCACTATTTATTAGCTGTTTGCATTAGGGAAGTCACTTAACCTTTCTGATATTATTTGTGAAGTGGGAAAAATACCTATTGTTTCTATAGTAGCAATTAGAAAGATAAAATAAAATCTGTAAAGGGTATAGCAGAATGCTTGGTATATTAAAAGTATTTACTGCCCAAAGGATCCCCACTCTGTGCTTAGAATTATACTAACATTAATTCCTCTTTCTCAATAACTCCAAGTTCCCATTCACATAGAAATTCACCAATTTTCAGAGTTCTGTTTTTAAGGTATTTCTAAGAAGCCCTATGCTGCAGTCTGGCTGGGCACAAAATCACGAGCCACTCACAGCCTTGTAGATTCAAACAGAAATTCTTTATTCCTGAACTCACACCGGCACCCTACAAGCACATTCTGGTGAAATCCACGCCTCCACTGGGCTCTGCATCCCGAAATACTCTCTGAATCCCGTGAGAACTCAAGGAGAACTCAAGGCGCCTGAGGCAGCAGGATACGCCCTATTCCCAGCAGGAATCACCTTAAACCTGGAACCGCCCTAAACCCTGATCCGCCCTAAATCCTGATCTGCCCTGGTCCTTGAGCAAGGTCACCTTTCATGCAAAGTCACTGCAAATGCCCTGGGTCCAAGGCAAGCCCATTTCCACAATGGAGAGTCCTCCCTCTAAGCAACATGGGGTAGGCTGACAAAGAAATTGCCATGCGTCATTCTTACTTAGCTATGGCTCAGCAGCCCTAGAATATTATCTTGCTTGTGCCTAGGAACTGTGTTCCTAGGTCTCAGAGCTGTGACTTTCTTGGGGCTCCTCTTCCACTCCCAGCTGCAAGCTTGTAGTCTTAATACTGTTATGGCCTGACAATTTAGGACTTTCAGACACAGGTTTTTTATTTGCCTGTAGAAGTCTGTTCCTATTTGGGTCAACCCACAGGATTAAACTCTGATGACACTACTCAGTACTAGTAGAGCTGTACCCTTGCATAATAATAATTATTAAGTATTTACTATGTTTCAGGCTCTGTTCTAAGTTTTTTATGTAATTTTTTTTCATTCAGTCCACAGAACAATGTTATTATCTCCAATTTATGGTTAAGAATGTTGAAACTCACAGAGTTAAAGTAACTTTGTGTGTGTGTGTGTGTGTGTGTGTGTGTGTGTGTGTTCTTTTCTTTTCTTTTTGGCTTTTCATTAAAAAAAATCCTTCTTGGTGTTTTATGTTATTCTTGGAACCATGGTTTTGTGTCTGTCATTACTTGGGGGAAATTCTCCATTGTGATTTATTCAAACTTATTCTTTTTTTCTCTCCTCATTTTTGGTTATTTACTTTCCGTATTAGACTCTCCATGTTTAATAATGTCCTGAAGTATTAGATCCTCTGATTTTTTCCTAGTCCTTTATGTTTTAGTTTGGATAATTTATATTAATTCATCTTCTAACATATTGTTTTTTCCCCTTGACTATCAAGTATGCATATGAAACCAGTTTTCTTCATTTCTCCTACTGTGTTTTTTTTTTCTTTCTTTTAAAATTTTTCAGGTAGCTTTTATTTTTTGCTCATATTATCTGATTTTCCATGTTATCCACATTTTCTATTAGAGCCTTTATCATAATAATTGTAATTATTTTTAATACCTCACCTGGATACTCCCAGCATCTCTTCATATTTATTTCTAATTTTGTTATTTTCTTTGTCTCTTAAGAATATTATTTAAATTCTTACATTTTCATATGCCTTTTGATTTTTTGTTTTTAAAAATCAGGCATCTTGTTTAGAACAGTAGAAACTGAAGAAATAGTTTTTATGCTTGGAAATGGGTGCTGTGCATTTAGTGCAGGGATTTAAGTCAATCTAGTCAGGAGTTGAACTGGGTTCAGTATTTGTTGTTACTATGATTACTTTCAGTGTACCACAGACTACAAATTTCTCTGGCATTACCTTGTGTTTAGGGCTAATAATCCAGGGATTTTTCTCATTTATTTACCCCCTTCTTAGCTTGAGGCATTCCCTTTCTACTGAGTCTCAAAGAGGTTGTCATACTTTGCTCCTCTTCCATGAAGATACCAATTGTTAGCCTAGTTGAGGGTGGGGTGGGTGAGAGGGGTATTATCTGTTGTTGCAATTAAGTCTCATGAATTGTGATCCTGGTCTCAGGGCTCTGGCTTTCTAGGGCCTCCTTTCCCATTCCCAGCTGTAGGTTCCTTTCCTATGGGTAAATTTTATTTATTTATTTTTTCACCAGGTTTTAAGGGGGAAAAGTGTATATTTCTCTTCCCCTAGTAATTAAGACTTTGGTTCTGTAGAGAAGATTATGGTTAAAAAAAAAAATCTGCTGTTGCTCTCCACAGTGTTTACCACGAGGAATCCTTTTTCCAGATTCTCTCCAGTCTTTTTGTAAGGTCTGTGGCAAAGAGTCTGTTAGTGGGTATAGATGTCCTTATGCCTTCAAATCCCGCCCCCAGGGGATTACATTCTCTTATGGCCCCATCTGTGTTCTTCACTAGTTCATTAAGAGCTTTCATTGAGCCAGGTGCAGTGAAACATGCCTGTGATCTCAGCAGCTGAGGCAGGAGGTTTGCAAGTTCCAGCTTCAGCACCTCAGCAAGGGTGAGGCACTAAGCAACTCAGTGAGACACTGTCTCTAAATAAAATACAAAATGGGAATGAGGATGTGGCTCAGTGGTTGAATGCCTGTGGGTTCAATTTCCCAAAAAGTTTTCACTGAATTCTTGCCAGTTTCTGGCTCCATTTTTCTAGGTAAGAAAGTGCTGGTGAATGTATTCTCCTTGAAGACACCTATCTTTCCTTAAATTTACAATTAGTTGGTTGCCCTAAAGTCTCATCTATGTAATGAACTTAACCAGAATTCAATAATTTTCAGGTTGTCCAGTGTTTTTAGTTTGGTTTTAGTAAGGGTGAAAACGCGTCCTTTGATACTTTTCCATCCCAAGCAGAAGCTGTGAATTATTTACTTTCCAAGGTAAGTTTTTATCTTGTTAGTAAGAGGAAGAATCAGGAAACAAAGCCCACAGTTGACTCCAGGCCCTGTATTTTGACCATGGAGCAACTGAGTTGCTTCAATTCAGTAACAGTGATGCTTCACAGGCACTATAGTTAGTGATGCTTTTGGTCTGTGCTATGTAGTAACCACCCAAAACTACTTAAATTTAATTGTATGCTAATTAAAATTAAATATGTTTAAAAATTCAGGTCCTCAGTCATACTAGTCATATTTAAGTTGTCATTAATCACATGTGTTTAGTGGCTGCCTATTGAAAAACACATTTTAGAACATTTCCATCATTTTAGAAAGTTCTTTTGACAATGCTGCTGAGAGTATCACGACTACATAACAGTCCTTTAAAATAAGAAGAAAAAGAAAACCCTTTCTCTCACAGCTATATTTGGTCCTAAAGATGTACCAGAGAATTTTCACAAAGTAGTTTTTCTATTTGGTATTAACATACCAGTCTTTTTCCCTGGCCACCCACTGCCACCAGAGCATAGGCACAGCAGAAGATATTTCTAGGGAAGCTGAAGCATTGCTCTTAGACTTAGTAATCCCTTGTAATATTAGGCCCCTTTAATGCACTGTGATTTTTTTAATATTCATTTTTTAGTTTTAGGTGGACACAATATCTTTATTTTACATTTATGTGGTGCTGAGGATCAAACCCAGTGCCTCATGCATAGTAGGCGAGCACTCTACCACCGAGCCACAATCCCAGCCCAGCACTGTGATTTTTTTTCTGCCTTCAACATGAACTTTCTCTCAGGGATATTATCATACTTGCCTAAAATTTGGCTTTCTTTAGATTTCCTGTAGTCAATTGGACACATATTTATACACATCTGGTTTTATATGTACACATAAAATACATCTTTATTGGTCTATATTGCAAATGTGCTATGAAATCAAGTACTTTTTCCAGAAGCCTCAACAGCTCACATTTTGCATTCAGACTGACCTTGGGGAGGCCTGCCACTTAACTCTACCTCTTCCTGAGGATCAAATATAACAATATTTTTATACTTCCATTTGTTATGATCTGAGATATGACACAAAGTTTGTTCACTCAAGCTTTCTGAATTAAGATCTTATAACACATATATATTTAATTTAAACTCTTCGATGTCATTCCTAAGAAAGCAAGCAAGAATAACTTGGTATTTCAATTGAATTCTTTCATCACATTTAACTGTTACAAAGCTCAGCTGATCTAAAAACTTGTGTTTAGTTTTCTTTCTCATCTCCCCCATCTGCATTTTTCTTTTTTTCCCAAGGCTTTCAGATCTTTGGGGTAAAATAATAATGATAGCAAATGTGTAAATAGTATATAGAATATCATAGGCACATGCCTATTTACTCCTCACCACAATCCTATAAGACAGTTGCCATTAATGTTATCTCTATTTATAGATTAGGAAAACGGAGACATAGAGAGGTTAAGATTAACAGCAAATATGAGAGAGTAAGTTCTGGTTACATATCTCAAACTTAAAACTAATTGTTAATTATCTAAAGTTGCCCATTATCTGCTTAATATTTACTTATTTTTGTTTAATTGCTTGGAGCATTTCCCTACTAAAGAAATCATTGACCAAGTTTTCCAGCCTGGGATGTTCCTGACCTACCTGCTTTTTCTCTGACCTTTTACTTTTTATAACAGAATCCATTCCCTGAATTCATTTTCTGACTCTCTCTCTGTTCTTTTGTTCTGCTCCAGATGATTTTTATTGGAGTTTCCTTTTTGTTTGTTTGTTTGTTTAAAGAAACCAGTTTCTGGTATCTCCAACAAACACTTTTTCTTAACACTTTAAACCCTCAAACTAAATTGAATTTAAATGAAAATATTCTAGTATATTTCAAGGTAGGGAAGGTTTTTTTTTTTTTTTCTTTCTGTATCTATTAAAGATAAAAATGTAACCACATAATTATATTCAGATTAGTTTATAAATTTTTGTTGGAAAACTTGAATGTCATGATTGAAGGGAAATTATTAAAATACTTCATATATTAAATTTTCTCACTTCTGTTACCCGAGAAAGAATTTTTTCTACAACATTCTCCATTACCCTTCTCACCACCTCCAGCCTTTTGTACTGTGCACTTAGGCTGCATCAGCCTTTAGAGGCTTTTTCTATGAAGATATTTAAGTGCATATTTATCATGTAAACAATAATGTGTAATAATAATGTGACCTAATGAAGAAAAATGGCATAGGTGAGCTGTATTCATATATTACCTTTTAAAATTAATAAATGGTAAGAGAATTGAGGTGCTAAGCATGATCACTGAGTATATGCACCCAGTGACATTACCTTCTAATACATATTAAGGCTAGATTAGTCACTGTGCTGTGTCGTTTATCTAAACATGATTTGTGACCTTAAACTTCCCATTTGTTCTCATCCAAACTCACCTTAGGAGCCAAATTTAATATGTTTTTTCCCTAGTACCAGTGCTTACAGAAACCCATATTCCTTGACATTTAGAAAACAGTGTTGCCTGCAAAAGCCATTAACATCTAAAGAGATTAAATTAAAATTCATTTAAAAGGCCCCACATGTTCCCTGGACATTCTTATTTTAAGATTTCAGTGTAAGATGAACTTTTGCCAAATTTCTAAGTTTTTTAAAAATCTTATATGAATTATACTCATCTCAACCCAGTTTTTCTCCCTCTTCCTTTTCTTCATAGTAGTTACTAAAATAGCCTAACTTGGAAATTTGACTAATTGCATAAATAGAAATTCTGACAAACAAATGCTTTTATTTATATAGAGCCATATAAATGGTAAATCTTATGTTATTTATGTTTATCACAATTTTAAAATAAGTTAACAAACCCTTGAGGAATAAAAGAAGAAATAAATGCAGGTAAGAAACCAGGTTTCCTTTTCTTCCATTCTTCTCTCTTTTCTCCTTTCCTTTCTTCTTCTGTTCCTTTCCTTTTCCACCTAGAGGAGATGGAACATGGAACCTAGAGCCATAAGTTTCATATCCTATCAATCTACTTATTTTCTTCTATTCTGTAGTGTTGCATATTCATTCATACCAGACACTTTAGGTTTGCCCAGAGTATTAAAATGTCAAAAGAAATAAAAACCACACAACAGGAGATCAGGCTATTTATAATGTCATATTTATCAACAGCAGTAGACCTGAGAGCATGTTGGAAGAAAGTCACTGTCACATTGACAAAAAGAAGTGGCAAAAGAAAAAATTTAGATTAGACCAGATGGATACATAATTTGGTTTGGATTTGTAAGGTGATGTTTTGTCCTGGGTCAGAAAGGTATTGTGAAATGGGTGCAGTGATTAATCCGACTAAGAACGCAAAGTTTCTATCATAAACATACAAATTGTTCTCTTGTTCCAGAGGTCAGAGAACTGGAATAAGGGGAAAAAAATGAAAATAAAACAACGCTTTTTTACTGAAGAGCATCCAGATGTAATTCAGAGATTCTAATATTAAAGCATGTGCTCTGGAATGAGACCTATATTAAAATTCCATCTCTCCATTCTAATGTATGGACACTGAACCATAATCTGTACAATAGGGATTAAAAACAATGTCCATCTCATATAGTTGTATGTATACTATATACTGCCTAGCACACAGCCACACATCATAATGGTAACTACTCCAATAATATTATTAATATTATGATAAGAACCATAACTGTGATAATACTTATTATTAAAGTCCTCAGTTAATTTTAATTAATTTTAGCTTTGTTCTTTGTTTTTATGTAAGTGCATAGAGTTGCTTTGTTAATTTTCTAATCTGCAGAATTCTAATGAACTGGAGTCCTTTGTAGATCTGGAATAGTCCTATCACAATTATTCATGATAGAATTGAATGAGAATTTATATTATTATATGACTGCCTTGGATCATTATTAATCCTCACATTTGTGCCATTAATGAAATGTGTGGTATTGAATGGATCTTCTGCCAGACTCTATTTTCATGCTCTCATTTTGTAGACTCATATTAAAAATTTTTTTTTTAATCAAAGAACCAAAATGATTCAAAGACAGGAATATTTTTCTCTATGTTTCTGATTCTCTTATCCTAATATATCCTTTCCTACTTTCTTCTCCCTTAATTTATCCAACAGGTTGTTAACTCCTTTCTATCTTTTAAATCTTAGCTTGAGATTTACTTCCTTAGAACTTCATTGACATTTAGATTCTTACATATATGAGATCGTGTGGTATTTGTCCTATGTCTGGCTTTTTTCACTTAACATATTTATCCATTTTCTCTACACCCTCAGCAACATTTTTATCTTTCATTTTAATATTAATATTTACTCTTAACAAGTGTGAGGTGATATATTATTGTGGTTTTAATTTGCGTTTCCCTGTGGATAAATGACATTTAATATATTTACATATACCTTTGATATTTGTTTGCATCTTATGAGAAATGTCTATTTAGATCCTTTCCCATTTTAATTTTTATTTTCTATTTGGTTGTTTGAGTTCCTTATATAAAAATAGAAGCTACTCCAACACCTGGAAACTAAATAATATGCTATTGAATGATGCATGGATAACAGAAAACATGAGGGATTTCCTTATATATTTTTCCACGGTTTATCTCTTCACTCTGTTGATTGTTTCCTTTGCTATGTAGAAGCTTTTTGGTTTGATATACTCAAATAGTTGTCTGTTTTTGCTTTTGTTGCCTCTGCTTTTAGGTTAAATCTAAAAAATCATTGCCCAGACCAACATCATACAGCTTTCCCCTAGAAGTTTTGTAGTTTCAGGTCTCATATTTGTATTTAGTCCATTTTGAGTTAATTTTTGTATGTGTATAAAATGAGATTCTAATTTCATTTTTATGCAATTCATTTTCTCAGTGCCATTTTACTGAAGAGACTTCATTATCCCATTGGTTGTTTTTGGCATGTTTGGTGAAAATCAGTTGACCTTAACTCTATAAATTTATTTTTAGAGTCGCTATGGTGTTCCCTTGGTCTGGGAGTTCATTTTTATGAATGTACCATGTTGTTTTTATAATTTATAACTTTGTAGTAGATTTTGAATGTGATAGTGTCATGCCTCAAGATTTGTTGATTTTGTTCAACTCTGATTTGTATATTTTTGGACTTTATATTTTGTGACTTTATATGAATTTTATAATTGTTTTTTCTATTTCTATAAAAAATGTCATTAGAATTTTGATAGAGATTGCATTGGATCTATAGATGATTTGGGTGGTATGCAAATTTTAAAATATAAATTCTTCTAGTCTATGAACATGAAATATCTTTCTATTTATTAGTGTCTTCAATTTCTTTCATCATTCTGTGTTCAAATCTTTCATCTCTGGTAAAATTTCTTTCTAAGTTTTTTTTTTTTTTTTCTGTATTATCAATGGGATTGTTTTCTTGTATTCGTTTTCAGACAGCTTGTTGTTAGTGTATAGAAACCCTACTGATATTTGTATGTTGATATTTTTATTCTGCAACTTCACTAACTTTATTTACTAATTCTAACATCTTTTTTGGGGGAGGGTATTATAGAGTCTTTAGTATTTTATATATATAAGATAATGCCATTGGAAAATAGACACAGTTGAACTTCCTCGTTTCTGATTTGAGTACCTTTTACTTATTTTTATTGCCTAATCATTCTTATTATTATTTCCAGATATGTTGAATAAAAGTAGAAGAGTGGGCCTCTTTTCTTATTTCCAGAACTTAAACATAGTTTTCAAATTTCACCACTAAGTATCATGTTAGCTGTTAGTTGTTGGTGCTATTGTGTTGAGGTATATTCCTTCCATGTTAATTTTTTAGAGGTTTTATCATGAAAAAATATTGAATCCTTTCCATATGCATTTTGTCAAATGATTTTCCATAACTATTGAAGTATTATATGTTTTTGTCCTTTCTATTAATGTGCTGTATCACATCTATTTATTTACACATATTAGATTGTTCTTGTATTCCAGGGATGAATCCCAGTTGATCATGGTGTATGGTATTTTTAACATACTATTGAATTCAATTTTCTAGTATTTTGTTGAGAATTTTTGTATTATGCTCAACAAATTTTGTTGTTGTGTCTTTGATTTCAATATCCAGGTGATGCTGGTCTTGCTTCTGTTTATTGAGTTAGGAACACTTCTCTCCCCTTCACATTTTTTTTGGAAGACTTTAAGAAGGGTTTGTATTAGATGGTTAAATATAAATAGAATTCAGCAGTGAAGTTCAGGTAGTTATCTATTCTTTGATTCGAGGATTTTTTTTTATTATTGATTCAATTTCCTTTCTCATTTTTGATCTATTTAGATTTTCTATTTCTTCTTATTTTAGTCTTGGTAAGTTGTATGTTCTCAAAAATTTGTTCATTTCTACTATGTTATCCATATCTTGGCATATAGGTGTTCATATTAATCTCTCATATTCCTTTTTTTCTGTGTTATTGGTTATAATATTCAGTTTTCTTTTTCATTTCCTATTTTATTTGAGTTCTCCCTCTTTTTTCTTTGTTAATCTAACTGAAAAATTATCAAGTATTTATGTTTTAAACTTTTATTATCTTTTCTATTATTTTCTAGTCTGTATTTTATTTGTTTCTGCTCTTATATTTATTATTTCCTATCTTTTGCTAATAATTTTGCTGCTTTTTTCCCTCTTTTTAATTCTGTGAGTTGTCATATTGTTTTTGTTTGTCTGTTTTTGCTTTTGTTTGATTCAGCTTTCCATACCTAAGACAAAATACCTGAGAAAAACAAGTTAGAAGACAAAAGATTTATTTTTGGCTAGTGATTTCAAAAATAGTCAGCTGACTTCATTGCTTTGAGCTTGAGGTGAGGCAGAACATCATGGTGGAAGGGTAAGGTGGAGAAAAGCTGCTCAGCTCATTGCAGCTGGAAAGCAGAGAATGAGAGAAAGAGGTTGGGGAAAAGATATACCCTTCCAGGGCATGCCCCTAGTAACCTCATTTCTACAACTAGACTCAATCTTTTCCAGTTTCTACCACTTCTCAATATTACCATGAAATCATGAATCCATCAGTGGATTAATCCACCTATTAGTTAAGAGCCCTCATGACTATCATGTTCCCAAAGCCCCATCTCTCCAGTGGGGACCAAGCCTTCCATGCATGAGACTTTGAGGAAGATTTCAGATTCAAACTACAATAGTATTTTTTAAAAATCTTTATTTTTATATAAGTTATTTTTACTAAAAAATTTCCTTTTAGAATTGGTTTTGCTGTATCCTGTAAGACTTGGTTTCTATTTTTGTTTGTCTCCAGATATTATTTTTAATTTCTTTTTTAAAAAATTTCTTCTTTTAAGTACTGCTTGTTTGGAAGCATGTTCTTTAATTTCCATGTATTTGTGAATTTACCAAAATTTATTCTGTTGTTGATTTCTAATACCATATCATTGCAATAAAACCAAAACCAAAACCAAAACAAAAAACACCTCATATGATTTCAATATTCTTAAATTTGTTAAGATTTGTTTTATGGCCTAAGCTTTGAAGAATGTTCCATGTGTGCTTGAGAGGAATTTGTATTTTGATGGTGTTGGGTAGAACGTTCTTCATATGACTGTTAGTTCTATTTGGTCTAAACTGAATTTAAAGTGCAATGTTTCCTTATTGATTTTCTGTCTGGATGATGTTCTTTCCTATCAATAATTACCTTGAATATAGAAACTGAGTAAACTATTTAATCAAAAGATAGAATGGTTGAATGGATTTTGTTGTTGTTTTAAGACACAGCTGTACACTACCTACAAGAGACTCACATTACCTTTAAGGACACACATAGACTGAAGTGATGGAAAAGACAATACATGCAAATGAAAGCAAAGGAGATTAAGGGTACTCATAAGATAACATAAACTATAAGTTAAATATCATCAAATGGGGCCTGAGGTTTGAAACCCAGAACTGCAAAAATCAAATTTAACAAAATAAAGTGAATAAAAAAATGTAAAATGAGATAACAAAGGGCATTAGATAATGATAAAGGAATCAATTCATCAAGAATTCAACAATTTTAAATTATATGCACCCAACTTCAGAGCACCTAAATATAAAAAACAAATATTAATAGACTTGAAGAGAGACATAGAATATAATACAATTATAGCACAAGAGTTCAATGCCCACTTTCAACAATGGACCGATCATCCAGACAGCCTCCTGAGCCACTGGGATTATAGGCGTATGTCACCAGACCTGGCACAATTTACATCTTTTTTCTTCTCTGACCTCAAATTTTCAAATATCCTATATCTGAGTTCACAAATTCTTTCTGCTTAATTAATTCAGCAGTTTTTGTTGTTATTACATTTTTTTTATTTTAGTCATTGTATTTTTTAATTCCAGATTTCTTGCTAATAATTTTAATCTCTCTATTAAATTTATCATTTTATTTATTGTTTTCCTAATTTTTTGAATTATCTGAATTTTCATAAAGTTTACTGATATTCCTTAAAACAATTATTTTAAGCTCTTTGTCAGGCAGTTCAAATACCTTCATTTCTTTGAATGTAGCTGCTTGGAAATTATTGTTACATGTTGTATGTCATCAGATCTCCCTCTTTGCGGTTCCTTGACAGAATTACCATTAGTTAATTCAGTGGCAAAATATGCTAACAACTTCTGCAAAGCAGGCTGTTGAGCACTTTTGTGGAACTCACTATGAGTGATACTGATAGCCTCTATCTTTTTTGTTTCTAGTCATTTCTTGGTATCTCTAATATTGCCAGTTTTAACCAGTAATATTTTCAGCATGGGTAGTCTCTGTCTTGTTGTTATTTTTGTCTATTGTTTGTTTTCTTTGCTGTGTTGCTGAAGATTTGTTAATGAGCTCTTGAGCCCTCTCAGTTCTGTTTTTGTTTGTGGATAGCTGCCTGTATATTTTTGTATGGTAGGAAGGATGAGGCTTGTATTTCCACTTCATCATTTTGGTATGTCAATTCAGTATATCTTTATACATTACCAATTAACAACCTGAAAATGAAACTGGAAAAAATTGCATTTAAAATATCATCCAAAAGAGTAGAGTATTTAGGAATAAACTTACCAAAATATATGTAAGACCTGTACATCAAAAACTGTAAAACATCACTTCAAGAAATTAAAGAAGGTCTAAATAAATGGAAAGATTCATGTTCATGGATGAGAAGTGGAAATAGTTCCCAAATTCATCTATTCATTTGTAGATTCAATGAAATATTAATCAGAATCCCACTTGATTTTTTTCTCCAGAAGTTTAAAAGCAGGCTTCAAATCTATATGAAAATTCAAGGAATTCAGCATAGCCAAGACAATCTTTTAAAGGTAGAAAGTTGGAAGATGCATACTTCTTGATCTCAAAACTATAAATCAAGAATAGGAATACTGGCATAGGAATAGTAGACAAATATATCAATGGAGTAGAAATGAAGGTCCAGAAATAAACTCTTACATTTATGGTCAATTAAATTTTGACAATTCAATAAGAAAAGATTTTTTTAATATATGGTGCTGAAAAAGGATGGAGTTTGACCCTTACCTTATATAACTTATTCCATATATAAAAATTAACTCTAAAGTGGGTCAAAGACTTAAATATGAAAGTTAAATTTATAAAACATTTAGAAGAGAGTATAGAAATAAATATTTACTACCTCAGATTAGGTAATGGTTCTTTGTATATAACACCAAAAGCACGGGTAAACAAAGAACAAATAGGCCAACTAGAATTCACAATTTAAAAAAAAAAAAATTGTGTTTTAAGTCATACCATCAAGGAAGTCAAAAGATAGAATGGGAAAAAATATTTGCACTTTTTCTGATAAGAGATTTGCATCAACAATATATAAGCAACACTTATAGTGAAACAATAAAGAGCCATGAAAACTCATCAAAGTATTTGAATAGACATTTCTTCAGTGAAGATATATAAATGACCAATAATCATATGAAAAGATATTCAACATTGTTATTCAGCAGAGAAATACAAATTAAATCCACAGTGTGATATCATTTCATACTTAACTAGGATGGCTATGAAAAAATACAGGTAATATTAAATGGTGACAAGAATTTGGACAAACTGAGGTCCTTATATTTTGCTGGTGGAAGTGTGAACTAGTGTACTTGCTTTGGATAACAATCTGACAACTTATAAAAATGTTAAACATATTTGACATAGCAATTCTACCTTTAGGTATATACGACCAAATTAAGGTGTGGATATGAGGTGTTCCCCCAAAAGTTTATATGTTAATTAATGCAAAATTTTTCAGAGATGAAATTATTAGATTAAGATAATTGTAGATTTATTAGTGGATTAATCCACTTGATGGATTAATAATTTGAATTGAATACCGGGTGGTAACTCTAGGTAAGTAGGTAGGTAGAATAATGGACGTGGCTGAACATGAACTGAAACCTCTGAAACCTTGAGCCCCAAAATAAGTCTAAGGTGTTCTTGTCAGGTATTTTGGCCACAGTAATGGAAAGCTAACACACCAAATTAATTTAAAACATATCTATAAAATTGTGTGAATCTATGTTTGTTATTTTATTATTTATTTATATTATTTTAACCAAAGACATAGTTATGCTGAGAGAAATAGTCTAGTCATAAAAGACCATATATTGTTTGAATTCATTTATATTATACTTCTAGTGTAGGAAAACCTATAGGGATTTTAAAAAAAGTATTGGGTTGTCTAGGGCTTGGGAATTGGGGGAAATTAGAAGTAACTAATTTAAGGTTTTCTTTTTGGACTGATGATAATATTCCAAAATTGATGTTGATAATTCTGTGAATATACTGAAAACATTGAATTTTAAAATTTATTTGAGTTAATAGTATGGTATCTGAATTATATTTGAAAAAATCAATTATAAAAATAAATAGGTAAAGCATTTGATTAGATATTTCTCTAAAGAAGATGATATGCAGATGAAAAATACTCAACATCACTTGTCATTAAAGAAATGGAAACAAAACCACAATGAAATACCATTTCATACCAAGTAAGATGGCTTATAACAAATTACATGGGCAATAAAAACATAGGCAAGAATATGGAAACAGTGAATGTAGTGAATGTAAAGTGATGTGGCCGCTTTGGAAAATGGCTTGGCAGTTTCTCAAGAATTTAGAAATTTAGATAGATTTATCTATATACATATATTTTTATATATATATATATATATATATATATATATATATATATATACACACACATATATATATATGTTAATTGAAAATGGATTATATAAAAATTTGTGCATGATTGCATATAAGCACACATTTCTCTCATTTTTTATAACTTTAAGAACGGTTAAGTAAAAGTAGTTTATTCATACAACTAAGTATATTATTGAACTACAAAAAGAAATTAATTATTGGTGCATACTATAACATGGGAAAAACTAAAAAACTTTATGTTAAGTGAAAGAAGCCAGACCCAAAAGATCATATATTATATAATTCCTTTTCCATTAATGTCCATGATATACAAATCTATAGAAACAGAAAGTTGATTAGTAGTTCTAGGAGCTATGAGGCAGTGGAAATAAGTGAAGACTATGAAAATATGGAATTTTTTTGTATATGAAAATAATGTAGAATTCTATCTTAGTGATGATTGTACAACCTTAAACTAAACCCACTAAATTCTACTCTTTGAAAGAGTGACATTTATGGTACATATATTGTATTACAACAACAACAACAACAACAACAACCCCACACTTTAAAGACACAACCAGATGCCGGAATAGATTTATTTTTAATAAATTTATTTTTTTATATTTTGTACTGGGGATTGAAGGAAGAGTGTTTTACCACTGAACCACAAACCAGCTAGAACACCTTGAAACCATCAGCACGTATCCTGTTGTGGATTCTAGTCTGTGCAAGAACAGTTCTCACGTCTTACTTAATGCAACAACATTCATGAGTATTAGAAGAGAAGATAAGGGCACTGTGTGATTGTTTATTGTGCTTGAGTATTTTTATTGAAACTTTTTAATGACAGTTACAGCTTTTTCTGAAATCATTTGCAAAAGGTATGGCATAGATTATGATTCAAAATTTCCCCAATGCAGTATTTCCAAGTAATTGTTTCCCCTAGAATTTTCTTATTGAAAGCACAGTAAGGCAGGTAGAAAATCACACAGTGCTTAATTTGACCTACTTAAATTTCAACCCACATTTTTGTAAAGGTTTGTCACATTACAAACTATTGAAGCACCTTAGCTTCTGGCTTTATTTTGAGAATTAACTTAGAGAATTATGAGTTTTCCCAACTAATCATCAGAACCACCAAATATCCAGTAAACAAGGTTCTGAAGACAGTACATGACACATCAAAATGGAACTTAGAGATGTGATCTGCCAATACAGCTACCTGTTTAAAAACAAACATCTGCTTAAACTTTGACCTAAAAGCTATTATATTTATGGTAGGAATTTATGTACTGTAGAGGCCTCTTTAAAAGAAAAAAAGTCTGCCAGAGGTTATCATTCAGATTCAATGTTATACAAATCACATGTTACCCAACAGTCATAAGATAGATTGTCTTAATGATAAATTTGATATATTAGGACATCCATAGATATTTGCCTTTATTTCATTTATTAGATATTTCCAAATCTTAGGTTTTATGCAACTTGAGAAGTAGCATAGGACCCATTTGTTAGTATTTTAGTAGGTTTTTTAAAAATTAATATTAGTTGAATTATATTTGTAAATGTAAAACTAAAGGAAGCATCAGTCTAGGATTTCAGACTTTAAATGAATTTCAAACTCCAGGCTGAACAAATAAACAGGGATAGCATTAATGGATGATTTCCAGACAGGACTCTCTGTCATTTCATGAGAAATTCAAGACAACAAATGCCAGTTTCCCTAAAGATAGGCCATTCATCGCAGCCTATAAAGCCCTTGAGATAATGACAGCCTTTTTCTCTTCCTTAAAATAAAACAAAAATTCCCCAAAGGGAAAAAATAAAAAATGTGACTTTAAATGCAATGTAAATATACATTTAAACTGTGGCATATAGTTTCTTTTAGCCTGTCATTTTGCTTTATTATTTATTTGACTACCAAATGACAATGTTAAGTAATAGATTAGATCTAACTCCCGGGATTTTAACAGTGCTGTGTGAAGTGGCAGGATCATAGAAGGAAACTAAGGATTTGGTAGGGGGTGTGGATATCCAATGATAAGAGTTGAATAAATTTAAAGAAAACAAAAACAATACAAAAAAAAAAAAGCTTAGGTTTTTTTCTTTCAGAAATGACCTCAAATGAATTCAATTTATGAACATTTTCATTTATTTTATGATAATTATCTGAAGGTTTAAAACAACTTTTGATAACCATTTTCATTCAAGCTAAAAGAAAATATCTATCAAAATGCAGAAGGAGTACTTCTTTACACTGTGGGAAATTGGATGGTTACATTTAGTTACATTATCATATTAAATATTTATTTACTGTTATCTCCACATCCTAAACCACCCTAGTACAATGTAGTGAGGGAATCAATATAGCAGAAAATCATAAGATTCAAATACATAGCCAAAGAAATGAAAGTTAGGGTGAGAAAACCAAATTTGAAAACAATATAAAATTCATCACAGGGGAAAAAGAAGCCCCTGCTATAAATCACTTGAAGATTTTTCTGACATGTATTTGCTATTTTCTCTAAAATTCTATTCCTACTATTTTGTTTCTATTTTTTCCATTATGTAAGTACTTAACCTTTGTTTATTGTACCAGCGGAAAAATTTAAGATCTTGAGGGGATTTTTTTTTTAAAGATCTGGATGTGGTAAAATGGTATTTTTCTTGTTCATCTCAAATGCCAAAGTCAAATCAAAATGGATCAAACTTGGTATATTCAACCTGATGGTGGCCTTGACATATTCTTCGCAGAGAAGACTAATAGCAAAGCTGAAAGCTGCTTCATTGCATATCTGTTCCCATTTCACTGAACTTTCCTTTTTAGGATTTCTTCCTTCCCTCCCTCCCTCCCTCCCTTCCTTCCTTCCTTCCTTTCTTTCTTTTTTTTTTTTTGCATTACAATTTTTATTACACATATAGAGCACAATTTTTCATATCTTTGTATATAAAGTAGGATTTCTCTTTCATGTTGGAACTTTTGCCATGGAAATTTACCATTTCTAAGTGCTCTTAGAAAGGAAGAAGAAGTGTCTCTAGAGAAAGGCATGAGGAGTTCCAGGAGAAAAGGAAGAAGTTGACTTAGGACCAACAGGGTCCTTGGCTTACATGACAGAAGAGATTTCCGCATGCACTACTCAAAGGCATAGACAGAGGATTACTTGTAGATACAGATTCAAGGGAAAATGTGGGCAATTTTAAGACAGAGATGACTTTTGGGGTGAAGCCAGAAATATACATTCAAGGGAGAATGTGAGCCATTTTGAGAGTGAGAGATGGTTTTTTTTTTGGATTCTCAGCTCTTCTTTTAAAGAAAACTTGGTGGGGGTGGTTATGGGACAGTGTGTGGGAATAACATCAGTTTGGTGGTCTCAGAATGTCTGATGGGGGTCTGGTAAATCTCAGGATCCTCAGGCTGACATTGTCTTCATTTTCTGATCAATAGATAACAGTGGAAAGTCCTCTAAATTATAGGTTTCTTAATATGTAATATCTCTCTTTGCTTAATCTATTTATTAGTGGGTTAATTACAGATTTTCTAGGAATTTGGGAGTAACAGACCTTGGAAAGAGATTTCCTTGGGGAGTGACAGGTCTGGAAATTTATGTGGAAGTTCTGAATTAAAATTTTATTTTAGGTCTTTTAGGTATAGGATCATATTAGTGGAAAACAGGATAGTTTGACTTCTTTTTTTCCTAATTATATCCCTTTGATTGCTTTTTTTTTTTTTAGTACCAGGAATTTAACCCAGAGGTGCTTAACCACTGAACAATATCCCCACCCCCCTTTTTTTAGAGAGAGAGAGAGAGAGAGAGAATTATTTAATTATTTATTTATTTTTTAGCCAGGTGAGCGCGTTACCGCTTGAGCCACATCCCCAGCCCCAAACCCTTTTAATTTTTTTTTTTGGATGGAACCACTATATGACCCAGCTATCCTACTCCACGGTATTTTCACAAATCTAAAATTGGCATACTACAGTGATAAAGCCACTTCAATTTTTCTAGTAGGACAATTCACAATAGCTAAATTATGGAATCAACCCAGATGCCCATCAATAGATGAATGGATTAAGAAATTGTGAGAAAATATATATAAAATGGAGTTCTACTCAGCCATAAATAAGAATGAAATTATGACATTTGCTGATAAATGGGTGGAAACAGAGAATATCATGCTAAGTGAAATAAACCCACTCAGAAACTCAAAGGTGGAATGTTTTCTCATATATATATATATATATATATATATATATATATATATACACATAAGCTAGATTAAAATAAAGGAAAAAGGGGTAAGGAGGATAGGATGATATAAAAAAATAATCAAATATAAATTAATAGACAAGTGAAAAGAAGTCAAGTAGAGAAAGGAGAATGGGAAAGGGGAGGGAGGATGGGAAAAAAGGGGGAGAGAATAAGAGAGGTTTGTGAACAGAAATCAATTTCTATGCATATCTGAGTTTATTGGGATGAACCCAGGTACTATCTTTTAAAGCTACAAAGCTGTAATTTAAAAATATTTTATTCCTTGTCCTTCCTTTATGTATTCTTTCTACCTATTTTTCATTTATTTTTTCTTAATAAAATAACATGCACACTCATCTGTTGAATAATTTGTGTTGCATTTATATAGATAATATTACATAGATTTTATTCTAATCTCACATTTATATTGATACTGTTACATAGATTTTTTTCCTAATCTCATTCAAAGTGTTAATTGAATTGCTTGCATTCCACAGTAGAGAATAACCCTGAGAGACTTGATTCAGACTTGATTCTAACTCATCTGGAAGATTGCCTGTGATGTAGATCTGTGCAGTTTTCAAGCAGCAGTGTAATTCCTTGATTCCTTCATTATTCTCTTTCCTTCTCGTCCAGTGTTTTTGAATTCTCAGCTTTCACGTATGTTCAAAACATGTCACATTTCTATTTACTGCTGCTTCTACTTATTAAAATAACTCTATTGTTGCTTCCATTTCTATATCATGGCAGTTTGGCTTCCACGGATCCTATGTGGAGGTTTAGGAGAATAAATCTCAGTTCAAGTTTGGTCGAGGACTTTGCTTTTTGTTTTAATCCTTTCTGAAATCCTCATTTCTCAAGTCTGCTGAGGTTCCTTAAAATCCAGTGGCTTTCTGCTTTTTACCACAGGAGTAATTTCCATCCCTAATACAGAATCTAGGTGGCTTCCCCCTGCCCAATTGGATGTACCTTTCAGGACTCTGTTTTGGTACTATGCTGAAACCTCTTACCTACTATATAATTCTCTCCCCATTTCTGGTCTCAGATAATTTTTTTTCCTCTGCATTTCTGTTTTTAAAAGGAATTTCTCTGTTCCTCTTCCCTAGGATGCTTAGCTTTTAAAAAATATATTTAAAAAAAAAAAAAAAAAAACCTTTAAGGTTTTTTACTAGAGCTGGGTACAGTGGCACACACCTGTAATCCCAGCTACTTGGTAGGCTGAGGCAGGAGGATCATGAGTTCAAAGCTAACCTCAACAATTTAGCAAGATCCTGTCTCTAAATAAAATATAAAAAGGCATCGGAATGTGGCTCAGTGGTTAAGCATCCTAGGTTCAATCCCTGGTGAAAAAAAAAAAGTTTCTTAATAAAATAACATGCACATATTTTTAAAGCCAATATTTTCATCCCTTCCTACCATCTCAGTAATTGTTTCTCATTTTGTTCACTTAGATTTTTCTAAATAATAGATATATACCAGTATTTCCTGAATTATTAACATTTGGGCATGATATATTAACTTTTTGATATAATATAGTGTTCTGTTTTCATCATTTTTCTACCTTCTTTTCTACTTTCCTTGCTCCAATTTTTCTATCATAGTTCTATCACAACATTATTACCTTTGAAACATTGTATATTGCAAAACCAAGTAACAATCTGTAGCTTCTTGTATTGTAGGGTATGTTTCTTTCTGTAATTAAAATTTTCCTTTTTCACTTATTTAGTTTTCTACCAATTAATTTTCCCCCAAATAGTTCAATTATAACATGAACAGTGTTTCTACAAAGCATCAAACAATATATTAGCTATTTTTTTTTTCTCCTAGAAGTCCACCTTTGATATCTCTCCAATTTACTTCAATCTTTCACTTTCTCCTCTGTCAGAAGGGCACTGTCATTCTGGGACATTTTCTTACCACCCTCTGGTTTTGCAGTTTCTCTTCCCTGAGTTCTATATATAATTTCAGTTTTCTATAGTATTCCCTGAAGAAGCTTTCTAGGAAAAACTACATTGAAATCATTCTTGTTACCATTCCTTGGATGTCTGAAAATGTTGATTGGTAATATTGCTGGGTAGAGAATTGTAGGTCAAAAATAGTTTTCCCTTAGAATTTTGACAACAGTACGTTGTCATTGTCTAAATTTCTTTGTTACTAAGAAGTCTACTCAAGTCTAGCTTCAATTCCTTTTTATAAATAAAACCTTTTAGGATCTCTTTATCCATGTTGTTCTGAAGTTTCACAATGACGTGCAGTTTCACAATGATGTGCTTTGATACTTTTCCAATTCATTGGGACTTTCAGAGGACCTCTAAGGGTTGCAGTGCTGTGGCTTCAAATCTGGAAATTTTTCTTATATATTCATCAATAGTTTTCAGCTGCCTCTTTTTCTTTTTCTGTCTTTTTGGAACTACTCCTGATGAGAAGGTAAAACTCCCGAGTTAATTCTTCAGTTACTGTTATTTTCCTCACGTTTCCAAACTCTTTCTTGATTTTACTGACAGATTTTTCTCAACTTTGCCTTCTAAGACTTATAACCTTAACATGTTTTGGTTACCATATTTTCAGTATACAAGATCTTTATCTTGTTCTCAATATCTTCATTTTTATATTTTAACTGGTGTGTATTTGTCATTTTATACACACATTTCCTTTTATTACTCTGAATATTTGAGAAGGTTTAGATGTCTCTAGTGTTTTAAAAAACTTTTCATGCTTTTATGTTGGAGTTTTTCCTCAAATGTCCAGTCACTCCTACCTGATAGTAAATAGAGGCATTAGTAAAATAAAACTGCTGAGCTTGGTTGTCAAGATATTTTTAATTTATAATTTATAGAAACTCAATTCAAATTGAATTAAATAATAAAGAGAAATCTATAGTTGTATATAACCATAAAATGCAAGGTAGTCTCTAAGTGTAGCTGAATTCAGGAGCTTGCTCAATGTTGTTATAATTTTTTCACTTTGTCAAGTTGGGATTCACTTTTCTTTCTTTTTTTTTATTTATATGCAACAGTGGAATGCATTATAATTCTTATTACATAATAGAGCACAATTTTTCATATCTCTGGTTGTATACATAGTATATTCATACCAATTCATGTCTTCATACATATACTTAGGATAATAATGATCATCACATTCCACCATCATTAATTAATGCATGCCCCCTCACTTCCCCTCCCACCCCTCTGCCCTATCTAGAGTTTGTCTATTCCTCCCATGCTCCCTCTTCCTATCCCATTATGAATCAACCTCCTTATATCAAAGAAAACATTCACCATTTGGTGTTTTGGGATTGGCTAACTTCACTTAGCATTATCTTCTCTAACTCCATCCATTTACTTGCAAATGCCATGATTTAATTCTCTTGTATTGCTGAGTAATATTCCATTGTGTATGTATGCCACATTTTTTTATCCATTCATCTATTGAAGGGCATCCAGGTTGGTTCCACAATTTAGCTATTGTGAATTGTGCTGCAATAAACATTGATGTGTCTGTATTCCTGTAGTATGCTGTTTTTAAGTCATTTGGGTATAGATCAGGGAAAGGGACAGTGGGTCAAATGGTGGTTCCATTCCCAATTTTCCAAGAAATCTCCATACTGCTTTCCATAGTGGCTGCACCAATTTGCAGTCCCATCAGCAGTGTATGAGTGTACCTTTTTTTCCCACATTCTCACCAACACTTGTTGTATGCGTAATAGCTTCCACTCTGATTGAAGTGAGATGAAATCTTAGAGTGGTTTTGATTTGCATTTCTCTAATTGCTAGTGATGATGAACATTTTTTCATGTGTTTGTTGATTGATTGTACATCATCTTCTGAGAAGTGTCTCTTCAGGTCTTTGGCCCATTTATTGATTTGGTTATTTTGTTGTTGTTGTTGTTATTTGTTTTTTTGGTGCTTAGCTTTTTGAGTTCTTCCTATACCCTAGAGATTAGTGCTCTATCTGATGTGTGAGGGATAAAGATTTGCTCCCAAGATGTAGGCTCTCTATTCACCTCACAGATTGTTTCTTTTGCTGAGAAAAAAACTTTTTAGTTTGAGTCCATTCCATTTATTGATTCTTAATTTTAATTCTTGTGCCACAGGAGTCTCCTTAAGAAAGTTGGGGCCTAATACCACATGATGAAGATTAGTGCCTACTTTTTCTTCTATTAGACGCAGGGTCTCTGGTTGTATTCCTAAGTCCTTGATCCATTTTGGGTTGAGTTTTGTGCATGGTGAGAGTTAGGGATTTAATTTCATTTTGTTGTATATGGATTTCCAGTTTTCCCAGCACCATTTGTTGAAGAGGCTTTCTTTTCTTCAATGCATGTTCTTGGCAACTTTATCTAATATAAGATAATTGTAGTTTTGTGGGTTAGTCTCTGTGTTCTCTATTCTGTATCATTGGTCTACCAGTCTGTTTCGGTGCTAATACCATGCTGTTTTTGTTAATATTGCTCTGTAGTATAGTTTAAGTTCTGGAATAGTGTTGTCACCTGCTTTACTCTTCCTGCTAAGGATAGTTTTAGCTATTTTGGGTCTCTTATTTTTCCAGATGAATTTAATGATTGTTTTTTCTTTTTCTATGAGGAATGTCATTGGAAATTTGATCAGAATTGCATTAAATATGTAGAGTGCTTTTGGAAGTATGGTCATTTTGATAATTAATTCTGCCTATTCAAGAACAAGGTAGATCTTTCCATCTTCTAAGGTCTTCTTTGGTATCTTTCTTTAGGGTTCTGTAATTTTCATTATATAGATCTTTTACCTCTTTTGTTAAGTTGATTCCCAAGTTTTTTTGTTTTGTTTTGTTTTTTGAGGCTATAGAAAATAGGGTGGTTTTCTTCATTTCCCTTTCTGAGGATTTGTCACTGATATACAGAAACGCCTTTGATTTATGGGTGTAGATTTTATATCCTGCTACTTTGATGAATTCATTTACTAGTTCTAGAAGTTTTCTGGTGAAACTTTTAGGGTCATATCATCAGCAAATAGTGCCAAACTTTTAGAATCATATCATCAGCAAATAGTGCCAAATTGAGTTCTTCTTTTCCAATGTGTATCACTTTAATTTCTTTTTTCTGTCTAATTGCTTTGGTCAGTGTTTCAAGAACTATGTTAAATAGAAGTGGTGAAAGAGAATATCCCTATCTTGTTCTGGTTTTTAGAGAGAGTGCCTTCAATTTTTCTCCATTTAGAATGATGTTAGTCTGTGGCTTAGTATAGATAGCCTTTATGATGTTGAGATATGTTCCTGTTATACCTAGTTTTTCTAGCGTTTTGAACATAAAGGGGTGCTGTATTTTGTCAAATGCTTTTTCTGTGTCTATTGAGATAATCATATGATTCTTATCTTTAAGATAAGTCTATTGATGTGATTAATTACATTTATTGATTTCCATATGTTGAACCAATCTTGCATCCCTGGGATGAACCCTACTTGATTGTGGTACACAATCTTTTTGATATGTTTTTGTATTCAATTTGCCAGAATTTTATTGAGAATTTTTGCATCTATGTTCATTAGAGATATTGGTCTGATGTGTTTTTTTTTTTTTTTTTTTTTTTTTTTTTTTTTTTTTGATGTGTCTTTGCCTGGTTTTGGAATCAGAGTGACATTGGCCATAGAATGAGTTTGGAAGTGCTGCCTCTTTTTCTATTTCCTGAAATAAATTAGAGAGTATTGGTATTAGTTCTTCTTTAAAGGTCTTGTAGAATCGGCTGTGTATCCATCCTGTCCTGGTCTTTTCTTGGTTGGTAGACTTTTGATGGCTTCGGCTATTACTTCACTTGAAATTAATTTGTTTAAATTGTGTATATCATCCTGATTCAATTTGGGCAAATTATATGACTCTAGAAATTTGTTGATGCCTTCAATATTTTTTATTTTATTGGAGTACAGGTTTTCAAAATAATTTCTAATTATCTCCTGTATTTCTATAGTGTCTGTTGTGATATTTCCTTTTTCATACCATATGTTAGTGATATCTTTCCTTCTCTTTGTCAGCATGGCTAAAGATCTGTCAATTTTATTTATTTTTTCAAAGAACCAACTTTTTTGTTCTGTCATTTTTTTCAATTGTTTCTTTTGTTTCAATTTCATTAATTTCAGCTCTGACTTTATTTATTTCCTATCTTCTGCTGCCTTTGGTATTGATTTGTTCTTCTTTTTCTAGGACTTTGAGATGTAGTGTAAAGTCATTTATTTGTTGACCTTTTCTTCTTTTAAGGAATGAATTCCATGCAATGAACTTTTCTCTTAGAACTGCTTTCATAGTGTCCCAGAAATTTCAGTATGTTGTATTTGTGTTCTTATTCACCTCTAAAAAAAATTTAACATCCTCCTTGGTGTCTTTTGTAACCCGTTGTTCATTCAGTAGCATATTATTTAGTCTCCATTTATTGGAGTGGATTTTATTTCTTCTTTTATCATCAATTTCTAATTTCATTCCATGATGGTCTGATAGAATGCAGGGTAGTATCTCTACTTTTTTAATAATTGCTAAGAGTTGCTTTATGGCATAATGTATTGTCTATTTTAGAGAAGGATCCATGTGTTACTGAGAAGAAAGTATATTCTCTCATTGAAGTTTGGAATATTATATATATGTCAATTAAGTCTAAGTTATTGAGTTCTATAGTTTCTTCATTCAGGTTTTGTTTGGAAGATCTATCTAGTGATCAAAGAGGTGTATTAAAGTCACCCAAAATTATTGTGTTGTTTTCTATTTGACTCTTGAACTTGAGAAGGGTTTGTTTGATGAACATAGCTGCTCTGTTATTTGGGGCATATATGGTTATAATTGTTAAGTCTTGTTCGTGTATGGTTCCCTTGAGCATTATGTAATGTCCTTATTTATCCTTTTTGATTGACTTTAGTTTGAAGTCTACTTTATTTGATATGAGGATGGAAACCCTTGCTTGCTTCCTTAGACCATGTGAATGGTATGATTTTTCCCAACCCCTCACCCTCAGTCTGTGAATATCTTTTTCTATGAGATGAGTCTCTTGGAGGCAGCATATTGTTGGGTCTTTTTTTTTTTTTTTTTTTTGTTCTCTAACATTCTAGTCTATGTCTTTTGATTGGTGAGTTTAGACCAAAAACATTCAGGGTTATTATTGAAACAAGATTTGTATTCCCAGCCATTTTTGTTTATTTTTGTTATTTAATGTGACTTGGTTTCTCTTCTGGTTAGATTTTCCTTTACTGTAATCCTTCCCTCTGCTGATTTTCATCATTGTTTTTCATTTCCTCTTCTTGGAATACTTTGCTGAGGGTTTTCTGTAGTGTAGGCTTTCTAGTTGTACATTCTTTTAACTTTTTTTTTTTTTTTTACCATGGAAGGTTTTTATTTCATCATCAAATCTAAAACTTAGTTTTGATGGATATAAGATTATTGGTTGGCATCCATTTTCTTTCAGATCTTGGTATATGTTGTTCCACGATCTCCTGGCTTTCGGGGTCTAGGTTGAAAAATCTGCTGAGACACAAATTGTTCTCCCCCTGTATGTGATCTGATTCCTCTCTCTTGTGGCTTTTAAGATTCTATCCTTATTCTGTATGCTAGGCATTTTCATTATAATGTACCTTGGTGTAGATCTGTTGTAATTTTGTACATTTGGTGTCCTGTAAGCCTCCTGTATTTGGTTTTTCAATTCATTCTTCATGTTTGGGAAATTTTCTGATATTATCTTTTGAAGAGATTGTGCATTCCTTTGGTATGAAACTCTGTGCCTTCCTCTACCCAATAACTCTTAGATTTGGTCTTTTGCTGCTGTCCCATAATTCTTGGATTTTCTGTTAATGGTTTCTAACTTTCTTCACTGTGTGATCAACTTTATTTTCCAGATTGTAAACTTTGTCTTCATTATCTGACGTTCTTTCTTCCAAATTATCTAGTCTGTTGGTTATGCTTTCTATTGAGTTTTTTATTTGATTTAATGTATTCTTCATTTCAAGGATTTCTGACTGTTTTTTTTTTTTTCAGAGTCTCTGTCTCTCCTTGAAGTAATCTTTTGCTACCTGTATTTGCTCTCTTATCTCATTAATGGAGTGATCAATTTTTGCTTTTATTTGCTTGTTTAGGTCATTCTTTAATTCATAGATCATTTTAATTGTGAACCTTCTGAACTCCTTCTCTGACATTTCATCAACTTTGCTGTCCATAGGTTCTGTTATTATAGTGTCCTGGTTTGTTTGGGGCACTTTCCCCTTGTTTTTTCATATTGTCTATGTGTCTTCTTTTCTTGCAGTGTGGATCTGAGATATTACAGTTTCTTCCCTATATTCTTGTAGTACTTGTGCAGATTGTCTGTACCTCACCTTGATGTTGGCTTCCAGACCCTGCTGGTGTCCCTCAATGGATGCTACTGCATCCTGGATCTGGGACCTGCGTAAGTTGGGCCACTGGGGTTGACCTCCTGTGGTAGTCTGCTGGTCAGAAGGGGCAGTCCTGCACCAGAGGCTAGGCTCTGGTGAGTGTCTGCCATGCTGGGAAAGGGGTGGACCTAGCCTGCTGTGCGCCTGGGCCCCACAGAGGCTGGTGTCTGAGGTTCATTTTTCTATCACAAGAAATGATTGAAAGAAAGGAGGAGAAGAGGACTTCTGTTTTTATGAGAAGGTTGTAAGGGAAAGGAGTATTTGAAGGAGAAAAATCATAGCTGTCTTATGTAAAGCCTCTTAAAATGGTAGCATGTGATATACAGGACCCTAAAGAAAAATGAACATTAAAAAAAAAAACACCTCAGTTTATTTTATAGATGAACTTACATACACAAATATAAAATTTGTAGAGTTCAGTGTGTGTGTATCTATTTGTTTGTTTTAGTCAGTTTTTTGCTGCTGTGACTGGAAGATACATAAGAACAATTTTAAAGGAGTCAGAATTTATTTTAGGGCTCATGGTTTAAGTGGCCTTAGTCTATAGATGGCTGGCTCCATTGCTCTGGGTCCAAGGTGTGGCAGAACATTGTGGAGGAGGAAATTTGCCTAAGATATGACCACCAGGAAGCAGAGAGAGAGAGAGGTCCTCATCAGGGAAAAAATATATACTCCAAAGTCACGCCCCCAATGACGCACCTACTCCAGCCATAGCCTATCTGCCTACAGTTAGGGGATTATCACACTGATTTTTTCCCCCAAATATTTCAGTTAACACACTGATTGGGTTAAGACTCTTATAACCATAACATTTCACTCTAAACTTTCTTGTATTGACTCACACTTGATCTTTTGGGGGACACCTAATATCTAAACAATAACAATTGCACACACAGAGATGCATACATACAGAGAAAGAGAGGGAGAAAGAGAGGAAGAGGGGGAGAGAGAAAGAGAGAGAGAGAGAGAGAGAGAGAGAGAGAGAGAGAGAGAGAGAGAGAGAGAGATTCTTTTCCAAGACTGAATTCTTCACCTATTTCATGAATAATACCTTCCTTCTCTCTACAGAATGTATTTTGAGGTACACTTTTATTGAAAGAATGTAGACTTAGCCCAGTGTCTTTAAGATAGTGCTTCTCAGACTTAAATGGGCATATGAATCCCTAGGACTCTTGTTCAAATGCAAATGCTGATTTAGTTCTAGTTGTTTTTGAGTAGGTCTGAGATTTTGCATTTCTGCAAATTTTCAGATAATATTGATGTTCATGATTCTTATGTTAGACTCAAATTGCAAAGCTTAAAATATTTTGTTTTACTTTCTGAAGTTACCATTCATTAACTTTTTGTTTCCAGAAAACCTGATACCTAACCTTGCTTACATGGTATTGTTTTCACAAACTTCAGGAGTGAACCAAATCCTTCATGGCTTAGGGCTTTGGGTAGGTGGGTTAATGCTTTCAGAATGAATAAATTCCACTAAGTAGGGTAGAAAACCAAACAACAAGAACAATAATAAGACCTGAGGCAGGGATTTACCTTTTCTGACTCTTTCCAGTACCTCAGACTCTTTCTGATCCTATGTGGGCTCAACTTTGGAGCAAGTCTCTAGTCTGTAAAACAAATGGTTGTGAGATCAGGCATTATCAACCCCCTTCCTAGCAGATGCTAACTGATATTTTTACATGATCTGAAGGGAAGGGAACAGGAATTAATTCATAGGCTCAATACTTGTCAGGTGAATTGCCCCATCATGAGGGCACGGTATTCTCTAACAGTAGAAGTACATGTCATCCTAAGGCAGTGGTCCCTAGTGCATGTGCTTCTTGTGATTCAATTGTATCACTTCAGTTCCATGGTTTTATTACCCTAAAATTTAGCTATGTAGTTTTCTCTATGATAAGAATAGAAACTCAAAGAATGGCAGTGTATATTTTTTTTGACTGAGGTCCCTTGAGTCTTTCCTCTATCCTTTTATATCTCATAGAATGCATTTTTAATCACTCCTCACATTCATGAAATCTTTATTTTTTTTTTTTTTGTTTTTTTTGTTTTTTTTTTTATTTTTTTTTTTTTTTATTTTTTATTGTTGGCTGTTCAAAACATTACATAGTTCTTGATATATCATATTTCACAATTTGATTCAAGTGGGTTATGAGCTCCCATTTTTACCCCATATACAGATTGCAGAATCACATCAGTTACACATCCATTGATTTACATATTGCCATACTATTGTCTGTTGTATTCTGCTGTCTTTCCTATCCTCTACTATCCCCCCTCCCCTCCTCTCCCCTCCCCTCCCCTCCCCTCTTTTCTCTCTGCCCCCTTTACTGACATTCGTTTGTCCCCCTTGTATTATTTTTCCCCTTCCCCTCACTTCCTCTTGTATGTACTTTTGTATACCTCTGAGGGTCTCCTTCCATTTCCATGCATTTTCCCTTCTCTCTCCCTTTCCCTCCCACCTCTCATCCCTGTTTAATGTTAATCTTCTTCTCATGCTCTTCGACCCTACTCTGTTCTTAGTTACTCTCCTTATATCAAAGAGGACATTTGACATTTGTTTTTTAGGGATTGGCTAGCTTCACTTAGCATAATCTGCTCTAATGCCATCCATTTCCCTGTAAATTCTATGATTTTGTCATTTTTTAATGCAGAGTAATACTCCATTGTGTATAAATGCCACATTTTTTTTATCCATTCATCCATTGAAGGGCATCTAGGTTGGTTCCACAGTCTAGCTATTGTGAATTGTGCTGCTATGAACATCGATGTAGCAGTGTCCCTGTAGCATGCTCTTTTTAGGTCTTTAGGGAATAGACCGAGAAGGGGAATAGCTGGGTCAAATGGTGGCTCCATTCCCAGCTTTCCAAGAAATCTCCATACTGCTTTACAAATTGGCTGCACCAATTTGCAGTCCCACCAGCAATGTACAAGTGTACCCTTTTCCCCACATCCTCGCCAGCACTTGTTGTTGTTTGACTTCATAATGGCTGCCAATCTAACTGGAGTGAGATGGTATCTTAGGGTGGTTTTGATTTGCATTTCTCTGACTGCTAGAGATGGTGAGCATTTTTTCATGTACTTGTTGATTGACTGTATGTCCTCCTCTGAGAAGTGTCTGTTCAGGTCCTTGGCCCATTTGTTGATTGGGTTGTTTGTTCTCTTATTGTCTAATTTTTTGAGCTCTTTGTATACTCTGGATATTAGGGCTCTATCTGAAGTGTGAGGAGTAAAGATTTGTTCCCAGGATGTAGGCTCTCTATTTACCTCTCTTATTGTATCTTTTGCTGAGAAAAAACTTTTTAGTTTGAGTAAGTCCCATTTGTTGATTCTAGTTATTAACTTTTGTGCTATGGGTGTCCTATTGAGGAATTTGGAGCCCGACCCCACCGACTGTAGATCGTAGCCAACTTTTTCTTCTATCAGACGGCGCGTCTCTGATTTGATATCAAGCTCCTTGATCCATTTTGAATTAACTTTTGTGCATGGCGAGAGAAAGGGATTCAGTTTCATTTTGTTGCATATGGATTTCCAGTTTTCCCAGCACCATTTGTTGAAGATGCTATCCTTCCTCCATTGCATGCTTTTAGACCCTTTATCAAATATAAGATAGTTGTAGTTTTGTGGATTGGTTTCTGTGTCCTCTATTCTGTACCATTGGTCCACCCGCCTGTTTTGGTACCAGTACCATGCTGTTTTTGTTACTATTGCTCTGTAATATAGTTTGAAGTCTGGTATCGCTATACCGCCTGATTCACACTTCCTGCTTAGCATTGTTTTTGCTATTCTGGGTCTTTTATTTTTCCATATGAATTTCATGATTGCTTTCTCTATTTCTACAAGAAATGCCGTTGGGATTTTGATTGGCATTGCATTAAACCTATAGAGAACTTTTGGTAATATCGCCATTTTGATGATGTTAGTTCTGCCTATCCATGAACAGGGTATATTTTTCCATCTTCTAAGATCTTCTTCTATTTCTCTCTTTAGGGTTCTGTAGTTTTCATTGTATAAGTCTTTCACCTCTTTTGTTAGGTTGATTCCCAAGTATTTTATTTTTTTTGAAGATATTGTGAATGGAGTGGTTGTCCTCATTTCCATTTCAGAGGATTTGTCGCTGATATACAGGAATGCCTTTGATTTATGCGTGTTGATTTTATATCCTGCCACTTTGCTGAATTCATTTATTAGCTCTAATAGTTTCTTTGTAGACCCTTTTGGGTCTGCTAGGTATAGAATCATGTCATCTGCAAATAGTGATAATTTAAGTTCTTCTTTTCCTATTTTGATGCCTTTAATTTCTTTCGTCTGTCTAATTGCTCTGGCCAGTGTTTCGAGAACTATGTTGAACAGAAGTGGTGAGAGAGGGCATCCCTGTCTTGTTCCAGATTTTAGAGGGAATGCCTTCAATTTTTCTCCATTCAGAATGATGCTAGCCTGAGGCTTAGCATAGATTGCTTTTACAATATTGAGGTATGTTCCTGTTATCCCTAGTTTTTCTAGAGTTTTGAACATAAAGGGATGCTGTACTTTGTCGAATGCTTTTTCCGCATCTATCGAGATGATCATATGGTTCTTATTTTTAAGTCTATTGATGTGGTGAATAACATTTATTGATTTCCTTATATTGAACCAGCCTTGCATCCCAGGGATGAATCCTACTTGATCATGGTGCACAAATTTTTTGATGTGCCTTTGTATCCGAGTGGCCAGAATTTTATTGAGGATTTTTGCATCTAGGTTCATTAGAGATATTGGTCTGTAGTTTTCTTTCTTTGAAGTGTCTTTGTCTGGTTTAGGTATCAGGGTGATGTTGGCCTCGTAGAATGAATTTGGAAGTTCTCCCTCTTTTTCTATTTCCCGAAGTAGCTTGAAAAGTATTGGTATTAGTTCCTCTTTAAAGGTTTTGTAAAACTCTGCTGTATACCCATCCGGTCCTGGGCTTTTCTTAGTTGGTAGTCCTTTGATGGTTTCTTCTATTTCCTCAATTGATATTGGTCTGTTTAGGTTGTCTATATCCTCCTGACTCAATCTGGGCAGATCATATGACTTAAGAAATTTATCTATGCCTTCACTATCTTCTAATTTATTGGAGTATAAGGATTCAAAATAATTTTTGATTATCTTCTGTATTTCTGAAGTGTCTGTTGTGATATTGCCTCTTTCATCCCGTATGTTAGTGATTTGAGTTCTCTCTCTTCTTCTCTTCGCTAGCATGGCTAAGGGTCTGTCGATTTTGTTTATTTTTTCAAAGAACCAACTTTTAGTTTTGTCAATTTTTTCAATTGTTTCTTTTGTTTCGATTTCATTGATTTCAGCTCTGATTTTAATTATTTCTTGCCTTCTACTTCTTTTGCTGTTGTTTTGCTCTTCTTTTTCTAGGATTTTGAGATGAAGTATGAGATCATTTATTTGTTGGTTTTTTCTTTTTTTAAGGAATGAACTCCAAGCAATGAATTTTCCTCTTAGAACTGCTTTCAATGTGTCCCATAGATTCCGATATGTTGTGTCTGTGTTTTCATTAATCTCTAAGAATTTTTTAATTTCCTCCTTGATGTCTTCTATAACCCATTGATCATTCAGTAACCCATTGTTCATTCTCCAAGTGATAAATTCTTTTTCCTTCCTTCTTTTATCGTTGATTTTCAGTTCCATTCCATTATGATCAGATAGGATGCATGGTATTATCTCTACTCCTTTGTATTGTCTAAGAGTTTCCCTGTGACATAATATATGATCTATTTTTGAGAAGGATCCATGTGCTGCTGAGAAAAAAGTGTAACTGTTTGATGTTGGGTGGTATATTCTATATATGTCAATTAAGTCTAGGTTATTAATTGTGTTATTGAGTTCTATAGTTTCCTTATTCAACTTTTGTTTGGAAGATCTGTCCAGTGGTGAGAGAGGTGTGTTGAAGTCTCCCATGATTATTGTATGGTGGTCTATTAGACTCTTGAACTTGAGAAGAGTTTGTTTGATGAACATAGCTGCACCATTGTTTGGGGCATATATATTTATGATTGTTATGTCTTGTTGGTGTATGGTTCCCTTGAGCAGTATGTAGTGTCCCTCTTTATCCCTTTTGATTAACTTTGGCTTAAAATCTATTTTATTTGATATGAGTATGGATACTCCTGCTTGTTTCCGAAGTCCATATGAGTGATATGATTTTTCCCAACCTTTCACCTTCAGCCTATGTATGTCTTTTCCTATCAAATGCGTCTCCTGTAGGCAGCATATTGTTGGGTCTTGTTTTGTGATCCATTCTACTAGCCTGTGTCTCTTGATTGGTGAGTTTAAGCCATTAACATTTAGGGTTATTATTGAGATATGGGTTGTTCTTCCAGCCATATTTGTTTATTTATGTTACTAAACATGGTTTGTTTTCCACTTTGATTATTTTCCCCCCTTTAGTGTCCTACCTCCCACTGTTGGTTTTCATTGTTATTTTCCATTTCCTCTTCCTGTAATGTTTTGCCAAGGATGTTTTGAAGAGATGGTTTTCTAGCTGCAAATTCTTTTAACTTTTGTTTATCGTGGAAGGTTTTAATTTCATCTTCCATCCTGAAGCTTAATTTCGCTGGAAACACAATTCTTGGTTGGAACCCATTTTCTTTCAGTGTTTGAAATATGTTATTCCAGGATCTTCTAGCTTTCAGAGTCTGTGTTGAAAGATCAGCTGTTATCCTGATTGGCTTACCCCTAAATGTGATCTGCTTCCTTTCTCTTGTAGCTTTTAAAATTCTCTCCTTGTTCTGTATGTTGGGCATCTTCATTATAATGTGTCTAGGTGTGGGTCTCTTATGATTTTGCACATTCGGCGTCCTGTAGGCTTCTAGGATTTGGGGTTCTGTCTCATTCTTCAAGTCTGGGAAGTTTTCTCGAATTATTTCATTGAATAGATTGCTCATTCCTTTGGTTTGAAACTCTGTTCCTTCCTGTATCCCAATGACTCTTAAATTTGGTCTCTTGATGTTATCCCATATTTCTTGGATGTTCTGCTCATGGTTTCTTAACAGTCTTGCTGAGCTGTCTATGTTCTTTTCAAGTTGAAATACTTTATCTTCATTGTCTGATGTTCTGTCTTCTAAGTGTTCTACTCTGCTGGTAGTATTCTCAATTGAGTTTTTAAGTTGGCTTATTGCTTCCTGCATTTCTAGGATTTCTGTTTGTTTGTTTTTTATAACCTCTATTTCCCTGTATAGTTGATCTTTTGCTTCTTGGATTTGTTTATGTAATTCATTGTTGAAGTGATCTTTCATTGTCTGATTTTGCTGTCTGATGTCTTCCTTGAGACTCCAGATCATCTGAAGCATGTATATCCTGAATTCTTTATCTGACATTCCATCTGCTGCAGCTATTACCTCTTCTAAAGTTGAGTTGACCTGCAATGCTTGTGATCCTTTCTTTCCTTGTCTCTTCATACTGTTCGCGTTCCTTTCTTCTTGGTGAAACTGTTGTGCTATTGAATTTTCCCCCTATATATTTATATTGGTCTTGTATAGTTGCAAAGTCTCCCTCGCAGGCACGGGCGGCGGCTCTGCCCCTCCGCCAATTGGGGCAATGTGCCTACCACGCCGGCAGGCCGCTGGGCCTGCTCTGCCAGTCGGTAGCAGGTCCGCCGTCCTTGCAGGCGCGGGCGGCGGCTCTGTCCCTCTGCGGGCCACTAGGCTTGTTCTGTCGGTGGTCGCCGTTCTGCCTACTTTGCAGGCGCAGGCAGCGGCACTGCCCCTCTGCAGGCCTCTGGGGCTGTACTGCCAGTGGGTCGCAGGTCCGCCTACTTTGCAGGCGTGGGGGGGGGGGGCGGCTCTACCCTTCCTCAGGCCACTGGGCCTGTTCTGTCTCTCAGTTGCAGGTCTGACCTGTTCTGATGGTGGTCTCAGTTCCGACTACCTTGCAGGCGCGGGGGGGAGGGGGCGGCTCAGCCTCTCAGCAGGCGACTGCTCCTCTTCTGCCGGTGGGTCGCAGGCCCGCCTACCTTGCAGGAGTGATTGGAAGCTCTGTCCCGCCCTGGGCCACTGGGCCTTTTCTGTCGGTGGTCACCCTTCCCCTACCTGGCAGGCGAGGGGGGTGGGGGGCGGCTCTGCCCCTCAGCAGGCCGCTGGGCCTGCTCTGTCTTTGGTCTCAGTTCCCTCTACTATGCCGGCACAGGGGGAGGGGGCGGCTCAGCCTCTCAGCAGGCGGCTGCTCCTCTTCTGCCGGTGGGTCGCAGGCCCGCCTACCTTGCAGGAGTGATTGGAAGCTCTGTCCCGCTGCGGGCCACTGGGCCTTTTCTGTCGGTGGTCACCCTTCCCCTACCTGGCAGGCGAGGGGGGTGGGGGGCGGCTCTGCCCCTCAGCAGGCCGCTGGGCCTGCTCTGTGTTTGGTCCCAGTTCTCTCTACTATGCCGGCGCAGGGGGAGGGGGCGGCTCAGCCTCTCAGCAGGCGGCTGTTCCTCTTCTGCCGGTGGGTCGCAGGCCCGCCTACCTTGCAGGAGTGATTGGAAGCTCTGTCCCGCCCTGGGCCACTGGGCCTTTTCTGTCGGTGGTCACCCTTCCCCTACCTGGCAGGCGAGGGGGGTGGGGGGCGGCTCTGCCCCTCAGCAGGCCGCTGGGCCTGCTCTGTCTTTGGTCCCAGTTCCCTCTACTATGCCGGCGCAGGGGGAGGGGGCGGCTCAGCCTCTCAGCAGGCGACTGCTCCTCTTCTGCCGGTGGGTCGCAGGCCCGCCTACCTTGCAGGAGTGATTGGAAGCTCTGTCCCGCTGCGGGCCACTGGGCCTTTTCTGTCGGTGGTCACCCTTCCCCTACCTGGCAGGCGAGGGGGGTGGGGGGCGGCTCTGCCCCTCAGCAGGCCGCTGGGCCTGCTCTGTCTTTGGTCCCAGTTCCCTCTACTATGCCGGCGCAGGGGGAGGGGGCGGCTCAGCCTCTCAGCAGGCGACTGCTCCTCTTCTGCCGGTGGGTCGCAGGCCCGCCTACCTTGCAGGAGTGATTGGAAGCTCTGTCCCGCCCTGGGCCACTGGGCCTTTTCTGTTGGTGGTCACCCTTCCCCTACCTGGCAGGCGAGGGGGGTGGGGGGCGGCTCTGCCCCTCAGCAGGCCGCTGGGCCTGCTCTGTCTTTGGTCCCAGTTCCCTCTACTATGCCGGCACAGGGGGAGGGGGCGGCTCAGCCTCTCAGCAGGCGGCTGCTCCTCTTCTGCCGGTGGGTCGCAGGCCCGCCTACCTTGCAGGAGTGATTGGAAGCTCTGTCCCGCCCTGGGCCACTGGGCCTTTTCTGTCGGTGGTCACCCTTCCCCTACCTGGCAGGCGAGGGGGGTGGGGGGCGGCTCTGCCCCTCAGCAGGCCGCTGGGCCTGCTCTGTCTTTGGTCCGAGTTCCCTCTACTATGCCGGCGCAGGGGGAGGGGGCGAAATCTTTAAATAATAAAAAAAAAAATGAAAGCACTGTTGTGTATAATTTGGCACCAGAAACAGTCCTGGTGTTGACTGAGAGGAGTGAGTTCAGGCGTGGAGACTGGGAATGCCTGTGTGCTAAACCAACTCTGGCAGCAGCTTCAGGAGCCAGGAACATGGGCAAAGACTCAGCTCACCTGCCTCAGCTGAAGTGACAGGGAGACTGATAACACTTACTTATCTTCTTCAGAGAGAGGGAGTAGCTGGCAAAACACCTCAAGGGGACCAGGAAGGGCAAAAGCCTAAAAATATTCAAAATGCTATATATAAGTTCAGTGAGAATGTGTTTATCAGGCCTCATCAATCCCAAAGTAATGTACAAGTTTTTGTCCAAATAATAATTACAAAAATTTAACAGAGAAGTCAACACAGTATAATAGAATTACAATAATGATTATGTTTATACCTTGCATATTAAATATTCATGTAAATCAGAAACCTATTACAAACATTGAGGTACATTTTACAAAACATGGATTTATAAAGGAAAGCAAATTTAAAGATTTACTAAGTGATTCAATGCATTTTATAGAAAAGGAAACAGAGGCATAAGGAGATTAATTACCTTTTTAGAGACATAGAGTGTGACTGCTTTGAGCCAGGATCAATATAAAATAAAGGAGGAGGGGAGATAAAGATAACTGAGGATTGGTGAGGGCCTCCTAAAAGCGAGGTATCCTGCACTCAGATAAATTAATTTAATCCTCACAGTAAACTTTTACAGAATTACCAGTATTACTCATACAAGTTACATCTTGTCCGATGATGCATCACAATTGGTAAATATAAGTGCTTGGATGTATGTCTTAATGGTTGGTTGAAACAGTATATTTTGCTTTGTTTCATTATATCTAACTACTCTTCTAACCTAGGAGTGTTAGTGGTTTAGGAATCTACATAACTGTGGCAGGAGGCCTGGAGAAATTGAATCCCAGACTTTCAGAGGTGTTTGGGCATCTTAAATGGAGAATCCTTTTTCCGATAACAGGTCCCACATTCTTCATACCAGAAATGACACTAGATTTGGTCTCCAGGTACAGTTATACAGCTTCCTTAGGATCACAGTACCACCTGTAATTTTTTAATTTTTCCACCCCTTCATCTGTCAACTCCTTCCCAGATCATTTTTAGATTTCACTGTCTTCAAATTTCTGTTTCTTAGACAATCCTTGGTTATCTCTTTTCCAGAGGTTTTAGAGACCTCGGTCCTTCCCCAGAATACTTTACAATGTATTCATTGTGTTTTTTCATTAGTAAAGACTAATCACATGTTGAAGAGTTATGTATGAACCAGTCTTCTATAGGTGTAAGAACATTACACCAGTGATGACATTCTCTGTCTTCCAAAAACCACCTATACTTACCAACATGAAAACACAGTATCAGAAAATTCAATCCAAATGCAGAAGGTTTCAATATTTGACAACCTATAATCCATTAAAGAGTAGATTGTTCATTCTAACTGGTAAACTTAGTCTGGTTGTGGACAATCACCAGTCAATTATGGAAAAATGTAAGAACATTTGCTTGTGTTTATAAATTGAGAAAAATTTAATCTGCCCTCTAATGTTCTTTTAATAAAACTTCATCCATGTGCTTCCTGGTTTTATGGGTGCATCTGTTCCTAGACATTATCTTAAGATAATTTATAAAATTATAGGGCCAGTAGTTATGAAATTGAATTCATTATTATCTCTTAAGAAAGCTATCTTGGGAATCCTAAGCTTATTCAGAACATAACAGTTCTGAGATTGACATAAAAAACGTTGGAATCCAGAACTTTCATAAGATTGAGACATGATATACATTAATCTGATAATTATGAATTAACTAATTAACATTCTAATTAAGTTGTTTAATAAAGCTTCACTTAAATTTGGTATTTGGAAAACAATAAAAGAAGTTTGTAGGAACCTCAGTCAAGGCAATACCTGTACAAAGTAGTTATTTTAGTTTTTCTGTTAATCATCATCATGGAATCTTTGAAATCAAGAAAAGTAGAGATTTGATAGTTATTACTCAATGAATCTTTTTTTCATTATACCTAACTACTCTTCTAACCTAGGAGTGTCAGTAGTTTAGGAATCTACATAACTGTGGCAGGAGGCCTGGAGAAATTGGATCCCAGACTTTCAGAGGTGTTTTGACATTCTTCATAGCAATTCTGAGTGTTCAGAGAAATATAAGAATGGTTAAGTTGTCATTAGGCAATCTATAAATTTAGAATCTGAACCAACTGTTGAGACAGTCTCACATTCACAAGTTAACTATGTAATTAATAAATTTCTTACTTTTTTATATTAGCTAAACAAATATGTTTGAGAATGCATGTTTGGGGTTTCTGCACTTACAGATTATTATATCTTTGACCTATGCTTGTACACCAATCTAGTCCAAAATATGATGATTTTAAAAAAAACACACAACCATTTCTTTGGGTTGGCAATTATGACTGGTTTCAGCTGGGATGGCTTGGCTCTGCACCACCAGAGGTGGTTCTAGGCACAGTGTTGCATTGGAGCTGTGGCTGGAGCAGCTCAAGCTGCTCTCTGCATGCTTTCTCATCATCCAGGATGCTAGCACAAGCTTTTCCACACGTTAGTGGGAGAGTTCCCAGCAAGAAGAGAAGGTAAGTGCCCATGCATAAGCTTTTATCAAGGTTCTGTTTGTATAATGCTATCTCATTGGCCAAACAAGTCATTCTGCTAAAAGTATCTTTTATGGAACAGGAATTTTAAATTTTTTATGAAGTCCAACTTAACAATTTTTTTCTTTTATGGATTATATTTTTGGTGTTGTATCTAAAACGTCATTGCCAAACTTGAAGTCAGCTAGATTTTCTCCCCTGTTACTTCCTACCATTGTTTTAGGAAAATTATCTTCACAATGCAAAATTTTTTCTTCTTTAATGCTTTCTTTCTTATAGAATGCCCAACCCCATCTTTACTTACTGAGAAAAATATTAGCCATTTTTCAAAGAGTCAATTCAAGGAAAACTTCTGATTACATCAGACCACTTTGATCACATCCTTCTTTAAAATACTAAAGCTATGGTAATCTATACTACATTGTTTGGTATTATACTATGCTCAGTGCTACTTAAAAATTATTTCCATGCGTTAATCATACCTTAGAGAGAGAGAAGTAAGAAGATATGCATCCTTTATTACTACCAGCAAACTTGATGTTGTCATTAGACAACCCATAAATTTAGAATCATCTGAATCAACTGTTGAAACAGTTGCACATTCACTAAGTGTGACTGTGGATCCCTAATCCTAACCTAACTTTTGGACCCAGATGGAAGGAAGGAAGGAAGGAAGGAAGGAAGGGAGGGAGGAAAGAGGAAGGAAAGGGAGAGAAAGAAAGAGTGTGAAAAAGAGAGAGAAAAAAGAAATGTCTGAGATCAGGAAGATGCAAAGTAAAATTGTTAAGAATCTGAGGTTTGAAATCAGATTGAAAAGTTTTTATTTTATCAGTTGAGACATATATGATGTTTGGCAGACAAATCACCAAGCATATTTGACTTGAGTATATTTATCTGTAGCAGGATAAGAGTGATATCTACCTAATAAGATTCATATAGGTATCAACAGGAAATAAGTACATGTAAGGGTCTTAGCATAGATCCTGGCATTGCTGTTATTACTCTTCTTTATATAAATGAAGTAGTCTAACTAGAACATGAGTTAGGTTAGCTATAATGAAGATGAAAATGTGGCATTTGTGATCTGTGTCTCATTATTAATATTATGTTTAAATGTACATGCTTTTTAATAGAATATTAACTGAACTAAGAACTATTCCAAACACTGAAATGTGCTTTTTGTCTTTTTTATTCTAAATTGGATCCAGCTTTTATAACTGCTTTACAGGATTTGATTCAGTGATCACATTTACTATCAGTGATTAGCACGTGACCCGTGTAAGTTGAGTCAGCCTAAAGACAGGTTCTTTTGTTCCTTGTTCGAGAATAGGTCCTTCTCTTGTTTTCTGGAAAGAAGTAAAGTATAGAATAGAGTCTTATTTAGTCATCAAATCTTGATGGGAAACAATACCATGGATGATAGTGCAGGAAAGGGAAAGGACCCTGCATATTTGATAATATCTGATTGTCTTTATAGGTGAGATAATTTTGTGCATTGTTTAAAATCATTTGAGACAGATTGCCTACTACTTGCAGCTGAAGACAGCCTAATGCCTATTTATAGCTTCTCTATTTTAATATAAGCTAAGATATTAAATAGTTTCTCCCAGATTCATCAGTGAAATCAATATATAACCTTTTAACCAGCTCCTTAGAAAATGCAGACTAACTCCAGGTATATGTGTAAGATTTAATCATATAACATTACTTTCTCCCTTCAAATTCTGAACTACTGTTAAATCAGTAATTTGCTAAGACTAGAGGAACCAGGAGTGAAAAAGGAGCCTCTGAAGGAGAAAGTGATAAGAGGAATCACCTGTAGAGAGCAGGGAGCAAGCAATGCTTCTTTTCTGATAGCCAACAAAGTTGAATGTAGTTTGCCTTGAGGTCATTTGACTTTTTTCTCTGGATTGTCTAATGATAGCTGAGAGCACAATGTCTCCCTTAGGATGCAATCTCCATAAGCGGAGGAGCTGAGCTTTAACACAAGGGAGAGAGAGAGCAGGAAAGGGAGACCGTATGCTTTCCTGAAGCTGTTAATAATATATGGACAAGGGCAATAAATAATTGATAGTTGTCACCTTGCTGCTTCTTGGTTATTCATGGGCTTTGAAATGGTCTTTTATCTTAGCACCATCTAATCGTGTTACATCACATGCACTTCTCTTCGCCAACATTAATATGTCTGCCAGTGACATGTGCTATACACCAGCTTTTCAGAGCTATCACAAACTGCTGATCTGCGCCAGTCAAGAGCAATGTAATTGTCACTGGCAGACAGAAATATTACCACCAGACAAAATAGTGTAAATAATACAAAAAATAACTTCCAACACCAACGACAAATCTCCATAATTAGGAAGCGTTCCCTTCCATCATATCTGCTGTAACCACTCTTCTGAATGCGAATTGCAGTAGAATAGAGGGAGTGGGTGCAATTCAATCAGGCTGAGCACCTGCACTCTTTTGATTTTGTACATTGTAGAGACAAAGTAGGTATGTGAATTCAGGAGCAAAGCAACAGGAGGCTATAAGCAAGTATTTTATATTTTTCTTCCTGATATTTCTACATACACCTGCAGTGGTATCACAGCAACCTAGCAATAATTGCCTTCCATGACAATGTGGCCACATTAACCTACATACAATAATTTCTAAATTTTGATTATAGGAAGAATGAGAGTACTAAGCACAGAAGGAATAAATTCAGAAAGGAGGATAAGGCAAAATATATACTTTAATTGGCAGCTAAAACTGCTTAGGCATTACACAGCTCATTTTATTCTCAAAGTGTTCAAGGAATTGCTACCAAATGAATCCTTTCTATCAGATGTGTAAGCTCTCTATGCACCTGTGGCAAACACTATTCATTCCTCCTTCTTCCTTGCCAACAGAATCCCAATTTTGAACAGGATGGCAGTATGCCTGGCTAAATTCTAGGTCCCCCAGTCTTCATTGTAGCTAGGGCTGGCTAAGTGACAAACGTTCTGGCCAATGAGACATAAGTGGAAGACTGTTGGGGATTTCTAGGAATGTCTTTGTTTTCTTAATCAAGTGGGAAAAAGGTTCTGGAGCAACTCTTCTCCTTTCCACCTTCTCCCTTTTCTTGAATGTCTGAGTTAAAGCAGCTCCAGGTATAGGTGGAGAGTTGCACAGATAGACTTTGACATTAGTGAGCTATTAATCAATGCCAATTGTTCATGATCATATTACTAACTATAGCATTCAATCAAAAAGCCCCTTGCTACAGGACCAATATAAAAATTTTAAAAATCCTTTTAAAATTTACCTGGAACTATAAGAGAGAGTGAGGAATACAAGAGTAGAACTGCTTTTGAGAATGTATTGTGTTCTATGCTCATTAATATATATCAAAGTCAATTCACACAGCAACCTTATGAAATATGTTCTGTTATATATCCATTTTATAATTGGAATAGAGGTGTGATGAGGTCAAGCAACTTGCTGAAGGTCTCACAGGTAGAAGGGAATGGAACATTCCAGATTCTAGGCTCTTAATCACTATATTTTCTTACACTTTACATTCCATAAAACAATATGCCAAGTCCAAGTTTTAATTGATGAATCCATAGTTATACATAGGTTCTATCTGATGTGCCATATCACTAGGAAAAAGATTCTTTTGTGAGAAATGATTTGAAGCAATTTTTGCTTGTATTTTTGTTTTCAGAAGCTCAAAAAAAATTTAATCTAGCCATCCATCCATCCATCATATGGAGATTACCATGGCAACTATCTGCACTGCATCTAACATATTTGCATTGGTCTATATTGGACTTGCTTGGTTCTTGAACTGTGGCATTTAAAACAACACATTCTTTAAATTTGGATCATCCCAAAGTTGATCTGAAATCCAGCTGTTTTCCTGATTTTATTTTCCCTCTGAAGGCTAGCACATCTGTTTGTTTATTCATTGATATCGCTGAAAATGAGATAATGCATGTCAAAATGTTTTGGAAACTGTCAAAATAAAAATCCATATCAATATAAGTAATTATTATGTTATAGAGATATTTTGATATGGTAGAATAAGAATTAGAAAACCTAACTTGTTCTTCTGACTGTGTACTTGAATTACTGTGTGACACTGGGTGAATCAATTATCTTCCTGGATATTGTTGACCTTACTTTTATTCTCTGGGCCTACATAAACTCCCTTGTCCTATGTACCTGCCAAGTAATAAAAGTGAGCTGAGAACTTTAGTCATTTGTTTGGAGGCATCCATGCAGGTCTTCTTCCTTCCTTGTTTGTTTCCAAGTTGCTTTTATTTGATTTTATCTAACTTTAGGTTCAAATTCTTATCTCTGTGACTTCAAATATAATTTAAACTTTCAAAATTGGCTAATAATAATATTTCATATTTATTAGGTGTTTTACACAATGGGCAGTGCTTTGCTTTTACTATCTATATACTACACTATAGTGTTCACCTATAAGCAATGGGATACTTTGGATTGATTTTTTATTTCTAGTGGTGATTGGTTGGTCCCTATTATATATTGGATACTTGATATTTTTTCCATTACCCTTGAGCACTACTCTATAAGAAAGGTACTGTAGTTATTTATACTTTGGAAATGATGAAACATTTATATTTGAGATTCTTTTTAGAAAAGGAGCAGTATTTCCACTTTTGATAATTCATCTGGCAGACCATTTGGACCATCTAACCACTGCTTATATACAAATAAACCACTCTGTGAGTTTGTTCTCAGCCTTCATGAATATATCTGGATTGAGAATGGCAGTGAGGGCAGAGGCAGAACTGTCTAGTAAGATTGTAGAAAAAACATGTACTTTCTTACTTGACAGTTCTACCTTTGCACTCACTGCCATTCTCAATCCAGATATATTCATGAAGGAGAGGAAGTGGTGAGTACTGTGCTTACTGTGTCTGTTTCTGTATTCTATACAGAGACAGAAAAACATAGTCACAGATATCTCTTCCCTGTATTTTCCAGAGTTTGTTCTTTTTTTTTTTCTTTTCTTTTCTTTTTTTTTTTTTTTTTTTTGTGGTGCTGGGGATTGAACCTAGGGCCTTAGGCATGTGAGGCAAGCACTGTACCAACTGAACTATACCCCCCAGCCCCAGCCAATAGAATAATTCTAATACTAAAATCTCTTCAATATGATAAGAAAAATAAAATTACTTCTTTTTAAAATTCAAAGTGCATCTAGTAAGTAAGTAGGTAAAATCATCAGGCACCAGTAAAAAAGAAGTAGTAAGTCTTAATAAATTCATGAACAAATGGCACAACAGTCTTGAACTGGAGGAAGATTAAGAACAGATATGAGAAACAAAAAAGTTACCTTTCCCTGGGTACGTTTTTAAAAATGTGCTTTGAGTCTAATTTTATGCTACCAGCATGGTAAGAGAATATTTCCAGTTGAAAAGTAAACATAAATTAATTTTGAGCTAGTATTAACTCCAGAGTGTCTGGTATAGGTAAACATAGAATTGCATTGAAGGGACATTTAACAAACTAGAATGCATAGGAAACTTGGAATAAATATGATGCAAACACAAGGTTATAACTATGTTTGAGAATCAGCATATATGACACATATTAGACTGCCTCTTCCAGAATGTTAGGAATTATCATTCTAAGTCAGAGACTATAGAATAAAAGTATTAGAAAATATATTTCTAAATATAAGAAAGAACTATATTAAAGTAATATATTTGCAAATGATTGAAAGAACTTTAGAAACTTGAAAAATCAATAAAACATCATTAAATTGAAAAAAAAAAAACTGTGGACAGATTGAACAGCAGATTAGATATAACTGAAGAGAAAATTCACTGGAATGTCATTTTGAAGAATGAAGCAGATAACATTTCAGGTGATAATGAAATGGAAAACATGAAACAAAGGTTTATAAACACTTAGGATTGAATAATAAGTTCCAACATATGTCTGAAAGGAGTTTTAAAAAGAGAGAGTCTAATATTCAAAGAGTATATATTAGAATTTTCCAGAAGTGATAAAAGATACCAACATCATTTTAAGAACCTCCAGTTCTGGCTGTGTAAATAAATTCATATCTGTAAATATCAGAAAAACTATATGCAACAAAAACAAAGTAAAATATAATACTTACTATACAGAAAAATATTACCTATAAAAGAAACAATAGAGTGAAAGTATACATAACTGCAATAAAGAACAGAACACAATGGAATAATATTTCCAAATGTTAATTTTAGAATACACCTAAATGGTTTTCTGTGAAGATGCTAAGAACGCTTGTAAGAGAAAGGATAGTCTTTTCAATAAATGGTGGTGGGAAAGTTGGATATTTACATACAGAAGAATTAAACTGAACCATTTCTTACAAGTTACAAAAATTAATTCAAAATGGATTAAAGACTTTATAAAATCTGAAACTACTAGAAGAAAACAGAGGAAATGCTTTAGGACATTGGAATGAGTAATGATTTTTTGGACAAGACCCCCAAAGCACAAGAAACAAAATGAAAAATAGACAAATGGGGTTCCATCAAACTAAAAAGCTTCTGCCCAGAAAATGAAACCATCAACAGAGTTCAGAGATAACCTAAAGAATGGGAGAAAATACTTACGAACTATACATTTGAGCAAGGGGTTAATATCCAGAACATATAAGGAATTGCAAAAACTCAACAGTGAAAAATTAACAAACAATGAAACAATCTGATTAAAAAATGGACAATAAACTTAAATTGATATTTTTCAAAAGAAGACATGCTAATGGTCATTAGGTATCTGAAAAAAAAGTTCAGTTTCACTAATTATCATAGACATGCAAATCAAAACCACAACAAATATCTCATCACTCCAGTAAGAATGGCTATCATGAAAATGACAAAATTTAAGTGATGGAAAGGATGTAGAGAAAAGGAAATCCTTGCAGTTTGTTGGTGAGAACGTAAATTAATGCAGCCATTATGGAAACAATATGGACCTTCCTCAAAATATTAAAAATAGGACAGTTATTTTAAATCCCCTGTCTGATCTGATAATTCCAACATCTGTGCTATGTGTCTTGAGTCAAGTTCTGATGTCTTTTTAAACTTTGTGTTTTATATTTTAATATACCTCATAATTTTTGTTGACAGCATAAAGTTGCACGTAAAAGTAAGAAAGATAAATAGGCTTTTAATGTGAGATTTTATGTTTATCTTACTAGGGGTTAAGTTGTGGTTACTCTTTGCTGTAGTTGTAGGTATAAATGGCCAACAGTTTCTCTAGTCCCTTGTTTTTGTCTTCTCTGTTGTCTTTGTGTTTCCCCTAGAGACTTCTTATTTATCGGGCTGGGGATGTGGCTCAAGCGATAACGCACTTGCCTGGCATGCGTGGGGTGCTGGGTTCAATCCTCAGCACCACACAAAAATAAAAGAAAAATGTTGTGTCCACCGAGACTTCTTATTTATCATCCTTTATGACAAGAATTTTAGATGAGGCTGGAGTAGAGTAATTCCCTTCTCCTTCCCCCACATCAGTTAAAATATTTCTACTTCTTTGGTCGATATATATATATATATATATATATATATATATATATATATATATATATTTTTTTTTTTTTTTTTTTTAATTTGAGGTCAGGACAAAGCACTCACTCCAGGGCTGGGGATAAAATTCAATGGTAGAGTGCTTGCCTACCATGCAAGGAGACCTGGGTTGGATCCCCAGGACTGCCAAGAAAACAAATAAACAACAACAACAAAACAAAAAACAAAAGAATAGAGTGCTTAGGGTATATTTAAAATGGCCACATTCCCACTCCTCCTGCCTAAAGCACAAAGGGATTTTTCTCCAGTCTTCATTGTGAGAAACTGATAGGGATACTGACGATAAAAAACCTTGAACATGTGGAAGCTTTCCTAAGATTGGGCCCTCTTCAGGTTTTAACTCTTAAATTTGTTCACATTGGTACTCCAGCAATTTGTTAATTAAGTCTAAAGTTTTCTATCCTGGTACTGGTTCCTGTGAAATTTTGTACTCTGGTAAGTTTTGGTTTTCTTTAACTGCTTGCTTGTTTCTTGAGCTGTGGCATAATGGTTTCCCCTGTGATCTCAGTTCTCTGATGGATATAAAAAAAAGTTGTTAATTTGTGATGTGTTCACCTTTCTTTTTATTATATGAATTCTATGCTCCTTGCATGCTGGATTGGAAATTGTAGATGCTCACAGTTTGGAATGTATCTGATAAAATACCATTCAAGAAAAAGAGAAAAATAAAGAAGATTTAGATTGGCATTCTCTCCTGTCACTCTAAAAACAAAGCTGCACAACCACAACCAAAAAACACCAAATAAAAACAATTCCAAAAGACAAACTAACAAAGCCCTAGAAGCTGTTAATTTCTACTCTCAAAGAACCAAAGATTATATTGTAGGAAGGGAGAAGTGGGATATATGAAACAATGAAAATAAAATTTTTAAGCTCCTCCTAATCATTGGTGATTCAAGACACGACAGCTTTCCTAATCATTTGAATAAGAGAAACTTTAACTTCTGTGATTTTGGATTGAACCTGCTGAATACATTTCTGTCAATGTCAACCCTTTTTCATCACAAAGTACTACTCCCCCATTCCTACCTGCCATATTCATTACCACTAGAGCTCATACTTTCTTCCCTGAGTTATCTATACTTATACTTCAAGGTCCAGTTCAAGATCTGTCTCCTTGGTTTTGAACAGAAGCATTTCTACCATGATTTGTCATTAACTTGTTTCCATTCCTGCAAATGAAGTTCATTCCTCTCAAGTTCAGGAGCCAAGATTTATTTATTTATGCATATTATAAAAGCTATATACCAATATGATGAGATGGGAGTGACGGTCTAATTTTCTTCCATGACTAAGTCAGGCATAGAGACCTCAACTAAATGATATTTTTGGGGGTCCTTAGTTTCAGTAACTCATGATATTTGTCATATCCTTTAGATATTTGTCTGTCTTAACATTTGATGTTGGGCTAGTTGAAATTAAAACTCTAAAATGATTTGAAAAATATTGTGTCAGTTAATGTTTGACTTCTCAAACACACTTGTGGGACTTCAAGCATTTGCCTTTGTATTTGTGAGTACAAATTGCCTTCCTTTAAATGAACCATTGGTAGGCTATTAAAAACTTCTGCTAGAATATGACTCAGTTCCTCCTGATGCTAATTTGAGGATTTAAACTTCTCTTGGAATTAAAAGAACATCCACCTGTGAATACATGATATGAAGACAGATATTCAAGTGCACACATACAGTGCATTTTTTAAATCTTGAAATGGTACATTAAGCATGATGGTTCAGGCACACGTGTACACACACACAATTAAAAACTGTAATAGACACATATTTAGATGATTATTTGACTAGGTGTATGTGTGTGTGTGTGTGTGTGTGTGTGTGTGTGTTTAAAGAAAAGCAAAGTGAAAAGCACATAGGTAGTACTGAATTATTGCTTCATCCCTACTTCTCAGAAGTGTACAAAACCCCAGTATATCTCTTTGGTTCTTGATTAGGGAGAGTAATTCGTTGGACCTATAAGCAGTTGTATGGTGGGATGTAATCAGTTGTTAGGATGTCAGTGCTATCATTTATGCTAATGTTGGAGTCATTTATTGGTGTGATGTCACTGCACAGTTGGAAACCTCACCACCTTGGCTTCTATGTTGTTTATTGACTTTTCTTGAGGTAATGGACTTCTAATGCATTGGAGTCTGGAATCTTTCTTTTCTTCCATAATCTTGAAAAGTGTTTTGCCTCTAAACATCTTCATTAGTAGCCCCCTTTCCCTCATGTACAGTGTTGTAAAGCTTTAGGATTCTCATCACAGTTTTATTCTGCTTATTTTCCGATTTGTTTAATGAAAGATATTATTATTATTCTTAAAGGATGCTTTGATTTACAAAGGTTTGGCATTGCACCTCCAGGTTTCAAGTTTATCAGCTGGTTGACCAATTACTCAGGAAGAGGTGAAAGCACTTTGCAGGGTTAGGTCAATGGAAAAACAATTTTTAAAAAATGATGTCAGTTAATAAGTGACTTCACAGATTTCAAATCAACATAAAACTTTCAGGCAAACATCTGTTAAATAGAGATATACCTCTGTTCAGAATAATGTTAATGGCTTTGATTTATCCGGAATAACTTTCAAATTACTAATACTTTCAAGTTTGGTCTGGGAATGTACATTCTCTCTTCCACTCCTCCTCTTTCTTTATGAAGCCTTTGATTATACCTGTGTAGATTTTATTTCAGTAAATGAAATTTTTAAAAAGGCTTTGAGGATAAAATGTTAGGGAGAACTCAGAAAATTAAAATTTTATTTAAGATAGTTTGGGTCTATAGGAAATGATTTTGCAGAATGTGATCACAAGTTTAAATATCTTTTGTATGATAATGATTGTTTAAAAGTTTTGGAAATACTTTTCCTTATCCTGACACAATAAGAATGAAAACTTTGGTAATTCTTTACGGATCCATACCTTCAACAATTCTGTGGTGAGACTAATGTGGCATGTGTGTATAGTAAGGCCAATCTAGAGTTTTCAGGTTCAAATCTTGGCCTTTCTGCTTAAAAGCTGTGTAAATTACTAACTTCATTGTGCCTCATTTGTCAAATAGGGGAGATGATAAAAATACTCTAGAAGGTTGTTCAGAACTGATGAGTTAATACCTATAAATTACTTAGAACAGGACTGGGCACGTAGTAAGCACTCAATAAATATTAGCTTTAAAAAATCCAAGTTGAAGATCTATATGCTTTTGAAGAATTTTTGTTTTCCTGCAGTATAGATAGTAACTGTAAATCTTTAAAATATATTTAGATTTTGCTAGCTGGCAATTTCTATAAAAATATATCATATCATTATAAATTGTGATCCCATACTATAAAATATAGAAGACACATAAAAGCATAAATTTATAAGACTAGCTCAGGTACCTATCAGTAATACTATAGACAGCATAGTACATAAAAGTGACAGCAAGCTTCACTGTCTCTATAGTAACCATGGAATTCAAAGTTGCCTGAAAAATATTTTAAACCTTTGAATTTTCATAGAACCATACATGTGATAATGGTAGGGTCTTTTAGTAGAGCAAAAATACTTTATAAAGACTTTCGTGGATATAAAGAAAAATTACTCTAGATACTAAGCTTTTATGTATTAGTTGAAAATACATTTTCCAAAATTATCAGTTTAATGTAATTAATAATTTGAGTCTTGAGACCAGAAGCTTGTTTGTTTTCTGTATCTATCAGTAACAATTAACTTACCTAAACCTCAGTTTTTCTCATCTGTTAATGGAAATAATACTACGTAGACTTTTGAAAGTCAAATTAGATAATATATATGAAAGCATTGATTCTATTATAGGATTCACTAGAGTACCAAATGACTGTCATTTCCAACACAGTGAAATTCCAATGGAAGTTATTCAGTCTAATAAAGGAGCTGTGTCTTCTAATGGATTTGAGAAATAGTATACACTTGTAGCAGCTACTCTCAGGGCTTTCACATATTCCTTAGGCTTTCCTAATAACAAGCTGGAGCTGGCTTCCCCTGTCTGTGTTGGAAGTGCCTGGAATTCACATCCTTCTGGAGTCAAATTCTTCTCATGGCTGACAGCAAGTGGCACATATAGAGTCTTTCTGTTCCTCAGGTAGGATAGAACTGAAATGTAGGTTCTACCTGTTATCTCAAAGTTTCCCTAAAGAGCTATGATCCATTTTCTCTCAGTAGATTTTGGCTTAATGACACACTCTATTGGTTGTCTTTTCTTTGTCATCTTCCATTCCCTACCTATGTGTTCTGCATCTCTCTGAAATGACACTAGCATTTGAATCCTCTTTTGAGTGTCTTCTTTTAGAGGATCCAAATTAAGGTGGAAGAATTGCATAATTTGTAGGAATACATAATTAGTTTTGCATAGTAAGGGCTTCAAGAAGTACAGAAAGACTAACTCACTGACTTTAGTTTCTTAGTTTTCCAAACTTTCTTACACCATCTGTAAGTAGTTTGGGTTAAATCAGGGGTTTTCAATCATTTTTAGCAATACACACCTTTCAAAGACTGAAATTCTACATGGAATTGCAAATTAATCTTTTAAAGTATGTGTGTATATATATAATTCTTTTATATATACAATTTATGACACTAACTTGTTATAAGGAAATAAAAGAGACCAACCTGACTATTTAGATTAATACCTGAAATTTAAAATTACTATTATGAACAGCAATTGAAGTGTTTATCAGCCACATCAATAAATTTATTTACTTATGTATTTTATTTGGTTCTACAATATTGAAGTCATAAACTTAAATACTTATTGGTAACAACAAGTTTAAGTGGTTAGCTTTGAAATTTCAGAAATATTTTCAATTGAATTGAACAAAAACTTTGAAAAGATGTAATAGAAACTGTTAATAACATTTATAATTATAATTCACAAATTAAAAAGTAAATTCATGATAAATAAACTGTTAGCACTAAAGTTAAATCAATGTCATCTTATAAAGCTGCTCACATATCATCATTGCTAAGCTTTCAAATAAGGGGAGGATTTCATGTTTATGTGTTTAAGACAGTATAGATGTTCACTATTTCATAGGGCAGTACTTTTCTATTTTTCCTGATATCACCAATAAATCTTTAATATTGCAATTTATATACTTGAGATATTTTAATTGTCTGTGTTATCAGAAATTTAAATTTGCAACCAAGTCTGCCCATTTATTTTGTTTAGAATACTAGCTTCCAAGGTTTAGTTTATTTCATTAATGGTAACATATCTCTAGTTGTGAATACTATGACTTTGTAAGTCTAACATGCCAAACTGATCTCATGCCACTTATTAAAGCTATCACATAGGTAAAGAAATCATGTTTCTGATATATTTAGTTAGTGAGGCTTATTTTATAAAGAAACAAATGCATTTTCATTTAAAATAATTATACAATAAATATTTATATTTTGGTCAACAATAACCAGAAAAGCTCAGTATAAAATGTAAATTAAGCTACTTTTGGCTTCTTTAATTCCAAATAATCCCCAAACTAGAGAATATAAAGAATGCATACTAATTGTGTGATTTGTCCAACTTGGTTTTGAAATACCTTGCATGATTTCAGTATTGGCACTCATCTACAGAACATTTATTTGAATATATTTTAACCAGCATTTTAATAGAAACTTTGACTCTTCTATGTCACACATTTTTTCAGATTGATGGTATGTTAAAAACAGGTTTAAATACTTATTTTTTCTCATGTTTGTGTGCACTGATTTTTTTAAAGTAATAATTCTCTTTTATGTTTTCTTCCATAAACTTATGCAAAAACAACAGGAGAACTCTAAAATGTCTTTTTTTTTTTTTTGCAAATTGATCTGAAAAGAACTATGTTAATGGGGACATCAAATTAATTATTTGTGTACATTATTCAATTTTATCTGGATTATATTTGTCATAAAGGAAAACTAATTTCATTATTCAGTCCTATGTCTCCAACTCATTGTACTTTGGCATGCCAGCAGAGTAGGCTTTAATAAACTCCACTTCAATCACCTCAATGCTGTGTGTTCCTTCATGTGAAATATGAATTTTAACTTTGAATGATTCCTGAAATGAATTTTTGTTGTTTTGTTCCTGAAATGTAATTTTGTTATATACCTACAAAGGCACATCTACAAAGTCCTGGGTTTCCATAGGAAACATTCTTAGATCTATTCTTTACAAGGAAGTACAGATGGACTCAAAGTTTGGATATCCTGAGTTCTCCCTTTCACCCTTATTATTTAGGGAATGATTTGGTTTGGGGGAGGCCAGAGATAGAAAGTTTTCCCTCAGGCTTGTCATCTGTCAAATGGAATTAATGCTGTTCTCAAATCAGATAGGCTGAAACAAATGAATGTTTTATAATGTCCTTTGAACCTACAAAGGACCAACTATGAAGTTTAACTATGTTGTTTATAAACCAGGAGGACAGAAATGACTAGGATATTTGGAGAATCAATACAAGTTATTCAGTATTGATTTAGGTAACAAAGTTTTGAAATAGGATTTATTTACTCACTTATGTGTATATTCAGCAAATGTTTATTACTTATGGCATGTGCTATCTAGGCTCTGAAAACTGAAAACAAAAATCTCAAATCCTACCATCTTCAGTGTTATGATATGGAAGTACAGGGTAGTATGAGAGCATTTAGTAGAAGAAACTAATATGGTCTGCTTGGTTAAAGTGACATGGAAGGTTATTTCAAGTATATTGAGATATTTATGCCATGAAATTTTATCCACAGTAATTGGGATCCAAATATTAGAAGCAGTTTTCTCAGATGTAAGGAAACAATCACTAGATAATGTATTTTAGACGAGCCATGGTTTTGATGTCAACACTGTGTCTGAGTTCATTTATGTCTTTAACTCAAAACTAAGTCCTAGGTAAAGGACTGATGACATCTTTTAGAGAGAATTTAGACCCCAGTTTCAAGTGCAGATCCCAATCATTATCTGTTTCATTTATACCATAGAAATGAATGGTTATGAAATAGCCATGTCTGTACCCACACTGTCACAGTAGAAAGAGCTACTGAGTAATAGTTTTAGTAATACATAGATGTCTTTACTTTTTTTATCTAGAATATAAAGGCTTTCCTATAAGGTGTTGACTCAAGTTCAGACTGGTAGGGACATGATGAATGAGAAAGCAGGCTTTGGAAAGAAGTCTTCAGTAGATATTTAATTGGATACTACTTCTTTCAATTTATTAATGAGGATTTAAATATGAAATAAAATATTTTACCTCTTACCTCACTCCCTCTAATTTTTAGTCTTCACTCTTGGGGCTTCCTGATTGTTATTAATCAGTTTCCTAAAGAGCCCCACATTGCTTCTACCTATGGAGGAGGTCATCATACTATAGACCATATACCCGTTCTCCATGGGCTGCTGTAGGCTGCTGGGTGAGCATCAGCACAGAGGAGTTGGTGGTGATGTTCCAGGAGATGAGAGGCAGAAAATGTGAGTGGGTGGATTCCCAAGACTCATTTTCATCTACTTTGAAATTTTCCTGTGGCCAGGCTTGAATGTGGGATATTTTACAACTTGACTCTCAGGTCTTATTTTTATTGTTGTAAACAGTTGCGTATATCCACAGTAGAAAAAGAAGGACAAGGAGGAGTAAGTAGATTGAAAAACAAATTGGAGTAAAAAGACATTTTCAAGCACTGAGATCAGTTAATTTACATCCTTATTTGCAGATAAGAAAACAGAAGTCAACAAAGTAGATATGTATTTATTCTGGAAATCAGAAGCCCAAACCAAAAGTTTTGTATTGTTTACCTTAAATAACCAATAAGCTTTTCCTCCTTTTCCCCCTTCTCTGGGAAGTTTGTAAAACAACTTGTTGAATTAATCTCACCTGTGGAACCCCCATGGCATGTGAGCTCTAGAAGCCTACATGTCCAGGTCTCCTGGTCATGCAGGAAATGTTTGTGTTTGGGGTGGTGCTAATGGTGGTAAGGGTATAGTCACACACATTTAGAAAATTCAAAATGCATTTGGTCCTAAGAAATTTACTCCACACCCAGTTTCTAAACCCGTGTGCATTTCAAGAGAATCTTAATCCATATGTTCCTGATTTGCTTTCACTAAGTCATCTGCATGTTGTTGGTTAGCATCCTTTGATGTCTAAGAATAATTCTGAGTGATTTTTATGTCTCTCTGAGCCTTTGTTCTTTCAAGAGGCAGGAGGTGCTCTGCCTGCATGCATGGTACTCTCCCTGTAACAGTCTAAAGTTCCCTGAAATTTGGAAAGGAGACAAAGTGAATCCTAAGTGACCAAAATATCACTCTTTCCACGTCAAAATGTTAGAGAACAGTGTCTTGTCAGGATCAAGAAAAGAAAATGGCTATCAACATTGCAGCATCCTTTGATTTTGTATTTGATCCTTCTGAATGGGCAAATGGATTCCTCTTGGATTGCTGGAAAGGATAGTTTATTAAAATATTATTTTATGCTTGTTATCCTTTCATTTATTTTTATTTCATCATTTCACACTAGTCAGGCCCTTAATAATCCCCTGCTTCGCAGTATTTTTTTGGTAGGGCCTAGAGCAGAATCCTAAACTCATTGAAGTCACTATCTAAGTGCCCCATTAAAATCATAATGAGATATATTAGAAAGTAAAAGGAGACAGTTGCTTTTTAAAGCAGGGAGTTTAGGGAGAGAATCCCTTTTGTTGATATGGGAAATGAAAATAGTGGGTCCTTTTGGAGTGGTCTACCTTATTGGTAAAGTCCTAGAGAGGGGACAAATATGTCAGAAGCCATGGCCCCCAGGGAATTACACTTTGAGTTCAGAAGTTCCTAATCAGGTCTATTTCCTACATTCCATGCAGAGCAGAGAAGCAGTTAAGCTGCATGTGACCTACAGGAGCCACATGGACATTGCAGGAGAGGCCACTGTGGAAGAGTGTGAGAATTCCCAGATGCTCTGGCACTACACAGGACTTTGGGACCTTTCCTTCTGTTAGGGGCAGTAATGACTAACACAGACTTTCCTTCAGTTTAGCTATAATCACCTTGAAATGACATAAAGAAAATGTGGATGTGTGATAATTCTTGATACCTGAGTTTGTGTACTAAACTTCATTTCTGCTACACTCATTTTTATTTTTGAGTGCCATAAATATCACTGCATCAGCTGGGTACTACTGTCATGTGTCATGTTCTTGAGGGAGGGAGGTGGGCAATTAACTTTTATAGGATGTCTTAGTAAATGGTAAGCATTGTACTAATTGTTTAAATGAATTATCTCATTTAATATTTGTGATAATTCTACAAGGCAGAAACTTTTATTATCCCCATTTTACAGGTAAGGAAGCTGAGGTTTGGTAAGAGGGCAACTTTCCAATATTATCTATCTAACTATCTATTTCTCTATCTCTCTCTATATATAATATATCTAGTAAGTGATAAAGCCAGGACCCGATTCAAGATAATTGATTCTAATGTCTGTGTTCTTAATCTCAGTTTTATACTTCTTTTAGTGATCTATAAAGCAGGGATCTTAAATAGTAGGGAAAAAAAATTCAAATTCAAAAGGAGAAGTCTCATGAATCTGGAATTAGCAGTCAGGGATGGGCTCAGAAAGAGGTGGGGCTTAAAATGAATCTTAGAAGAGTAAAGTTGTAACATAACTCAAACATCATTTAATTTGTCCTCTAATCTTTACACTTTGGAAACCAAGCCCTCACACAGGGACCAAATTTAGGCAAGCAGAGGATAAAGGCAGAAAAACATGATTGAAGATATGAAGGTGGGAATGCTGATAGCATATTCATTTTTACAGCAAGAAACTCAACCAGAGTCCAACCTGGAAGTGATTTGGGCAGAGAAGTAACTTGCAGTGGACATTGGGACAGCAAGAGTACAGAAATCATAGAGGTTCATTCTAGGCCATAGCTATGAACTTTATTTCAAAGTATATTTTCTACCTAAGGCTTATTTCTGCATCCCGGGCCTCATCTAACTAAAAAATGTTATCTTGATAGGCATTGGTATTCTGCGTTTTTCACATAAGTCCCAGCCCAGCATTGTAGTCATTCAGAATTTGAAACTGTTGCAATAGAAAGGGTGAGTCTGATACCTGGCAGTTATGGGAGAGTCTAGAACAGAGAAGAGGCCCTTAAGTATTTGTTAGGTATTAAAACATGGATTGGATACCAGACATGTCAGCCTTTTGTGGGCATCAGTTACATTATATCCCAGGGCTTATCATTACAGAGCCTACTGTGAGTGCTGTGGGAAAAAATGGGAACTGCTGAACAAGGATTCATTTTAAAAAAGAACTTGGTGACCATCTCTATCAGAGAGCTCAAGTCAATCACTAATCCTGTCACTGTACCTCATGAATAGTTCTCAACTACTTCCAGATTCTTCTCCATTCTCACAGGCCTAGCTCACTACTGCTGCCTTCTGGCTGTTTCCCTGACCTAATCTTCCTCAGCTCCCCTCCCCCATGTGTTTCCCACTGTTGAGAGTGATTATTGTAAAATGCAAAACTCACCATGTCCTTGTTCTGCTGAAATGTGTTTAATGGTTTCCCATTACTCTCAGAATAGCTTAAACTTATTTATAAAGCACACAGGTCCTTTCATGGCCTAGCCTTTATTGCTTCTAAACTCCTTTCTCTACTGTCTATACCTCTTGGTCTCAGCTATGCCAAACTTGGATCACACTCTTTTTACAACTTTAAGTTGGCTATGATCTACAGTCGGTGGGGTCGGGCTCCAAATTCCTCAATAGGACACCCATAGCACAAAAGTTAATAACTAGAATCAACAAATGGGACTTACTCAAACTAAAAAGTTTTTTCTCAGCAAAAGAAACAATAAGAGAGGTAAATAGGGAGCCTACACCCTGGGAACAAATCTTTACTCCTCACACTTCAGATAGAGCCCTAATATCCAGAGTATACAAAGAACTCAAAAAATTAGACAATAAGAAAATAAACAACCCAATCAACAAATGGGCCAAGGACCTGAACAGACACTTCTCAGAGGAGGACATACAGTCAATCAACAAGTACATGAAAAAATGCTCACCATCTCTAGCTGTCAGAGAAATGCAAATCAAAACCACCCTAAGATACCATCTCACTCCAGTAAGATTGGCAGCCATTATGAAGTCAAACAACAACAAGTGCTGGCGAGGATGTGGGGAAAAGGGTACACTTGTACATTGCTGGTGGGACTGCAGATTGGTGCAGCCAATTTGGAAAGCAGTATGGAGATTTCTTGGAAAGCTGGGAATGGAGCCACCATTTGACCCAGCTATTCCCCTTCTTGGTCTATTCCCTAAAGACCTAAGAAGAGCATGCTACAGGGACACTGCTACATCGATGTTCATAGCAGCACAGCTCACAATAGCAAGACTGTGGAACCAACCTAGATGCCCTTCAATAGACGAATGGATAAAAAAAATGTGGCATTTATACACAATGGAGTATTACTCTGCATTAAAAAATGACAAAATCATAGAATTTACAGGGAAATGGATGGCATTAGAGCAGATTATGCTAAGTGAAGCTAGCCAATCCCTAAAAAACAAATGCCAAATGTCTTCTTTGATATAAGGAGAGTAACTAAGATCAGAGTAGGGACGAAGAGCAGGAGAAGAAGATTAACATTTAGCAGGGATGAGAGGTGGGAGGGAAAGGGAGAGAGAAGGGAAATTGCATGGTAATGGAAGGAGACCCTCAGGGTTATACAGTGGAGGGGGTAGAGAGAGAGGAGGGGAGGGGAGGGGAGAGGTGGGGAGGGGGGAGGGTGGAGGATGGGAAAGGCAGCGGAGCACAACAGACACTAGTATGGCAATATGTAAATCAATGGATGTGTAACTGATGTGATTCTGCAATCTGTGTATGGGGTGAAGGTGGGAGTTCATAACCCACTTGAATCAAAGTGTGGAATATGATATGTCAAGAAATTTGTAATGTTTTGAACAACCCACAATAAAAAATTAAAAATAAAAAAAAATAAAAAATAAAAAAAATAAAAAAATAAATAAATTGTGCCCATGCTCTGCTCTTTCTGAAACACAGATTCTTTTCCCTCATCTCTGATTACCTTGATTTCATATCTTCGAGGAAGCCTTCTTTTAACCAATAGCACCCTGCACGATTTGGATTAGGACTTTCTCTTTTTGGGGGAGGGGGGACTGGGGATTGAACCTGAAAGGAAAGTGAGGAACAGGGAGACAGGCAAGCAAGAAATGAAAGACGGAGACCAGGCAGAGATACACAAGAGAGTTTATTTGTCAGAGCTGACAAATAAAGGCACATCTCTCCATAGACAGAGGCAGGACAGGCTTGAATTTGGGGACTTTTATGGGCCAGGCTCAGGGATCAGAGCTGGGCGGCTCCTAATGAGGGTAGTTTAAGGGTTGGATTGGTATGAGGGAGTGGTGAGCCATTCCTGAAAAGGCCCTTGGGTGGGAAAATGTCACTTAAGATGGCGGCCCATATGCTAAGCAAGGACCTTACAGAACCCAGGGGTGCTTAACCAGTGAGCCCATCCCCAGGTCTTTTATACATGTTATTTAGACACAGGGTTTCCCTGAGTTGCTTAGGAGCTTGCTAAGTTGGTGAGACTAGCTTTGCGCTCTGATCCTCCTGCCATGGTCCCCAGGCTGCTGGAATTATAGAAGTGTGCCACTGCGCCTGGTTGAGGTCTTCCTCATATGTGTTCTAATTGTTCTTGACATTTTTGCCTAACATGCAGGAAGGCTTCATCTTATCTACTGTTCAAACTCAGCAGCTAGCACGATGCTTAGTTTGCAGGAGTGCTTGCTGAAGCAAAGGAATGCTTGCTGAACATGTGAGTGATTGAAAGAGATGGCAGAACCAAGGAGGACCCTGGAGCTCTCACTCCTCAACACCTTCCACCTTAATTTTAAGGAGACTTAAGAGTCTTCTTTTTCTATCAGGGCAAAAACAATGGTGAATAAAACTCCCAAATGGAAACTTTTAAACTAAAGTCCTGTCTTTAATGTGCAGAAGTCGACAGCTCTTCCAATTAGAGGAATAATGATCAGATTGTGTATAACAACACTGAAACTAGTATCTATCAACTCCGAATTGGATAAATCATGTCAGAACAGAGGGCAACCCTGTTGTTCACTACATGGTGTTTTTTTTGCCATTTAAAAGGAATCTTTGTTCCACTGGGAGAGGGAGAGGCAGGGAACAGAGTGCCTCGATCCTGGGAAGAAACAGCAACCTACTTTGTTGACTTTCTGTTTGTGAGATATATAGTCAGCATTTCTAATGAATCTGCTTGAAGCGGCTGGAATATTATGATTTATAGCACCTTCCCACTCTCTATCATAGCATTTTATTAGATGGATGGGAAGCTGGTAGTAATGAGGTTAGGAATGAGAAAGCATCCATCAAGCTCTGCTACATCTTCTCAGGAAAGACAACACACTATCTCATATGTCACAGGCAGTGATCTAGGTCACGATGATATAAAATGCGTGATTAAAACCAAGCATTTGACACTAGATAATAGGCATCTAGTTAAAAAATAGCTCTAGTGTTCCCGACTTTTAATTAAACCCAACTCGTAAATATGCACTGTGGTAAATATACTGCAGAATGGGGCTTGTTTATATTCCACCACATAACAATTACCTCCAGAATGGGTGCTTTATTTCACTACATGGTGTTATTAGTCAGGCGATGGACTGAAATACAAATGTTAAGCCACTGATGTCAGACAGGCAGGCCCCAGCAGCTCCATCCACTCGACTCCAGCTCACCCCTCCCACCTGCCCTTGTCCTGCCTTCTTCTCCAGTATCCTCTCACCCTGTCCACAAAGTTATCAATCTAAATAAAGCACGTTCAATCATTTCCAGCAATCTTTCTCAGTGCCTTTGATTACATCAGTAGTGACTGGAAGAGAGAAGATCTTTTAAATACATAACCTTGGCATTCAGTAAATCTGTCCTGTTAACAGGTTTATTCCTTGACAGGGGATTCATTTATGAGACAGATTTTAAAATATCATATCTAGCACTAGAATACTAATGTAAAGTTAGACGGGAAAGGGTTAGGAACCAGGCTAATTGAGAAGTTTTCAAAACTGTGTTGGGTATTTGGAAATCTTAGACTATGTGCAGAGCACAGGTGTGGGATCTAGATTTAATTGGCCATTTGACGCTTGTCCCATGTTAGCCATGAAAATTTGTTGAATTTTCAAATTAAAAAATTAAGGAATTAAATAATTTTTCCTAATATCTCTTCTTTTTTGGTGGCTTATGAATCCATTCAGCTAGCATGCCTCAGACTTCAACAACAAATCTCTTGAAGATTTTGTTAAAATGAAAATTCTAATTCAACAGATCTCAGTGGGGCCTGAGATTCTATGTTTCTGGACAGGCTTCCAGAAGATACTAACACTGCTGATCCTCAGACCACAACTTGAGTAGTAAAGTATTAAAAGAGAGGGATCATTTGTCACTATTGTAAGGCTTAAATCTTGGGTCTCCCCGCACCCCTCTCAAAGTAATTATCATTTTTGTAGTGCCCATCAGGAGAAAGCCTAGCTTCTTTGAAAGGCATGGTAGTAGAACAACTATCTTTTGGCTTACAATATTCTTAAGATAATTCTTGAATATATGACTACCCTTGTGAAATTCAGCTTAATTCAGTTAATATTTCTTATGTCACAATCCAATTTAGTAACCTGTTTCTGTGATCAAACAATTCTGTCAGAGCAGTTCTTAGTCCTCTTAGATCCCACATGTTCACATTTAACTTCTCTCTTCTTCTGATCTGAAAGGGGATGAGGAACAGCTGATCACCTGTGGAAGTCATTTATCCTAAATTGGCACCAGCAGACTGTGTGCCTTAGAGCAAGAAAATTCTGTTAATAAATAAGAAGCTAACCCTGTCCCCCAAGACTTGTGTCTCCTCAGAGCTGGGGAGCAAAGGTTTCATATGCAGGACAGTCAAGCAGTTAAGCAGTCACAAACAGCTGAGGCTGGGAGACTATGAACTGCCTGTGTGCACGTGGGATAAAAAGAGTTTCCTCTTGCATGAAATTTAACTTATTATTTTATTTCCTTTTAATATGAAGATCAGACCTCTATTCTCCTTCTTTTATTTTCACTCAGTTTTGATGTGATTGCTGTAATTATGTGTCAGCTATTACCAAGCACATTCTAATTACTCCATTTATTGCTAGAATTACTGTTACTACATACTGCTTTGTTCATTAGTGATCTCTGAAGGGACTTCCTTGCACATGTCACACTTTAGAGACAGTCTGATTTTCCTTGATGTGTGAAGCTCAAAAGCACTATTATTTTGAACAAATTCACAAGATTAACATGTGATTTTCAATAGGATTTTCTTGACTAATGTAGTCCAGCACTTTCCATTGCTGAACGTGATGTTGCTAGGAAAAATATCAATCTCATTATTTGACAAGAGTACAAAAAAAGAGGAACAGTTATGAATCAATATTTTTCTTTCAGCTCTTACAGATAGCACATGGTGCTTTAATTTTCAAATCACTAAATTTCATTATTGATTTTTGCTTTTTACCACATGGACTGTTAAACTTTGTGATTTTAAATCTGGCTTTCAGTATTGACATATAGTGTTACCTTGTTTTCTTTTGTCTCTCTCTCTCTCTCTTTTTTTGGTCCCAGGTATTAAACTCAGTGGTGCTTCACCACTGAACCATAATCCCCAGACCTTTCTATTTATTTATTTATTTTTTGAGACTGTATCTAACTAAGTTGCTGAGGCAGGCTTCGAATTGTAATTTTCCTGCCTCAGCCTCCTGAGCCTCTGGGTACACCGGCCACCATGCCCTGGCATATAGTTTTATATTAAGCAATGGGTCATTTAAATCTCACTTTTATTTATCTGTAAAATGATTTGAATAGAGTTATTTCTCAATGTTCTAATGATATTGTGAATTTAACATTTTGATTTTATATAGTATGTCAGTAGACCAAAATGTTGACAAAGCAAAGGCTACTAGATTTAACAAATTTTTAGTAGTTTTACATAATCTAGTCTTTTTATTGAAAATCAGTTCTATACCTAATCACTCATTAAAAATGTAGAAATACAACCTAATTTGACTGTATTAGTTTTATACTTTTTGTATATTCAATTATTTCATTTTTTATGATATACTTTTCTGATTCTAAAATTTACCTCTTATTACCCAAATATCCTTTAAACTGACCAGAGAAATATAATTTCCTTTTGGAAACTAAAGATAAATGTTTATGGAAATATTTTATAACCTACTGAGTAAGACACCCTGAATGCAAAGGAAGTGAACACTATTTAAAAATATTGTCTATAAATGTAATTGTACACACTTGCTTTGTACTTGTGATAAAATTTAAAAGGAACAGATTACGAAATAAAATGTTAACAGAATGACATTTTGGGATGAAGAATTTCCTGAGAGGCAGGGAGAATTAAATTAGAAGATAAGCAATATTAATTAAAAGAAATATAAAAAAAATAAAGTATACCACTAGAATTAATATCTGTAGAAAATAAAATGAGAAGTTTGAAAAACAAACTTTAAGCTCAGCTAAAACACAAAGAAACCAGTTAAAAGGCAAAGATATGTAATAGATGGTTATTGATAAGGATATCAGAATATAGATATGATATCTATAATAAATGAAATGGTTCTGACTAGTAAAATCACCTAAAATAAAGGAACTCATTATAATCCAGAACAATGGGAATAAATTCAGTGAGAGAAACCTATTATCATATTCTGAAAGAATGATTAAATTTAATTACAAGGACATCCTGCAAACATCTGATCTGAAATAATAAAAAACATGAGCAATCAGATATGTTTCAGACTCTTCCTTTACAAAAGCATTAGTGATAGGAGACCATGAAATAATTGTGTATATAACATTTTAATACAATAATTTGACATCAATCAAATTGTCAATTGTGAGGGAAATCAGCATTGAATATCAGACAGTGGCTAAAAAAAGTTTAGTCGATTGCATTTCCTAGGAAAAAGTTAATCAAAGACATATAACAGCTTAAATATTAATTAAAACCTAAATATGGAGTGGGAGGGGTCACAGCTTAAGAAACACTACAAGAAAATTTAAAACCAGGTAAATTTTTTTTCCTGAACTCAGACTTCATCATAATCTACCACAATTTAAATTTGTGTGTGTGTGTGTGTGTGTGTGTGTGTATGTGTGTGTGTGTGTGTGGGGGGGGGGTTCTGGAGATAGAACCAGGGCTGTGCACATGTGAGGCAAGCACTGTACCACTCTGCTACCACCCCAGTTCCTAACAGAAGGTAAATTTAATATTAAATAACATTATTTGTTGTAAATAGAGTAACAAATAATATGAATATTCTAATTATTAAAAGAAAAGTATACAATGTGAAAATTTAGTCTAGAAGCTTAATTATACAAACTAAAACAAAATGGTGAGAAAATAGTTAAATAGGATTAATTTCCTCATTTCACATAGGGAAGTCATTGGCTGTTGATAATTTAAAAAATTGTTCAAATTTGGTAAAAATTGTTCAAAAATGGTAAAACTGCAATGCTTAGAACAAATTTTGACTTTAAAAAGTCAAAAACTTGTAAGTCGTTAAAGATTTTAGAAATGTAATACATTTTTACTTTAAAAAGTCAAAAACTTGTAAGTCATTAAAGATTTTAGAAATGTAATACATTTTTACTTTAAAAAGTCAAAAACTTGTAAGTCTAAAGATTTTAGAAATGTAATACATGTCAAGAAAACATAAGGAACAGGAAGAATAAAACAGAAAATAGATATAACTATGTAAAATCTTGCTACAGGAAAATAACTGGGATTAAATAAACTGACTTCATACTCAGTTTTAATATTATTATACGTGTAAGACAATCTCTTAAATATACTATGATTAAGAAATAAGTAATGTTTATTTACTTTAATATTATTTGGTGATATTTTACATTAAATATTTATTACAAAATAAAATCAGAAAGAAAAATAAATCTAAAATAAAATCAGAAAGAAAAAGAATATTGTTGTGTGATGTTAATAGGAAAATGCAAAAGAACAAAGTAGTTGATATTAAATTAATATTAAACAATGTAGATTTCAAGTTATTTGAATAAATATGTGCAAGGCAAACAAACTTTAAACATTATTAGCTCACATTGAAAAAATGATAAAACTGCAATTGAGTTTGTATATGTCATGAACTTTATTTGACAAATGATATGTAGCTTAAAATGAAATGAAAAAATATTAGAAATACAAGGAGATGATATAATTATGATGGCAAGACAAGTGTTACTATATTATCTCTAGTTCTTGACAGATGAAATAGAAAAAAGTATAATTAAGAAAATAAAGGATGAACAAAAATTATTATTAAATAGGAATATATCTAATTTTATGTAAATAAAATATTTTGGTTTGGCCTAAATGCTTTTGAAAAATTGATCATGAGTTATGTCACAAAGTCTCAATTAAGTCACTCAAATTATACCTTTTATAAGACTGTTGATCACCTGACCAAAATACAATGTAAATATTAACTAGCCCAATAACCAAGAATATAAACAAACAAATAAGAAACTTATACATGTAAGGTAATATCTTAATTATACTATGGTTAAGAAATAAATTAAAAATTAAATTACTGTTTCATTAGAAAATAATGAGAATGTCCCAAGTGAAGCTTCCTGGTAAATGATCCAAATTATAATCCAGAAGTAAAGTATTTGCTTAAACTATTTAGTTATAAAACAAATAGAGAAAAGGGGGTTATTAAATGCTTTAATATGTGGATAAGATAAACAAAATAGCAGAAGGAATTACCAAGAATAAACTTAAGAATTAAAGGCTATAAAAATAAAGAAAATAAATTTAAGAACTGATTCTTTAGGAGAATTAGTGTATTCTCTTAAAAGAGAACATTGTATTTAAAAAACTATTAATATAAAAAGAAACTTTTATTAGTTATTCTCATTTCAAAATGTTGATAGTCTATAACCAACAGAATAAATACAAAGAGGCAGAAAAGCCCACAGGCACACAATTTGAAACTAAATGTATTTGATGTCTGAATTTTACATTCTCAAAACATTCTTCACTTGATTTTTATGATGCTCCACTCACTGAACTTTCTTCTTGTTTCCTGGGCACAGCTGTTTCTTTCAAGGTCACTTTTCCTCTGTGAGGCCTCCAAATATGGGAATTCCTTACAGTTGATCCTTAGCTCTCCTCTCTCACAGCTATCACTAGCATTCACATATCTCTGCTTCACACATTCACACCTTCCAGCCTTACAGTTCCACCTATATCTGTCCATTGAAATTTGTGTATCTGTTTAGTGTTCTTCTTGGGACTGTGATGGTATTTCACCTTTAGCATATGCAAAATTGAACTTTTAATTGCCCTTCATCTTCATATATGAGCCTAATCTCTTCTTATGCAACTCAATAAATGGCAAAGGTTATGGCTTAATTTTACAGGTCAGAAACCTCAGTTTTATTGTTTCCCCCTCCTTTTTCCTCATAGACAAGTCCTGTTGCTTCCCCTTTCACTTTCTGTAACTCAATGCATCCTCTTCTCTCAAACCCTCTCCTGACCATGGTCCAAGCTGTAATGCTCCCTGTCCTGGATTACTGCCACAGTTTCCTTGTTACCTTCTCACTTCATTGTGTGTCCCTCTAATCTTTTCACTATAAAGTAGTGATGGATGGTTATTTTAAAAATAAGCACATATTCAAGGCTCTTTAATGGATTGCAAGTGAATGTAAAATGATATCAAGTCTACACACAATAACGGCAAGTTAACATTTACAATTTTATTTATAACTGTCCCAAAGTGGAAGCATCCAGGATATCTTTCAGTAGATCAATGAATAAACAAACTGTGGCATAATCTGGACAGTGAAGTCTTAATGATAAAAAGTAAACAAGGCATTAGGCCACAAAATGAAATGGAGAAATCCCAAATCCTTATTACCAAGTAAGAAGCCAGTCTGAAAAGACTATCTATCCTGTGACTCTACCTATGTGACATTTTGTTAAAGGCAAAACTATGGAGACAAGAAAATCATCAGTGGTTGACAGGTGTTGGGAGAATGGGTGGGTCGAGGGTAAAAGAGGTGAGAAAGTATGCATACAGGTGCAGCACAGAGGTGAGAAAGTATGCATATAGGTGCAGCACAGGGATGTTAGAACAAAGTATTCTGTATGAAACTTCATGGTAGATATATGAAAGTAGATATTTGTCAAAACCCACAGAAGTGTACAACACAAAGAATGGACCCTAACATAAACTGTGGACTTCATTGTTAATTACAATGTATCAATATTGGTTCATCAATTATACCAGGTGTAGTATAGTAACGCAAGATGTGATTATTGGTGGAAATAATATGAGACAGTGGTGTTGTGGGGTGGAAAGATGGCAGAATTAATGAGAGTGGAGAAAATAAAAGTTATATGGAAACTTTCTGTACTTCCTGTTCAATTTTTCCAAGCCTAAAACTACCAAAAAGTAAAATTTATTAGGTATTTTTTAAATTTTTAATATCTAAACTCTTTCCATGATACACAAAATGTTCCTTATGATTGTCCCATCCTTGGATATGAAGGACTGAAATATTTTCTGTTTTACTTAAAGAACTTTGCAGACTCAGCTTCAATTTTCCTTTTTGATTGGATTGCCAGTAACTAATTCTTTACAGAAACCATCAGGACGTCACCTGAAGACGTGTATGCTTCATTACATGCTGGCTTTCCAAAACCTCAGGCCCCCCTCCACATGAATCCTGTTTCAGCCACATTTTACTTCTTTCATGACCTCAAATACAGTAGTTTCTGTTCTTCACTGTAATGTTTTGGAATTTCTCCCCCTTCATTTTTCTCAGAGCTGGTTTTTCTCAGCCATCCAAGTCTGGATTTAAATATCACCCAGTGGCAAGATAGTCCCAGGCCTCTCTACATAATTTTGGACCATGCTGAGTCCTGTAGCCTTACCTCAGTTATTTTCTATCACTGTATTTTTTTTCTCTTCATGGCACTTAACACAATTTGAAACTACTGTTTTTGTTTGCTTATTTTTTTTAATCATTATTCTGCCACACTAGATTGTGAGTTCTAAGGGGACTATAACCATATGTTTTGTTCATTGGTAATCACCCAGTATCCTGAGCAGTGCCAGGCAGAGAGTAGAGCAACAATGGGGCAATTGATGGAAAAAATGATTCTAATATACGACATGGAAGAGATAAAATACTGAAAGTGAAGGTCAGGGATAGTTCTTTCATGCTAACTCAGCAGAAGAACAAAATGAATGATTTTCTCCAAAAATAGGAATTTCTAAAAATAATTTAAGAAGGAAGAAATTTAAATATTCATGAAACAAATTCAGAATATTGTTGAAGAACTGATGCTGAAGAAGATACCAGGTTCAGAATATTTTAAGTGTTCCAGCTACAGTGATGCCTGTAATCCTGGTGGCTCAGGAGGCAGAGGCAGGCAGATTGAGAGTTCAAAGCTACCTTCATCAACTCAGCGAGGCCCTAAGGAACTTAGTGAGACCCTGTGTCAAAATAAAAAATAAAAATGAGTTGGGGATGTTGCTCAGTGGTTAAGTGCTGCTGGGTTTAATCCCTGGTACCAAAAAAATAAAATAAAATATTTTATGGGTAATTTCTCCAAACCTTCAAGAGAAAAAGCAATTTCCATATTATTTAAAACATTATTGAGCATAGTAGAAGATGACTTGATCCCACATTTATTTTATGAATTACAAATATAGCCAGTTCATGTAAGAATAAAGAGTCAAAAGTTCTAAATAAGTAATAGAAATTCAAATATAGACCATATTAAAACAATATACTATAAACATTGTATTAAGCTTAGAAAAAGATAGATTGAAGCCCAATTCATTTTCTGAATTGCAAAAATAGCTATCTTTCTTAAGAATAAAAATTTAATGATCAAAATAAATAATATCAATACAAATATAACACATTAAAATACTGGTACACTGTGAACATTGCCTTTTTCACAGACAGGAAAAAAAATTTTAAAAGTAGAGGATTTATTAAAACAATTCATCATATTAAAAGATCAAGAAAATGGAAAAATTATGTGATTATCTCAGTTAATGCCAAAAAGGCATTTGGAGGAATTCATTGTCGATATATGAAGAAAACTTTTTGTGAGGTAGGAATAGTAGGATATATTTTTATTATGAAGAAAACTATTCTAAACTCCAAGCAAATATTTAAAAAATTAAAGAATGTAGAATAATATTTAAGAGCACATTTTACCTCTGTAAGTTTCAATTTCCTTGTCTTTAAAATAGAAATAAGTAATGGAATCTACTTCACAGAGTTGTGGAGAAGATTATACCATATAATTTTTATAAATAGCTTTTCACAGGACATGGTAATAAAAATTAGTTTGTTTCTCCCCTTTATTACTAAAATGCTAAGGATAGTCTTATTTTGAATGATAAATATGCAGGTGCTTATGACAACTTCAAATGAAAGGAAAGGACTGAAACAAGATAGTCAAAAGAAATTGTGATATTGGACATTGGGTTGTGAAAGTCCAAAGGAATGAAGCAAAGGAGGAAATGTGGATTTAGAGATTTTCCCTAGTCTCAGCACTTCAGGAACTCATACACCCTTGGAAATGCTGATACCAGTGGACTAGAGGAAAATAGCTGCCTGAGAGTTACTCTCAGAGAGCCCAAAGAACGGAATCTGTCTGGCTTACCTGATGAAGCTGAAATAACTCCTCACCTGACCACAAAATCATGTTGCCTGTACCTGGAGACCTTGCTGATGGTAATTGGGTTATGGTTTGAGGGTATGTTGTGTCATTTTGATGCTTTAAAATTTAATACTCCATCAGATTCAGTTTCCTAGGGAAAATGCTTTTTTGATACACTAGAAAGCTGGGAAACACAAAGACCACTGGGATACCTAATAATGTAAGGAAGAAATTGGTTTCCATTCTAAAATCTTTAGGTTTGAGCCTGACTTAGGGAATATTGAGTTGGGGGTGGCAAAGTATTGATACTCCTATGAACAAATATTAATATTTATCTATATTGCTGTTTAATTTGCCTCAGAATATCTAGTGAATGAAACAATGTAAGAAAAGAGAATCTGTAAGAATACTAGAAATATAATTATTTTAAAATTGTAGGATTGTTTGTTTAGAAAAACAAAAAGACTGTAAAGGCCCAAAAATTAATGATAGAAATGGAGTATAATAAGGAGACTTCTCACAAAACATATACGCATAAATTCACATAGTTCTTAAAAATCAGCAATAACTGTCTAGAAAATAAAAAGGGAAAATTTTATTCAGAATAAAAACATGATTTTAAACTTGAAACAAAATCTTGAAAAATCTATCTAAAATTATACAAAACATTCAGTGGGAGACAAACAGTTATCTACACTATTCTCAGATAAAACAAATCATTATTTAGAGAAGTTAGAGTTCCCCAAATTCATCATATATTAAGTACTGAAAGATTGCACTGCATTTTTAGTTTGCTTGATGGGATGGTTTTGAAGTTATCCAACATGCTACAGATACAGATATATATATGGATAGAATAAGGGTAATAATATTTGTATGACCAAATACTAAAATAAGTGATAAATCTACAACAATAAAAACAGTGTAAAACATTATTGAGCATAGTAGAAGATGACTTGATCCCATATTTATTTTATGAATGTATTACAGGTAAGTCTATGAAACAATAAAAATCTAGAAGTAGACCCAAATATATATTAACAATTGAAGAAAAAGAGATTACATCAAGAATTATGCTGGAAATTTTGGCTAATTAGTAAGGAAAACAAAAAATCAAGCCATACCTTATATTATATAGTGAAACAACATTTCAATTTTTGACCATCTATACATTTAAAAATAAAAATTATAAATTAATATGTATCTGAAAGACATGGAAATAGTTTCTAAACTTAAAACAAGTCTTTATATTTTTATATAAATTTTATATAAATTATATATTTTATATAAAATTAAATCATAAAAGACTGATGCATTTGAATCTGTGATGGAAATTTTCTTCACTGAAATTCACTATAAACAAAGTACAAGGACCTGGCGTAACTTTTCCCCAGAGAGACATCTATCTATTAAGTAATTGCAAAGGCAATTACTCAGAGTCTCTAGAGATGGATCAGAGGGCTTACCTACTATACAATGAGGGACATTTATTCAACAGGATCTAAGGAGTCTTTCATGAGGGTGTGGCATTTGATCTAGGGTTTGTTTCTATCCCTTCACAATTGTGTGCTCCAGGAAAACTATTCCAGCAGTCTAAGCAGTTGAATGGCAGATCCCATTTTCTCAGCTTCCTAGAGTAGATTATTCCTGATGGATAGGGCAGTTTGTAAACATTGGCAAATGCCATTTTCCACAGCCCTGTGCTGTAGAAGACTATGTGAATAGGAACCAGCTATACCATTTCCGTATTCCCAACTCCTGCTAGGAAGAGAATATCTGGGTGAGGAAGCTGCTGAAGAATGCAGGCTCCTGATTCAGCACAGCTCTGTCAAAAAGAGCTGTTCCAGTGGGGCTTGGTAACAAAGTGTCAGATCCCGTCTTTACCAACATCCTGGGGCAGAAAATCTATTCTGGTTAGATTCAGCAGCTGGTGAAGTCTGAATATTATGTGTTCCCTTATTCTGGGCTGCAGAAAGTCCATACTAGGAAGCAGCAACAACTAAGTTGCAGAGATCCACCCCCACTGTATCACCCCAACCCCCATTCTCACACTCACACACAATTCCTCCTCCATAGTGAGAATTCAGATACAGCAGCCATTGAGTTCAGCATCCTTTCTCAGATCCTGTGTTAGAATTAAGTTTCTGTTCAAAAAAGAGGTAGGGTCTGAAAAAGCCTATAAGACTAGTAGTGTCCTTTCTCTGCTAAAGACCTCAAAGACTATGGAACAATTTATATATTCAGGTATTGTTGAAAATAATAGTTAATAATGAAATATCACAGCTTGGTGTGAAAAAAATAAAGGCAGATCTGGAAGAAGCTTAACAAGGAGATCAGTGGAAAAGAAAGTCAAAGACACTCTTGATAAAATTATATTTATACCTTGTAGTGATGAAGACTGTGTACATGCCTAAGACTGTCAACACTGAGGAGCAACAAGAATGAGAACTACTAAGCTACTAAGCTAGGGTGGTATGAAAATGATTTGAGTTTCCCCCAGGGTTCACTGTGTTTGAAGGTTTGGTCTGTAAGGCGGCGCTGTTGGGAAGTTGTAGGACTTTAGGAAGGTGTGCTCTAATGGTAAGTCCTTAGGCCATTGTAGGAAAACTCATGGAAGTAGTTCTCATAGGACATGGGGCATGGTAGTTCTTTAGAGAGCACTATTATACTATATTAAGTTTGGACCCACTTAGCTCTGTTTCCTGACTCAAGGTGTACTCCAACATGCACATCCACCATTGCCATGCACCATTCTCCAACAAGTTCTCACCAAAGCTGAAAGAAGCAGGAGCCATGCCCTTGAACCTTGAGAAGTATAAGCTAAATTTCCTTCTCTTCATAAGTGTCCTGTTTAAGGTATTTTATTATAGTGATGAAGAGTTGACTTACACAAAGTCCTTGCCTACAGGGACATTCAATGAATAATAAAGAAAGAAACAAACATCAAGAAAAGCCTTGGCTAAGTTGGAGGAGAGGGATAATCTGTATCCAGAGTAGCTGTAATGTCTATATTATCAAAATTGTGCAGCTTTTAACAATAGCCAAAATATGAGACATCCAAAGAAATAGGAAAGCATGAAAAATATACTCAGCAGAAAAATGCAGCCAGTAGAAACTGCCATTTAAGAAAGCCTAGATACTGGGATTAGCAGACAGAAATTTCAGACAGCTATTATTAATAAGTTCTAAAAACTAAAATAAACTATAGTTAAAAATTAAAGGAAGTTATGGTATCTCATAAAATAAAGAATGTAAATATAAATATAGATTTAAATGTAAATATAGATTTAAAATATCTATATAACTTTGTATTTAAAATAATTTCATACAATAATATATATTTTTTAAAATTATAATTAACAAATTATGTATGCACATACATATACATAGTTATGAACCAAATGGAAATCCTGGAATTAGAAAATTAGAAAATGCAATAACTGAAGAATTTTACTTCAGGGACTTAGCCATGTATTTAAGCTGGTAGAAGAATCAACAAGCTTGAGAATAGATAGGTAGTGTATAATTTGAATACAGAGAGAAGCAAAGAATGAAAAAAAAAAAAATGAGCAGAGCCTCAGAGAACTGAGACACCATGAAGTGAAACATCATATACACAGTGGCAATGGTAGAAAGAAAGGAAAAAGAGATGGTTCAGGAAAAGTGTTTAAAGAAGTAATAGCTGACAACTTCCCCAATTTGATGAAAAACAATTTATTCAGAAGATCCACATCTAGATTTAGTATAGTAAAAACGTTGCAAAATAAACACAGAGAAAAACACAAAGATCAGCAAAAGGGATTCATTATGTAAAAGGGAATTTCAAAAAGAAAAGCAGTTCACTTCTCTTAAAGAAGATGAAACCCTGAAACTAATAGGATGATATATTGAAAATACTGAAAAAAAAAATCTCAGCCAATACTTTTGTACCCAACAAAACTATATTTCATTAAAGAAGCGGAAATAAAGATACACCCAGATATATAAAAACAGAGAATTTGTTGCTGGCAGATTTACCTTATAAGAAAAAAGTCCCTCAGGCTTTACCACATTAAGAAAATAATGAGCACTGATAAAGATAGTTAATTAATTATAAGAGACAATAAGATTCAGTATTTCTACTTTTTTGCTTGATATAAAAGCAAGTTCATAAAACATGCATAATATTATGTATTGGTCTGTAACTATGAAAATGTAATATATTTGACAATAACAACAAAAAAGGTGGTGTCAGCAAAGCTATATTGGAGCTGGTAAATTAAATTCATAGAAGTAAATTGAGAACCAGAAATGATAAACAAGAAACTCCAATAATACATACTAGGTCTCTTTCTCATATCTCATATCTTGAGTTTATATTTTATGTACTTGTAGATTTTCAGTTTTTGAACAATAAAGATATTCTATAAGCATAATATATTGTTGAGTTTGTAATAATATTACATAGAACAATAATAACATAAAATTAGAGGAGGAAATACAGCTATATTAAAGTTTCTGTTCCATTGAAATTGAGTTAGTATGAATCAGAAATGGATTCCTATAAAATATATATATTTTAAACTAAGAGCAGTCACCAACTGTACACAGTTTACAAATCATTGAAGGAATTAAAGTGATTTAAAAGTGATCATATATAGCATTTGAAGAACAAACAAAAATGAGGAACTGTTTGGATAAAATAAAAAATATTTTTAAAATAATTTATATCTAAAAGTACAGTGCACTTTTGAGCAGGGGTTGTAGCTCAGTGGTAGAGCACTTGCCTTGCATGTGTGAAGCCCTGGGTTCAATCCTCAACACCACAACAAAAATAGATAAAAACAAAGATGTTATGTCCATCTACAACTAAAAATGTTTTTCTTAAAAATATACAGTGCACTTTTTATAGTAGAAAAAGGAGAAAAGGATTAAAACAACCTATTTTGGTACAAGTGAAAACAATAGTGAGACGCCATTTTTCATATATGAAATTGGAAAATTTAAAAAATATGTAATACTTATTGATAGAGAATGGAAAATGTGATCGTTCACTGCAAATGGGAATTTAGGTTGATATAAGTTTTTTGGATGCCAACCTGAAAACCCATCTTAGCTTATTAAAATGTTTATATATTTTGGTTATTAACTCTACTTTTACAATTTTTTTAGAAAACATTCAGAGATGCACAGAATTATATATAGGTGAACAACCATCATTTATTATTAAAATAAATGCTTAACAAATTACTAATTGCTAGATAAGTTATGTTATATCCATGAACTAAAATAATATACATTTATTAAGTACATATTACAAAAGTATTTTAATTATATTTTATTATATAAAATATAAAGTGAAAGTATCCCCATAGAAAAATATACTAAAATATTGTGCCTCAAACATCAGTAGCTGTTAACTCTAGATCTTAGATATATATGGGTGGTTTTGAGTTTATATTTTATGTACTTGTAGATTTTTAGTTTTTGAACAATAATAATATATAATCTTATGTTATAACTCTCATTCATATTATTGTTCTCTTGGCATTCATCTTCTTGCTATGCTACAAACTTGTCACCTTTGAGCTACGTGTTTTGAGACAGTCTGCATCCAGTTCCCTTTTTTTGTTTTAGATAGGTAAGTTGCTATGTTTTGAATCATTTGACTTCCTTATTTTGGTTTTAGGCCTGGTGAATTGATAATATAATCCTTGAATTGCTGAGTTTAACCTTGATGTCTTTCATGTAAATGATAACAATTTTGTTTTGGCAAATCAACCTAGGTAATTGTCTGGACCTAAATAAAGTCTTTGGTCAAAAGGTCCCTCCTTTCTCTTGCTCCCCCTTGGTGGTTGATTGACCATGTGTGTCCCAGACATCCTCCTCCTACCTCTCATTCATACTTTGAGACATGCTTCCCATTTCTGACCAGGAAACTGTAAATAATGAACATAATCTTTGCACCCTTCACTGTGCCCCAAGCCTAATTTAAATACCTTTTTAACAAAGAAGACTTACAATCAGAAAATAATAAACATTGTTTTGAAAGATAAATAAAAATAAAAGATGGGGTATAATAAACTTTTAAAATGTATTAGAACTGCAAAAACTGTAATAAAAATACTAACTTTTCCCCCTAGCATCCAAAATAATTATTCTTACTGAATTTTCTTTTATCAATGTAAGAAAGCATAAAGAAGGAAAATAAAGTCAAGGAAAATCAATGTCGAAAGAAATAAAATTTATTTCAGCTTTTTCTCAGGGGATATTTTGTGATTATTGTGAATGAGGGAATACAGATAATTTGTTTAGTAAGAAAAAACTTATGATATGAAAAATAGTATTCGAATCAGACAAAAACTTGCAATTATAACTGTTAAAGATGTATTTGTGTTTGCCCATTTGTTTGAGACATAACTGCAATAAAGAGAATATGCAGAAAGCCCAGGACAATGAAGTAAAATTCCTTACCTAAACCAGGGCTTATCAAACTCTAATGAAGATAGGCACATCTGAGGAATGTTATAAAAAGTAGATTCTGATGCAATAATTCTGGAAGGCATTTGATGCTGCTCCCAGGTGATTCTTATTCTTCAGATCTGTGGACCATCCTCTGAGTAACAAAAACTATACAATTGAGCCTAGTATGATTAGTTCTTGCCACATTGAGACTCAAATTTTAGGTTTTTAGTATAGGAATAATGGTGAAATTATTATTATTTTTCATTCAAAAGAATGAATTTCAAACTACTTATTAAATTTAAAGTCTTACATAACAGTATTCAGTCCTCTACATAATTGTTTGTTCAGTTTTCTAAGTGACCAAACAGGGTTTGTCCTTCTTATGTGTTATTATTAAAATAATAGCAACAAATAAATCAATTGTTGGTAAGCAATTTTGATGTAGTCAAGTTGTCATTTTTTTACTATCCTATGTGAAGGTAGTTTGTTCATCCCAAATGCTAAAATAAGTGAAACAATTAAAAGTTAGTTTGGTCCTGTCTCAATGGGTTAGGAATATTTACGTGGAAAGAATAAGTAAATTCTTCATGAGAGTGCAAATTACTTTTCTGATGCCACCATGATCCTCATATCAAGAGTGATTTATTTTGTTGGATTGTATTATCCAACTTTTTTTCAAAGGAATAAATCATTTGCTTTTATTACTATGATAATATGCAGGCAACTATGACCACTGTTGAATGCTCTCTGAGCCACATCTTTTATACTGTGCCAATTAAGAAGATGGGGAATGTTGGCAGGGGGATTTAAATGTTGCATCTAAAGGTCAACACCTAAGAACAGGACAGCATTTATAGTGAATTAGACTGTAGAGTCAGCACTTGGTTTGAGCCCAGTTGCTGTTGGGGGACTTAAATATACAGTCTTCCAAATGAGAGCAGGTGGTGTCAAAGGAGCTATACTAGTGTTCAAGATATATCTTAAAATAGCTTTAAGCTTCTCCATGACCTCATTTTGCCATGCTGGCTTGCTTATGAGTGTGTTTTTGGGTGGTGTTAATGTTCCAGTGTTAGCCATTATAATTTATGGACTGACATAGTATCATTAACACTGAGCATGGATTGTACTCAGTAGCCAAGGCATAACTTTTTCCCTTCCATGTTTCCTGCAGCTGGCCTGTGTTGTGTAACCAGGGCACCAACTCTGCAGCCAGTTGATAACTTTAGAAGTTTGATTGGGTGTGCAGTTGGCATCACACACATGGTTCATCAAGGATAATATTAGAATATACATGACAGTGTCAAGATTTCATCCAGAATTAGTTGTAGCACAAGTTGAAACCATATAACTAAACATAAAATAATACTTGGTTTAAGAAAAACATTTTATGTAAGGTAAAATGTGACTGTTTAGCCTTCAAATAGGTGAGAAACTTAATAATTACTAAAATTAAATCTTTATTAAAATAAATCATGTTAAATGGTGTGTTTGTAAAGACTAATGATGTTATAAGATTTATAATGAAAAATAGTAACTCTTGTCTTCTTCTTCCCTCATATCTGCTTCCAGAAGCAACTATGTTTGATTCTTTTAGAGGCTTCTTCTGGTATTTTCTGTTATGACTTTGATCTGTGATATCCCTCAAAAATTCATGTATCGAAGGCAATGCAGCAATGTCTGGAGGCGGGGCTTTTAGGAAATAATTTGAATGAACTACTGGATGGTAACTGCAGGTTGGTGGGGCATAGTTAGAGGAAGTAGGTCATCAGGAGCATGCCCTTGGGGACTATATCTTGTTCTTGGCCCCTCTTTTTCTTTGTTCTTACTAGATGCCATGAGCTTAGCAGCTTCCCTCTGCTACCCGCTTCCACCATGATGTTCTGTCTTGCCTCAGGCCCAAGTAATGGAGCCAGCTGACCATGGAGTGCAACCATGAGCAAAAATAAATTTCTCCTCATTTTATTTGTTTATGTTGGATATTTTGGTCACAGGATGAAAATCTAATTAACATAGCTCCCATATTTCTATACAACATAGTTTTACTTGTGGTTCTTGATTATTCAGTTTTAGAAATTATATATTAGACTTTTATTATGAAAAATGAAGATTTAACTCTTTTAAACTCCTTTCTTCCCCTTTCATGCTCTTTGTCATGATTTTTTGGAAATCAGTATTACATATTTTTTCATTATTATAATTTGTTCTCAATTCAGGAGTAGTCATTCTTAATGAATATAATGAATATATTTTAAAGAAATGATAGTAATTTAGGTGAAGGGATTTGATACCATTATGGATATTCCTTAATACTACTGGAGAGAGAGAGAAAGAGGGGGGTGGGGAGGGGAAGAGAGGAGAGGAGAGGAGAGAGGGAGGATATGAATAATATGGAACATAAAAGAAACAAGCTGCTTCCTGGGCTTGAATGGAACACAGCAATTAAAACATGTGCTCACAACGATGCAGTGATGCTAGGGGTTGGGAAAATGGAGAAAATATGGGTTAATTAGTAAGAACACTGTGGAGGAGATTGTACAGGCTTTTGGGAGGAATTTTGAAAGCTTATAAAAGCATATTTTGGTTTCTACATAGATTGGGGGCACAAGTGATATTTAGTGGGTCTAGTCCATGGTTTCAAGACATTGTATAATGCATGGCCAAACAAAATTTTGTCTGTATTTGCCCCACATGATTTTACAATGTCCTGCTGAATTCTTGTAAAAGGTACTTTCACATAGGTAAAAATTCATAAATATCTGAATCTAGAACCTGTCTGCCTTTTATATAAAAACTCTCAGTATTTCTAGCACTGTTGCATTATATGCTGAATATTTTTAGGAATTCAACTATCAGGATAGCCCTTTTTTTTGTCTGGGCCTTTATTAAGACTTGGAACATTGGGCTGGAGATGTGGCTCAAGCGGTAGCGGGCTCGCCTGGCATGTGTTCGATCCTCAGCACCACATACAAACAAAGATGTTGTGTCTGCCGAAAAGTAAAAAAAATAAATATTAAAATTCTCTCTCTCTCTCTCTCTCTCTCTTTAAAAAAAAATTAAAAAAGACTTGGAACACTGTTTAGAAAGTCATATGCCCCTAAAACACCATCATTTGTGCTATTTGAGTTATATTATGTATCAATCTGCATTTATTGTTGCTATATTCATGTAGAATATCCATTAAGATGCAGTACTCACTACTTTATCATATCTGTTAATATAATGAGCAGTCATGTCTACATTGGAATATATTCCATTAAAAGTTGCTTTCCTTTTTTTCCCATTATATTTCAGTTAAGATATATCAGGATCCTTGTGATTACACTGAGTCCATCTAGATAATTGAAGATAATCTCCCCAAGAACTTTATTTATTTTTATTTTTTATTCTATTTTATTTTATTGGTTGTTCAAAACATTACAAAGCTCTTGACATATCATATTTCATACATTAGATTCAAGTGGGTTATGAACTCCCATTTTAACTTTAAAATAATAATACATTCCAAGTTCCTTTTGAGTGTGTAAGATATTACATTCACAGGTTACAGAGTTTAGAATGTGGATATTCTTATGGGACTATGATTTTGTTTACCACTATATCTAAAAAATGAGACTGATTATTAAGAAGCGCTGTGTGCTTCATTGAGAGACAAATAAATGCTGGCTTCTATAGGCTCTGTCTCTCAGGCTGATAATTTCTGTTATAGAGGAATTGTCTTTTGGGGAGAATTAAGGAGTTTTCAGATTCCTCTAAATGTCAGAATTCTTGGAGTCAGACAGTTGCAAAGGAGATGGAGGAGGTGAGAGAGGTTCTCACCATTCAATATGTATGATTTTACTTTTTCAGCCTCTTTTCAGTGCAGGTTGCCATTCCCACCCACAGTTGTGTCTGGAGCCCCCATGTTTTCTATGACTAAAGTTTCCTAAAGGCCATTAAGGATCTTCTCACTAGCAGAGAAGAAAAGAAGATTGGAAAATGGAGGTCTAATGGATTCTGAGGCACGCTATCACCCACTCTGCTTTCAGAAATATCTGATGCCCAACCTTCAGATGTAATCAGAGTTCCTGAATTTCTCTGGGATTCTGCAGTATATATCAGGTTTTTAAAATTTATTATTATAACTATTAACAAGCTTCACTTTGAAATTTCTGTACATGCATATATAATGTTTTGATCATGTCCACTGTCCCTTCTCTTACACTCTTCTTTTCAAACTCTCAGACTCTTCTCTTCTTCCCAGACCCTAACAAACCTTCTTCTACTCTCAGATCATTTTTGTTTGTTTCCACATATGAGAGAAAACATCTAAGAGTTGTTTTTCTGTGTCTGGATTATTTTGCTTAACATAATATCTTCTAGTTCCATTCATTTTTACTGTAGATGACAAAATTTTTGGTGTGTATATATCATATTTTATCTTTCCATTCATCTATTGATGACAACCTAGGCTGACATTGTATCTTGGTTATTGTGAATATTGTCGCAATAAACATGTACATGAAGGTATGTGTATGCATGTGATAACTTTATTTCCTTCAGAGATATATCCAGGAATGGTATATTTGGATCAAAGGTAGTTTTATTTTTAGTTTTTAGATCAGTTTTCATACTGTTTTTCATAGTGGTTGTACTAATTTACAATCCTATCGACAGTGTGTAAGGGTTTCGTTTTCTCTATAACCTCACCAACATTTGTTATTTTTTAAAATTTGTTTAGTAGTAGCCATTTTAAATGGGCTGAGATAGACTCTCAATGTAATTTTTATGGTTTTATACTTTGATTTGCATTTCCCTGATGACTAAAGATACTGAGCGTTATTCATATACTTATTGGCCATTTATATAACTTCTTTTAGGAAATGTGTATTTAGATCACTTGTCCATCTATTGAATGGATTACTTTTTAAAGTTTTTTGAGTTCTATAAGCATTCTAAATATAAATCCTTTGTCAGATGAATAGCTGGCAAAGATTTTTCTCACATTCTATAGGTTGTTCCTTGCTTATGTTGATTGTTTCCTTTGCTATGCAGAAGTTTTTAAATTTGATATAAAACCCTTTGTTAATTCTTGTTTTTGTTTCCTGAGCTATTGAATTACTAGGGAGGAAATTTAATTTTCCCCATGTTTTCTTCTAGTACTTTCAAAGTTTCAGGGCTTACCTTAAGGTATTTCATTCATTTTGAGTTGACTTTTGTGCAGGGTGTCAGATAGTGCCCCAGTATCAATCTTATACATGTGGCTTTCCAGTTTTTCCAGCACCATTTGTTGAAGAGGTTGTTATTTCTCCAGGGTATGTTTGGATTTATGCTTATTTTTTGTATGCCAAGATGTGTGGACTTATTTCTGTGTCTTCTATTCTGCTCCACTTTTCTCATTTTATACCAATAACATACCGTTTTTGTCACCATGTTGCTGAAATATGTTTTAAAGTCAGGTATTGTGAAGTTTCCCTCACTGCTCTTTTTACTCAGGATTGATTTGGCTATTTGTGGTGTTTCATACTTCCACATGAATCTTAGGGTTGTTTTTCCAGGGCTGTATTTCTTTTTATTTTTAAAAAAATATTATTCAGGGCTGGGGATGTGGCTCAAGCAGTAGCGCGCTCGCCTGGCATGCGTGCAGCCCGAGTTCAATCCTCAGTACCACATACAAACAAAGATGTTGTGTCTGCCGAAAACTAAAAAAATAAATATTAAAAAAAAGAAAACCTTCTTGAAAAAAAATATTATTCAGTTGTTGATGGACCTTTATTTTTATTTATTTGTATGCAGTGGTGAGAATCGAATCCAGTGCCTCACACATGCTAGGCTAGCATGCTACCGCTGAGCAACAACCCCAGTACCAAGGGCTGTATTTCTTGTTGGTATTTTGATGGGAATTGCATTGAATCTATAAATTGCTTTCAATATTTTGGCCATTTTAATAATATTGATTCTTAGAATTCATGAACATGGGAAGTCCTTTTCACCTTTTTGTACCTTCTTCAATTTCTTTCTTCTGTATTTTGTATTTTATTGTAGCAATTTTTCACATCATTAGTTATATTTATTCCTGGGTATCTTTTTTTGTGACTATTATAAATTTGATTGCATTCTTGATTTCTTTCTCAGTAAATTTATTATTAGTGTATAGAAAAATCTATTGATATTTTTAAGTTGATTTTGTATTATTTATTTTCCTGAACTTGTTTATAAGTTCTAAGTCTTTTGGTGGAGTATTTAGGATTTTCTATGTATATAATCATATCATCTCCACATAGATATAATTTAACCTGCTTTTTTCTTTTTTTCTGTTTTTTATTAGTTGTTCAAAATATTATATAGTTCTTGACATATCATATTTCATACATTTGATTCAAGTGGGTTATGAACTCCCATTTTTACCCCGTATACAGATTGCAGAATCACATCGGTTACACATCCACTGTTTTACATATTGCTATACTAGTGTCTGTTGTATTCTGCTGCCTTTCCTATCCTCTACTATCCCCCCTCCCCTCCCCTCCCCTACCCTCTTCTCTCTCTACCCCATCTACTGTAATTCATTTCTCCCCCTTGTTTTTTTTCCCTTTCCCCTCACTTCCTCTTGTATGTAATTTTGTATAACCCTGAGGGTCTCCTTCCATTTCCATGCAATTTCCCTTCTCTTTCCTTTTCCCTCCCACCTCTCACCCCTGTTTAATGTTAATCTTCTTCTCATGCTCTTCCTCCCAACTCTGTTCTTAGTTACTCTCCTTATACCAAAGAAAACATTTGGCATTTGTTTTTTAGGGATTGGCTAGCTTCACTTAGCATAATCTGTTCTAATGCCATCCATTTCCCTGCAAATTCTATGATTTTGTCATTTTTTAATGCAGAGTAATACTCCATTGTGTATAACTGCTACATTTTTTTTTATCCGTTCGTGTATTGAAGGGCATCTAGGTTGGTTCCACAGTCTTGCTATTGTGAATTGTGCTGCTATGAACATCGATGTAGCAGTGTCCCTGTAGCATGCTCTTTTTAGGTCTTTAGGGAATAGACCGAGAAGGGGAATAGCTGGGTCAAATGGTGGTTCCATTCCCAGCTTTCCAAGAAATCTCCATACTGCTTTCCAAATTGGCTGCACCAATTTGCAGTCCCACCAGCAATGGACAAGTGTACCCTTTTCCCCACATCCTCGCCAGCACTTGTTGTTGTTTGACTTCATAATAGCTGCCAATCTTACTGGAGTGAGATGGTATCTTAGGGTGGTTTTGATTTGCATTTCTCTGACTGCTAGAGATGGTGAGCATTTTTTCATGTACTTGTTGATTGACTGTATGTCCTCCTCTGAGAAGTGTCTGTTCAGGTCCTTGGCCCATTTGTTGATTGGTTTGTTTGTTCTCTTATTGTCTAATTTTTTGAGTTCTTTGTATACTCTGGATATTAGGGCTCTATCTGAAGTGTGAGGAGTAAAGATTTGACCCAGGCTGTAGGCTCCCTATTTACCTCTCTTATTGTTTCTTTTGCTGAGAAAAAACTTTTTAGTTTGAGTAAGTCCCATTTGTTGATTCTTGTTTTTAACTCTTGTGCTATAGGTGTCCTATTGAGGAATTTGGAGCCTGACCCCACAATATGTAGATCGGAGCCAACTTTTTCTTCTATTAGACGCAGAGTCTCTGATTTGATATCAAGCTCCTTGATCCATTTTGAGTTAACTTTGGTGCATGGCAAGAGAAAGGGATTCAGTTTCATTTTGTTGCATATGGATTTCCAGTTTTCCCAGCACCATTTGTTGAAGATACTATCCTTCCTCCATTGCATGCTTTTAGCCCCTTTATCAAATATAAGAAAGTTGCAATTTTGTGGATTGGTCTCTGTGTCCTCTATTCTGTACCATTGGTCCACCTGCCTGTTTTGGTACCAGTACCATGCTGTTTTTGTTACTATTACTCTGTAGTATAGTTTGAAATCTGGCATTGCTATACTGCCTGACTCACTCTTCCTGCTTACAATTGCTTTTGCTATTCTGGGTCTTTTATTTTTCCATATGAATTTCATGATTGCTTTCTCTATTTCTACAAGAAATGCTGTTGGGATTTTGATTGGCATTGCATTAAACCTATAGAGAACTTTTGGTAATATCGCCATTTTGATGATGTTAGTTCTGCCTATCCACGAACAGGGTATATTTTTCCATCTTCTAAGATCTTCTTCTATTTCTCTCTTTAGGGTTCTGTAGTTTTCATTGTATAAATCTTTCACCTCTTTTGTTAGGTTGATTCCCAAGTATTTTATTTTTTTGAGGATATTGTGAATGGGGTGGTTGTCCTCATTGCCATTTCAGAAGATTTGTCACTGATATACAGGAATGCCTTTGATTTATGTGTGTTGATTTTATATCCTGCCACTTTGCTGAATTCATTTATTAGCTCTAGTAGTTTCTTTGTAGACCCTTTTGAGTCTGCTAGGTATAGAATCATTTCGTCCACAAATAGTGATAATTTAAGTTCTTCTTTTCCTATTTTTATGCCTTTAATTTCTTTCGTCTGTCTAATTGCTCTAGCCAGTGTTTCGAGAACTATGTTGAACAGAAGTGGTGAGAGAGGTTATCCCTGTCTTGTTCCAGATTTTAGAGGGAATGCCTTCAATTTTTCTCCATTCAGAATGATGCTAGCCTAAGGCTTAGCATAGATAGCTTTTACAATATTGAGGTATGTTATCCCTAGTTTTTCTAGTGTTTTGAACATAAAGTGATGCTGTACTTTGTCGAATGCTTTTTCTGCATCTATCAAGATGATAATATGGTTCTTATCTTTAAGTCTATTGATGTGGTCAATACCATTTATTGATTTCCATATATTGAACCAGCCTTGCATCCCAGGGATGAATCCTACTTGATCATGATGCACAATCTTTTTGATATGTTTCTGTATCCGATTTGCCAGGATTTTATTGAGGATTTTTGCATCTAGGTTCATTAGAGATATTGGTCTGTAGTTTTTTTTCTTTGAAGTGTGTTTGGTTTAGGAATCAGGGTGATGTTGTCCTCGTAGAATGAATTTGGAAGTTCTCCCTCTTTTTCTATTTCCTGAAATAGCTTGAAAATATTGGTATTAGTTCTTCTTTAAAGGTTTTGTAAAACTCTGCTGTATACCCATCCAGTCCTGGGGGTTTCTTAGTTGGTAGTCTTTTGATGGCTTCTTCTATTTCCTCAATTGATATTGGTCTGTTTAGGTTGTGTATATCCCCCGACTCAATCTGGGCAGATCATATGACTTAAGAAATTTATTGATGCCTTCACTATCTTCTATTTTATTGGAGTATAAGGATTCAAAATAATTTCTTATTATCTTCTGTATTTCTGAAGTGTCTGTTGTGATATTGCCTTTTTCATCCCGTATGCTAGTAATTTGAGTTCTCTCTCTTTTTCTCTTCGTTAGCATGGCTAAGGGTCTGTCAATCTTGTTTATTTTTTCAAAGAACCAACTTTTTGTCAATTTTTTCAATTGTTTCAATTTCATTGATTTTAGCTCTGATTTTAATTATTTCTTGCCTTCTACTACTTTTGCTGTTGTTTTGCTCTTCTTTTTCTAGGATTTTGAGATGAAGTGTGAGATCATTTATTTTTTGTTTTTTTTTTTTCTTTTTTTAAGGAATGAACTCCAAGCAATGAATTTTCCTCTTAGAACTGCTTTCATTGTGTCCCATAGATTCCGATATGTTGTGTCTGTGTTTTCATTTATCTCTAAGAATTTTTTAATTTCCTCCTTGATGTCTTCTGTAACCCATTGATCATTCAGTAACATATTGTTCATTTTCCAGGTGATGCAGGATTTTTCCTTCCTTCTTTTATCGTTGATTTCCAGTTTCATTCCATTATGATCAGATGGGATGCATGGTATTATCTCTACTCCTTTATAATTTCTAAGAGTTGCCCTGTGACATAATATATGGTCTATTTTTGAGAAGGATCCATGTGCTGCTGAGAAAAAAGTGTAACTGCTTGATGTTGGGTGGTATATTCTATATATGTCAATTAATTCTAGGTTATTAATTGTATTATTGAGTTCTATAGTTTCTTTATTCAACTTTTGTTTGGAAGATCTGTCCAGTGGTGAGAGAGGTGTGTTGAAGTCTCCCATAATTATTGTATTGTGTTCTATTTGACTCTTGAACTTGAGAAGAGTTTGTTTGATGAACATAGCTGTACCATTGTTTGGGGAATATATATTTATGATTGTTATGTCTTGTTGGTGTTTGGTTCCCTTGAGCAGTATGTAGTGTCCTTCTTTATTCCTTTTGATTAACTTTGGCTTGAAGTCTATTTTATTTGATATGAGTATGTACACTCCTGCTTGTTTCTGAGGTCCATATGAGTGATATGATTTTTGCCAACCTTTCACCTTCAGTCTATGTATGTCTTTTCCTATCAAATGCGTCTCCTGTAGGCAGCATATTGTTGGATCTTTTTTTTTTGATCCATTCTACTAGCCTGTGTCTCTTGATTGGTGAATTTAAGCCATTAACATTTAGGGTTACTATTGAGATATGGTTTGTACTTTCAGCCATATTTGTTTATTTATGTTACTTAACATGATTTGGTTTTCCTCTTTGATTATTTTTCCCCTTTACTCTACTACCTCCTGCTGTTGGTTTGCATTGTTATTTTCTATTTCCTCTTCCTGTAATATTTTGCCAAGGATGGTTTGAAGAGCTGGTTTTCTAGCTGCAAATTCTTTTAACTTTTGTTTATCGTGGAAGGTTTTAATTTCACCTTCCATCCTGAAGCTTAATTTCGCTGGATACACGATTCTTGGTTGGAACCCATTTTCTTTCAGCATTTGAAATATGTGGTTCCAGGATCTTCTAGCTTTCAGAGTTTGTGTTGAAAGATCACCTGTTATCTTGATTGGTTTACCCCTAAATGTAATCTGCTTCCTTTCTCTTGTAGCTTTTAAAATTCTCTCCTTATTTTGTATGTTGGGCATCTTCATTATAATGTTTCTTGGTGTGGATCTCTTATGATTTTGCACATTTGGTGTCCTGTAGGCTTCTAGGATTTGGAATTCTGTTTCATTCTTCAAGTCTGGGAAGTTTTCTCGTATTATTTCATTGAACAGATTGCTCATTCCTTTGGTTTGGACCTCTATACCTTCCTGTATCCCAATAACTCTTAAGTTTGGTCTCTTTATGTTATCCCATATTTCTTGGATGTTCTGCTCATGGTGTCTTAACAGTCTTGCTGAGCTGTCTATGTTCTTTTCAAGTTGAAATACTTTGTCTTCATTGTCTGATGTTCTATCTTCTAAGTGTTCTACTCTGCTGGTAGTACTCTCATTTGAGTTTTTAATTTGGTTTATTGCTTCCTGCATTTCTAGGATTTCTGTTTGTTTTTTATAACCTCTATCTCCCTGTATAGTTGATCTTTTGCTTCTTGGATTTGTTTATGTAATTCATTGTCAAAGTGATCTTTCATTGTCTGATTTTGCTGTCTAAGGTCTTTCTTGAGACTCCAGATCGTCTGAAGCACGTATATCCTGAATTCTTTATCTGACATTCCATCTGCTGCAGATGTTACATTTTCTAAATTTGAGTTGACCTGCATTGCTTGTGGTCCTTTATTTCCATGTCTTTTCATACTGCTCACATTTCTTTCTGCTTTGTGAAACTGTTGTGTTATTGATTTCCCCCCTATATATTTATATTGCTCTTGTATAGTTGCAAAGTCTCCCTTTTGTGGAGAAAGACAATGTTAACAGTTCCCAATATCAATAGTACACCATCTAAGCACACGTTTTCCTTATTACTACATTTATAGCTAGACTCTATGTCTACAAATGTTGGTTTCGGTTATCATTTACAAATATAATCATTAGTTTCATGAAAGGCATACCATTTCTGGTAGTTTGAAGAAAACTGAATTTCAGGTATAGGATGTTATGTTTAGGGGGAAAGGAGTGAGGGTATGGGGTTAATCTAACTTAGTAACTTTGGAAAGATCTAACCACTAGATGGGTAATTTATGGAAGAATGTATAGATTCAACTTGCTATCTGTATTTATAAGATTACCGTACTTATAAATAGTAAAATTTAGGGGGTTGCAAGTGGGAGGGAGTAAGAAGGAGAAAAATAAATAACAAGGAAAGAAAGAGAAAAAAGTGGGAAAAAGAAAATAAGAGAAAAAAGAAAAGAAATAAAAAGGAGGGGAGGGAGGTGGGGCATATGCAATTCCTCTATATTATATTATTCTGGTGATTCAGTTGTTAAAGACCTTTTTCATGCACAGTTCTTGGTTTTACATATGTTGAGGTTGTGAGGACCAGAGGGGGAAGGGTAGAGGAGACTGGATGAATGGATGAAAAGAGAGAAGAGAAAAAAAGAAAGAAAGAAAATGTCAGAACTCTGTTTTCTTTTCTTCCAGTTGGTGGCGTTGTCTATTCCTAGCTTGAGTCTCTGGGTTCAGGGCGGTGGTGGTAGTCAGTGTGAGAGGACTTGAGCTTCCACCTGTGGCCTCTCTACTGTTATTCTCTGAGATATAAACCAGGTGCCTTATCTGCTGCAGAACCGAGCTGGTACCCATGCCCACTGGTTGGTGAGTTTTAAGGGTTGGTGGGATTTTCCAAGATGAGTTCCATCAGTTTTTCTCATAAGGTGTTTGATGAGGTGGGGGGTGTTGGGGAAATCTTATGTTTGTCCAGATCTCAGTCAAGTGACCGCACGGGCGGGCAGCTGGACCCCTCCTCCAGTTGGGGTGGTCTGTTTACCACACAGGTGGGCTGCTGGGCCCTTCTCCGGGTCGCGGGGTCTGCCTACCGTGCAGGCGACAGCTGGGTCCCTCCTCCAGTTGGAGTGGTCTGTCTACCACGCTGGCGGGCAGCTGTGCCCACTCTCTGGGCCGCGTGGTCTGCCTACCATGCAGGCTGGAGGCTGGGCTCCTCCTCTAGTTGGGGTGGTCTGTCTACTGCGCCGGTGGGAGGCTGGTCTCCTCCTCCAGTGCTTTTTTCTTATCTGTATGCTGTTTATTTAATTCTCTTACCTTATTACTCTGGCTAGAATTTCTAGTAATATATTGAACAAGAGTAGTGACACTGGATACCCTTATCTTGTTCCTGAAGTTAGATGAGTCTGACTGATTCTATTGAGTCTGATGTTGTTGACTTTGTATATATAGCTTTTATTATCTTGAGGTATTGATTCAGGTATTTTATCATGAAGAATTTTGAATTTTATCAGTGGGTTTTGCTGCATATATTGGGATGATCATGTGATTGTTGTCTTCACTTATATGCTGTATTATATTTATTGATTTGTGTATATTGAACCATCTTTTATCCATGAAATAAAATTACATTCTATACATATATATTTATGATTGTTGTATGTTCCTGTTAACTTATTCTCTTGATCAATAAATTGTGACCTTCTTTGTCTCTTCTGATTTTGTCTTGAATTCTATTTTGTTGGATATATGTATGGTTGCTTATGCTTATTTTTTGTATGCCATTTTTCTGGGATATCCTTTTCTATCCTTTCACTTTCAGTCTGTGTATATCTTTTCAGGTGATGTGAATTTCTTGTAAGCAGCATATTATTGATATTCTTGAATCTTGTTATAAAATCATTTAGTCAGTCTGCAACTTCTAATTGGAGATTTAAGACCATTTACACCCAAGAGTTATTTTTGAAAGGTATATACTTGTTCTTGTCATTTTGTTGGGGTTTTTTTGTCCTCTGCCTTGCAAGTTTGATGGTACACTGTATCAATGTTTGATTCTTTTCTATTTCTCATTTGCCTGTATATTCTTCTGATGGGATTTATTTTTTCCCTGTGTTTTATTATCATGTTCACCTTTTCTTTCTCTTCTAGATGTAGGTTTCCCTTGAGCATCATCTGTAATGCTGGTCTAGTGTGCCTGGTTTCCTTACTTTATGCTTATCTAGGAAGGTCTTTATTTATTCTTTGATTCTAAGGGATAACCTTGACTATTAATCTTGGTTGTCAGTTATTTTCTTTCAGGGGTTGAACTATATCATTTGATGTCCTCCTGCACTTCGATGTTTCTTCCAAGAAATCTGCTGCTCATCTAATGGGTTTGCCTTTAAATATGACTTGGTGCTTCTCTCTTGAATATTTTAATATTCTTTCATTTTCTGTATTTTTTGGCAATTTAACTACAATATATTATAGAGAAATTCTTTTCTGTTTATGTCTATTTGGGATTCTAAATGCCTGCTTACTTGATTGTTCATGTCTGTTTTGGGAAATTTTCTACTACTATTTTACTGAGTAGGTTTTCTATGCCCTTGTCATGTAGCTGTTATCCCTCCAGTGTTCCAATTATGTGGAGATTTGATCTTTTAGTGGTGTACCAGAGATGTTGTACATTCTCTTCATTCTTTCCCTTTATTGCTGTCTGAATGTAATATTTTGGTAGACTTCTCAAGTTTCGATATTCTTTCTTCTGTTTGATCTAGTCTATTTTGAAGCTCTCAATTAAATTTTTTTCTACCTTCCTTGTTGAACCTTTAATTTCCAAGATTTCTATTTGATTCTTTTGCAAAATATCTTTTTTGAAGTATTCATTTATATAATGCATTATCTTCCTTAATTCAGTCAACTGTTTATTTGTTGTATTTGCTTGGATTTCATTGAACTTTAAAAAAATCATTCTTTTGAATTTTTTTGTCTAGCATTACATCTTTTGATGTCTTTGGAATATGTTACACTGCAGATTTAAACTTCAGGATGTGATATTTTGGCTTGTTTTTCTCATATTTATTGTGTTTCTGTGTTGAGATTTGCCAATTGTTGAGATAGAATCTCTATTACTTTTATGAGGTGGCCTTTTTGGTTTGTGGCTTTCTTTTACTAATATGTCTTGGAGTATTGGTTTATTGTGGAATGCTGAATTTATTCCAACTGGATTTATAGTGTAATCTTCCTATAGCTTCTTTGGTTGGGATTCTAGAGTTTGAGTACATAGCATTCTGTACCAGAGTCAGAGAGACTGTCTATGCATGTCTTGTAAGAGTAGCTACATCTTGGTCTTTTAGGCAGATATGATATAGGCAACAAATTTTGTGGGATTCACCCTCTCTGGTTACTCCTACTGTGGAAGTGGTAGTCCCTATCAGAAGTCCCTATGGGATTTCCACTGTCATTGTTGATAGTAGCTTAGTTACTTGAAAGTGATTATGTTCTTAGTTGTTCCAGTTAAGGTGAATGACCTGAAGCTCTTGTCCTCTGATGAGAGACTGTTTCAGATCTAGGTGCTCCATGAGGAGTGGCAGGGGTTGGAATCATTGATCTTCCTCTGTGGGACTCATCTTCTGTATTATCAGCCCTGAATTATCCAAACTAATGTGACTATGGTCAAAGTTGAGGGCCTGTGTAGATGTGTTTTCAGCAATCATTGTGTTTTTCCTGTCTACAGCTACTATTGTGGGAATATCTGCCCAGGAATGGGACACAGCCTCCTCTAATTGTTCCACCTGGGGATAAGTCAACAGCTGGCAGCTTATGTCCCCTGGTTTTTCCTTCCTTCTTTCCTTCCTCCCTTCCTTCCTTCCTTCCTTCATTCCTTCCTTCCTTCCTTCTCTTTCTTTTCTTCTGCCTCCCTCCCTCCCCCTTCCTTCCTTCCTTCCTTCCTTCCTTCCTTCCTTCCTTCCTTCCTCCCTCCCTCCCTCCCTCCCTCCTTTCCTTTCCTTTCCTTTCTTTCCATTTTTTCCTTTTCTTTCTGTTGGGGATTGGATTCAGTGCCATTTTTCCATTGATGACACATCCAGCCTTTTTTTTTGAGACAGGATATCACTAAATTTCTTAGGGCTTTGCTAAGTTACTGAGGCTGGTCTAAAACTTGCAATCCTCCTGCTTCAGCCTCCTGAGTCACTGGGATTACAGGTGTGTGCCACAGTGCACAGCACCACTTTTTTATTTAAGTAAAAGTGTCTGTCATGGTTCAAGTGAACCTGGGTTGTGGCTAGAAGCTGTGCTTAGTTACACTCACCTGAATTGGCAGTGTAACTTAGAGGCAAAGCCAGTGTGCAAAAGTGCTGTAAAATAAAATGAAAACAAAAATAAAAAAATAAAAGGTAAACAAGAAGGAAAACAATAAAAATATCAATAAATTAAACAAAGGAGAAAAAGAAAATAAAATCACATTTAAAAAGGTATGAAGTAATAAAAGAAAATATACAGTATACAGAGAAAAATTGAGTCAAAAATTTCTCCTAGTTGAGGCAAAACACAGATTGGGTTGAATGATTGTGGGCTATGCCAATCTCCAATCCAATCTTCTTTCTGGGTCTTCTAAGGTTGGAATCTGCCAGGTATGGAAGAGGAATAGTGGATCATGGATGTAGCTTGTTGAAATTCCTTTCTCTCTGGCCAAATGAGTTAGAGTTGTGCCAGGCATTTCTCATTACATGGTTATGGTGGAATGCAGACCATTGTAGGGTTATATCCTTTCTTTAGGTTTTAGTCTGTGACCCTGGGATCAATGAAAATTCTGAAGTCATGGGGAAACTTTCTCATAACCAAGTTTTGGGGGAATGCAAGTTCCTACAGGCTTACATTTGCTGTGTAGGTTTTCAGTCTATGTGATAGGGGTATGGCAAATGCCTAAACTATGAGGGATTCCTGGATGCCAGGTTCAGGGGCAATTGAACCACTGAGCTCTATGCTGCCAGGAGTACTGCAGGAACTGAACGATTCAGATCTGATACTCTTCATCCTGGCATCTTCAGCCTGGCCCCTGTGGAAAACCACACTCACCTGATGTTGTTCCAAGTCCCAAACAGTAGGTTTGATGAACTGCTGACTCCAAAGAGAAGTGACCTCTACTTACTGCATAGCCTGTGCTCCCCACAGCATAAAACCCTCAGTGGGTTTGTGTCATAGACACTTTCCCAAGCCAAGACTATCTCATGTGGCTGCTGTCTGCTCAGTCAATGCAATAGGGTATCTACATGAATCTTGAGATATGATTATGCTGGATTGTATGACCCCTAGAAGAGTATAGTCTCAGATAAAAGGATCCTTCTTACAATGACTCCTGACTATAGGACACTCAGAATTTGCAGAGAGAAGCAGTGAATTTCTTCTCTAAACTTGGTTTGTTGTACAGACCAGGTCACTAATTTATTTAAGCTTTTTGTCTCTAGGATGCAGCTTTGTGTGCCATGCTGTGACTTTCTCTTTACCTTTACTCACTTGAGGGAAGAGTTCCCTTACCTTAACTGAGGTACTAGGTGTCAGGTGATGAGTTGTAATCTAGTAGTTACATTATCATATCCTTTCTTTCTCATTAAACATCTCTTAAACATCTTTTTATTATTTCATAGTGAGCTTTGTATATCTATCTAGGTAATAAATTCTTGTGGATAAAAACGACACCTTTGTCCTTGCACTTATTTGTGGCTCATATAAAGGTTTTAAAGACGACGCCTTCTCTCCTAACCCCTGTCTTTCTATTCTAAAGAATTAGATTCTGAGTCTAATAATTCACGTATTTCCTCCCACTTATTCAGGTTAGGAAATGTTCCCCATTTATGGTCTTCCCAAAGCAAAGTAACAATCCTGTCTCCCACTAATCTAACAGGAGCCAGGAAAACTTTTAACAAAAAGGATAAATGGTTACCTCAGGAATAGTATGCAAATCTGCTGGAAAGAAAATTCTACCTATGGGTTTGGTAGAATATCAGACCCTTTCCAGGCACTATCTTCTGTTACTGTGGTTCAAGGGATACAGGTTCAGCTGTCAGCTCTATAGGTGGCCCAAAGGGAAATCAGAGCAAGTGCTCTGCTAGAGAGGGGACAAATGGTTCTATAGTCCCTGACCCGGGCAACTACCACCACTTGTTTTAGTTGTGTAATATCTGAAGAACTGGAAGTGTGCTATTCAGAATGGTCCTTGGCCCTTTATTTATGACTTGTTCTGAGGCCATGAGACAATCTCTCCTCCAGTTGTCAGTGAGCAGGGAGGAAGAATATAGTCAGTTATTGATTAAACCTCAGGCAGCAGGTAAAGATTGGTACTAGCTGGATCTATTGCAGCCTTGGATAACATTCTTTTAATGGGAAATAGGGAGAGACTGAAGAGTTGAAATTAAATGTTACAAGTGCTTACAGGGTTACAGTAATCTGGGGGCAGAGGTCAAGGTAGATGTATTATTCCATGCCCTATAAATGGCAAAAACTACAATTTTAAGGTGTATTGTATATATGTGTGTCTAAGAAGTCCCTGGAGCAGCCATTTGAGCTCTTATAGTCCCATTAGTCTCCCTCCCTTTCTCTCTCTCTCTCTCGTTCTCCTTCTTGCTCTCTCAATCACTCTCCTACCATTAGCATCTAACCCATTGTTTATCACATTCTAAGAAATGAATAATAGTGGATTGTTCAAGTCTCAGTGGTTTGGGTGCATGTGTATGAGGAAGAGTTTAACTGGAGGCCTTATTCAAGCTCCATCTTATTATGAAGGCTATTGTTTGCTAGGTATGCCCACCAAAGATGCCAGACTCTTGATTATAATTATCTTGTGTACTATCTAACCAAATTAAAGAAAACAAATGACATTTTTTTTTTGTTTTTACAAAAGGACACAATATGGCTAGTTGAAATGAGTGAGCACACACAGAATGGTTTATATATGTTGCATATATATATAATTCATGAAATATTTGATTTTAGTGAATATATACATATAAGAATCTATAAATGATATATAAATTAGTTTGGGATTCAATTTGCCCTTACTCTTAAGGGAATTGGTGAAATAAGTAGGCTAGCTTTAGAAAAATGTATTTTGAAACATTTCATTTAGATCTTTTTTCTTTATCATTTTCTTTTATTATTTCCTAATTTTTGCTCATGTCCTGCACTAGTCCACATCCTGCATCTGTGTGTTGTTATTTAAGTTCAGATATTAAGAACTGAATTATTATAATCTACCTAGGTGAATATTTCACTTAATAACTTTCAAAAAATTAAGTGTTCAGTGTTTAAGCACCATGTAACAGAGAAGGACTCAATGATTAAACAACAACAAAAAAATCTTTCTGTCCCAGAAAAAGCCTTTAATGCATTATTGTATAAACTTTATTATGTGTACATGTGCAGGTATCTGTGTGTGTAGATTAAAAATTGAAGTCATTCTTTATGTAGTTTGCTTTCTTTTACTTCAAATTTCTTCTTTCATTATATTATTTGCATTGGTTACATTACGCTTATTTGTGTGACAATGCAACAAGTTGAAATAATAAATCCATACTGCTGAGACTTGTACATTTATAGTTTTTCTTGGCATTATTTCTGTAGATGCTGCTATCCTTGTTTCTCTGCATTACTACACAGCCTGATACATAGTTAGAAATAAAGAGGTCACTATCTTCAATGTAGAGATTGTACAATGTACTATGATTCCTGAATATCTTGGCATGCCCCTCCCTCCCTCCCCCCCATCTCACTCTTGCTCTCTTGTTCTCCCTCTTGCTCTCTCGATCACTCTCTAACATAAGGTGGTAAGAGGGCCATTTTCCAGGATTCCTTTAGGAAGAGTAACCTTCTTATTTGGGTTTTAGCTGGGTGCCTCCCCTGAGCACAGCTTTTGTTGGCTCATGAATCACAGCTGTCTGAAGGAAGCAGTTTGGGATTTAGTGATTTAACTATTTCAAGCCAAGTCTTGTGTAATGCTCACATACTAATAAAACTAACCTCCTCAATAGGGGATGATTATAAAGGAACAAGAAGAATCTTGCAATATTCAAGTGCTGGGAATGCTGTTGAAGCAAGAGTGTGTGGTTGATAACAGGCCCTTCCAGGGCCTTTACAAGCTAATTATTGCCTCAGCCTCTATTTTGTCAACTGTAAAATGAAGATAATCATACCTAATCACAAAGTTTTTGAGAAGATTAAAAGTGAAAATAAATTTTTTGCAAGCTTAGCTCAGTATCTTATAGAGAATATTAATAATAGCATTATTATTATGCTGTTGTGGTGCAACTGCAGATGAAAAGAGATATGTTAATGCTTTGATGAGGTCCACAGACAGGCGGACAAAGCCACACAGAAGAGCATCCTTAAAGTGGGTCTTCCATCCTCTTTATTTGCCTGCTTTCCTTCATACGTCTTGGAAAAAACCGTCCTTTTTCATTTCAGTATTTCCTCTGTCAGACCATATATGATACTAGTGAAAAGAAAAAAATAATCACTAACAATCTGAAAACTAAATACTTTATTAATTCAACATTCATCAGACATTTCCCAGTAGGAAGTATAGTAGTTGACGCTTAACCACAAGGAATATGTTCTAAGACCTCAAGTGGATGCTCAAGGTTGTGAATAATATCAAACCCTCAAACCCTGTAGGTACTATACATACATACTTATGATAAAGTACATTTTATAAATTAGGCACAGTAAGAAATGAACAATTATAAACGAGAATGAATATAACATTATACTGTAATAAAAGCTATAAAAATGAGATCTCTGTGTCTCAAAATATCTTATTTTCTGTATATCTTACTAACTGCAATAAATTATTTGTTTTCTTTCCTTATTGAGAACATTCATCTTTTCTCTTAAAGGAAGTACCTCGTTGCTTGTCTTTGACATATCCAAATTGTAAATGTCACTACTTCTGTGTTTGATGTAATTTTTCAGTAAATAAGGGTTACTTGAACACAAACAAAGCAATATTTTGACAGTTGATCTGACAATAAAAAATCACTCCTAAGTGACTAACAGAAGAGAATATGTATAGTATGTATACACTGAGCAAAGGCATTATTCACATCCCAGGTGAGCTGGAGCAGGATCCGTAAGATTATATCATGCTGCTCAGAATGGCATGCAAATTAAAACTTATAATTTTCTTTTCTGAAATTTTCAATTTAATATTTTCATGAACACAGTTGACTTTGGTTTACTGAAACTGTAGTAAGTGGAACTGCAAATAAAGAGGGACTACCGTACTCATTTTGCCTATACTCCATTGCCCGCTTACCTTCCTAGAAGCCTTGTTGTTATCAACAACAAAGGCTTTGTTCACGGGAAAAACAGATATGAACTTGGTCTGACTTGTTTAACCTTAGCCTTATGATTGCTCTTTGCAACCCAGGTCTAATATTTGAACGGGAAAAATTCTGAGCAACATTGTCTTAAAGTGAATCCTCTATTACCAATGATCTGGGGAGCTAGCACAGAGTAGCATCATAACTGGGCAAGGTCACACATTTAATGACTCATAATTGTCACCAGGAAAACATTATAAATGAAAATATTTAAAATATAAATCTAAGTAATAATTTCAAATTGTAAAATGAGTTCCATAAAAGGAGCATAAATATACCTTATGCATTGATTATTCAAGAGGCCTTTATTAAATATAATGTGTGCATACAGCACATAAAATGACAAATTATGTCATAAATGTAGCCTACCTCAAATTAATATGCTTGCTATGAGAAATATTAACATTTAAGTCACTACCTTCAATTTAATTTCCTCTGGAGGAAGTATTTGAATGATCAAAAAAATTAAAAAAAAAAAAACTATTAAAGGAATTGACCATTTTTAAAATAAATAAGAGTTTGCTATAGCAGGTAGAAAGATTTGGAGTCATGGCATAGACCTTAAAGCTGCATGTACTTAAATATGAGATGCTGATCTGTTTTTTTTTTAACTTTTTTATTTTTTAAGGAGCTGTTGGAGTATCTAAATATTTCAAGGGCTTTCCAAGTATTTTTATTGTGAGAGTTTGAAGAGCAGCAGACTCTTAAATCTGGCTCTTCTGTTTATCTTCTTTTTCTCGTTTCTGAGTATCTATAAGGATAATACAGAATAAGAAGTCATAGAAATACCCTGTGTAATCAGAAAAATGGGATTAGGAAAGGGTAGTACATATCTTTGCCCTTCAGGTGGGAAGTATTTATTGATGAATAAATTGTGTGTGTTCATGAATGTGTGTGTGAGATTTATCACACATGATAAATGATACATGTGTATGTGTATATATGTATGATCTACACATATCTATATTTATATCTATGTATCTTAGCTTCAGAGTTTCATATCTTTGTAAAGCCTATCTGGCAGAGTTGCTGTCTTCAGACATTTTCGGTGTGTGTGGTGCTTGGGATCAAACCTGGTGATTCACACATGCTAAGCAAGTACTCTACTACTGAGGTACATCTTCAGCACCATATTTTTCAGATTTAATTCTCATTTGGCATCATGTTAGAGAACCTCTATGAGCCAGTGTCACTGAAAATTAAGAGTATAGCAGATAAATAAGTTAATAATCCCAATTCCATTACTTGCTAGTTCTCTAAATTTGAGATTATTAATCTATTCGAACATTAATTTCTCCAACTTTGAAATGGAATTCTTAGTACCAACTCTTTAAGATCTTGATAAGCATTACATGAGATAATACATAAGAAGTAAACAGAGTCTAGTTATGATAGATTAATGCTTAAAAGTTAATTATAGTTATTTTTCTATTATTAGTCTAGTATTAATAATTGTATTAATTAAGTGAAATTTGTTATTCAAAGTGTTGACTAAAAGGGACTAAATATATTTGGTTTAAGTATTTTAACTATGTTATTAAAAATTTCTTGAAAGTATGCATAAAGTATAATTACTGTTTATTTATTTAAGTCTAAATCTGATCCTAATTAGAAATATTTTTCCTAGAAATTATTCTTATCTACAATGGTAAGGACATATAAAGTCAACATGGATGAGAAGGAAAGAGACAGACCATTTGAGCCTAATCTTTTCACTGTTTGCCCATTACCAGCCCTTAAAAAACTTATGGGAAATGGAAAGGCAAGGGAGTTTATTATTTTTTAAAAGGGACTCTCTAGATGTTGAAATTATAACTTAAGAAGGGTTTTGGAAAGAATTATAGTCTCACTAGTTCTGATGTTGATTAAAAACATCACAAGATCCATGTTCCTACTTTGATCTTGCTCAAAAGATTGTTATGAAATTGGCATTAAATTGATCAAGTCAATTGTGAACTTCTACACTGGGGTATCTTATAGGCAGGTGAGAAGGTGAAGGGGAACAATCTGATGATATACACATCTTCTGAATGTGTTATATCAACTAGATGTTAGAAAAAAGTAAAATACATACTGCCCATTTTCAGTCAATGTCCATATAATTATATGAGCTCCAAGAACTTGGTGTTCTGTTTGACTTCAAACATGTAAAAGGCTCAAGTCATTCAACCTGGTATAATATTTTCTGAGGATTTGGTCAGATCATTTTCTTGCCTCAAATATTTAATTGAACCAGTTGTGGGTAATGAGGTCTGCTCCTTTACAACTCCTAAGTAGTTTTCACACTCAGTTATCCTTAACCATATGTTATATGTCATCTTTGGCCTTGTGCATAGGCAGATAGGAATTTAGTGGGACATTCTGTGAAAATACTGGCCCAGAAAAATGTCTTGACTGCCTCACTACAGGCCACTTTTCAAAACACCTCACTCCAGGCTCTCTGTCAACATGAAACTTGACATAGAGCTAGGAGAGCTAGAAAACTTGGGGGAGTTTGCAATCTTTTGTGCTACTGTTAAAATTATTATTTTAATCTTTCCTTTTCCTGAGTATCACAGTTTGTTTTTCTTGTTGTTTTCCTAAAAATATTCTACTGTATTAGAAAAGCAAACCAAAGGAAATAGTGCAAAGCATAAGACAACTCAACAACAATAACAACAACAACAACAAAAAAGACCTAATTCCTGTGAGTTGTGGCTTGTTAATTTCTTAGGAAGAAAAACAAAAACAAAAACTGAGCACTATTGCCTGGGTATAGAATTCTCTAAAAGCCCTAGGCTTTCTGAAAGCAGGATTTTTCTTTTAAAAGGAAAAGGAGATTACAGGAAAAAGTACCAGTTGGAGAAAAGAATAGTGGAGAATTGTATTAAAAGAATTTGCATATGAATAATCCCCAAGGTTGTTATTTAGGTGTAAGAATAGTGCAACTTCCCCCAAATGGAAGTGAATCCAAAAAGGGAAGTATAATTTTCACAGATTGTGTTTGAGAGAATATGAAATGGGAAAGGAAAGATGAAAGAGGCTGATTCCTTTACAAATGTTAGATGCTTGGATAGTAAACACTTCGATATCAATTCTGCATTTTGTTTCTCTTCAGCTCTACATAGTGTTGTTTTGGATGCATTTTTCTCATGAAGCTTCCAGTCCCAGTTCAAACCTTTATATCCCAGATTGCTTGTCTCACATTGGCTATGTATTAAAATTGCCTTATGTCACATACACTATGCAATTTAGAGAAAGATTTTCATTGTGGAACAAATTTGAAAAAAAGCAAAATATTTCTATGAAAAGCAATTTGCTTTGCTAGGTTTGCCTGTATTCCCAGTGCAATTACTGTAGATTATATGAGTTTGAAAATGAGCTTTCTTCCTTACAACCCACTCTCTCTCTGTGTTTGATTCTCCTGTGAAGTCATAATCCTCTGTTTGCGCAGTAAGTCTGTTACCATGGAGATTAATGTGATGTTACAAATTTGCTATTATTTATGACTTCATTGTAGGATGGATCCGAATGAGAAATTAATCTCTGATTTATTCACCAAATATTTGGTGAACCATATGAGAACAGGTGAAGGCATTTCAGTTTTCATTTCTTAATTGGGAGCTAAAAGTGCTTTCACCAGTCAAAAACATACAAATTTAAGAAATCATGATTTAAAAATAATGTTGAAATATTCTTGAAGAGAGGATGAAACATATGAAACAGTAAGATAAAAATTATATTCTGCTTAAAAAATAATCTGCTGAGAACTACAAGACTCCTCCTCTTTGAGAAATCTGGTTTGTCAGTGTCATTCCATGAACAAGTTTCTGCTTGGTACCGCCATGTTTACTTTCTTTGTTAAGAAAAACTAAACAGTGAGCACTCTGGTGCATAAGCCCTTCAACCATTGAGATATTGAATTCTGATCTTTAATAAACCAACATTGATTTACTTCACTGCTTCTGTTTGCTTAGTTAAGCTCCACTGGCATAGAAAAAGGCACACATAATTTAATCAAATTGCTTTTTTTTTCATTTGATTTTTTATTAGTGCGCAAAGCAGGCTCTAAGCATTCAGAATTTATTTTTACCAGTAAAATATCTTTCTTCTTTCTTGGAGGAGGAATTTTAAATTATAGTTTATTTTATCCCCACTCCTCATGTGTAAAAAGACAAATAAAATGCAGCAGATCTTACTTTTAGTAGCAGATTCCCTGTTTCTGTCTTTCTTGACATCAGTGTTGAATCTTGATGAATTCAGTAAAGCATCTAAACAGAATTAACCTTTGAGTTTTCAGGTTTAAAATGCTAATGAACAAGTCAATATCTTCAACATTAAATTAGGTAATATTTTGTTTTATTAGAAGTGAAATTTTCCTGATTATCTTGTTCAGTCACTGAATAGTGAAAACTAAAACTTGGAAAAGTAAAGTGGTTTGCCCAAGACTATGAGGCTAACTGGTTGACAATTTAAGTGTATAAGACAGGGATCTATTCCATATAGGATTCAGTTCTAGATAATCAATGCCACTTGGAAACTCTTATATCTCCTCTCTAATTTATTTCAAATTAGAGAGATTAAACTCACTTTCCACAAAGGTTATTGTTAATCATATTTTTCATATCTAATTTTGTAAAGACACAGGGTGTTTAGAGTTTCCAAATAAAAGTGCTGTTATTTCTGTGAGAAGGAAGTTGGAGAATTATTTTAGACTTGAGTGGGATTCATGAAATAGCTTGTGATGTTGCACTTCTAAACGCTTAGAAGCACATAGACTTGCCAGCTTCACTGAGAATGACAAGGTTGAAAAACTGTGAATACTGTTTTTCTGCACAACACACTTGTTTCTCCTGACTCCTTAAGGCAAAGTTTAAAAAATGTAGGAGTAATACTTTAGTTTTATGAAATTAGTCTAAACAAGAGTTATAAATTTTTATCTATACATTTTTTCTGAATCATTCTTCACACTTCATTAATGAATGTATTATTTTCTTATCTCCCAGAGTTTGATGTTTTCCTCTCTCATGCTTGAAGCAGATAGAAAATAATTTTCTTCTAGTCACTAATGGTGGTCATCACCTTACTATGTGGAGAACTAAACTTGGACTTACGAAAGGCAGCAAATTATTACAGTCCAGAGAGAGAGAGAGAGAAAGAGAGAGCGAGAGAGAGAATCAGAGATTCTGATGAACATATTGAAGTGATAAGTCAGGCAGTCCTAGAACAGGTAGTATTTTGGATTTCTTTTTATATGTGATAATAAATGTCTTAATACTATACTGGACCAGTTTTCTGCTTCTCATTCTTGGTCTCTCATCTGTCTCCCAGCTCTCAATCATGGCCCTGATTCCTGGCAAAATGAATGTGGGACTGTAGCAGAGGTTCTGTTTTCTTCTATGTCTAGAGCTGTAGTAGCCCTAGTGTGCAGGTTCAACTCACCTGGATCCACTGATGCTCTGGCTTTCTTCATAGTATCTGCTATAGGGACTAATAATATAATCCACATATGAGAAGAGTTAGACAAAGGATGGAAAGTAACTGCCAGATAAATTGTTGATTAGAGACATAATAGTTCCAAATAGCAATCATCCTGCATGATTAAGCAAACGAATTATAATTTTACAAGACTAGCCAACTGGGTAAAGTACCATCTTACAATAATCCCTCTTATCTATGTCTCATTCCCTCACTCTTGCTTTTCTGATATTATGCCTTCAACCCCAATAAAATGATAAGCATTTAAACTTTACCTCAAGCTCTGTTTTCTAGGAAATCTACACTAAATATTCCCCTGAAACCATGATATCAAGGGAGACTCTAGAAAGAACATTCTCAGGATGCTGAGTTGCCCACTTCAAAGAAGACAATGGGGGCCTGATTGCTGCTGGAGTGGGTTGTAGATATCATCTCTGGCATGCATGGACTTATAATTATTAAAGTTTTCTTGATAGTGAATTAGGAGTAGGTGCAGATAAAGGCAACCAATTGGAAAAGTAATGTCTGCTACATTTGATGGGAAAGCATAAATAAAGATGGAATTACTTAAATAATTGTGGCATAAGGTGGCTACTTTTGATGGCATTGGGTCTTTGCCAAGAAAGTAATTTATTCAGGTGAAAAAAAAATTATATAAATTGTACTACGAATGTCAGGGGACTTTTGTAGCATCCCCAAAGAAGACTAGTTTAAAAAACAATACCAACCCCAAACAAAACAAAATAGTAGACTTAGGATCCTATTATAAATATGACAGCTACAAAGAAAACAAAATACATATCTTGTCAACTCTCCTATGTCAAAGTCAGTACTCTGATAAGGAAAGATGACCAATGATGGGGACATTTAAGTAAATGAGCCTAAGAATCTTGAATCCTCACATTCCCTTGGAACTCTCTGGACCTTAAAAAATGTCCCCTTTCTTCTTCTAAAAGACAATGGCCTAACAGTGCCTTTACTGCAATGTTTTTACATAAGAAAATTACCTAACAAATAATCCTTGTTCTTCTCACTGTCATCACACCATCCTTTTCTAGGTACATAAAGTCATAGAGTTGGGGAGAGATCTTGGGGGAGCTAACTATGTGCTGGCTTCCTTCCCAGTGGCTGCTCAGGAAACCCTGACTTCCCTTCCCAGTTGCTGTTTCAAGGAGCAAATAGTAAAATCTACAAATGAAAGTGAGTTAATTCATCATGGAGTGAAATTCAATCAATGAGAGGCAGGAGAGGGCTAACAAATTACTGACCCATCCTCCCTGGGATAGATTTCTTAAGATGCAGTTTCATATGGCCAGATATTCTGTGCAACTGAGCAAACCATCTGTGCTTCTTGAAAAGCTATAGACTATCTGACTTTATGCTTGTGGGAGTGGGAGAAAAAATATAAAGTTGAAGGGTAAGAATTCATTGCCGTGGAGTTATTCATCTTTAAATTAGAATTCAGCATTCTGGCAAGGATACCTGGGGCTGATTGTCATAATTTGTTGGGATGTTTCCTTGACTCTTGCAAGCAACAATGGTGACAATTAAACCCAGGCTGACATGTCCAAACTTCCTTGGCCAGGTATAAAGGAAGAAATTGACAATTTGGAGGGATTAAAATATCTCTTTAAATTATATGTAAAGTCTGTGAATTCAGTCAAGTTACTGTGTGCCCTATGGGTGGCATTGGGGACACCACCTTCATATAGTCAATGAAGACGCTACTTATATTTATCACAATGGAATCCTTGAGAAACCTATAGATGGTTGTCTTTTGATGGCTATGATGGCTATGTTAGCTGGAGATTCTGTTTGCAGAATGCTACTTAGCTTCCTTCTTTTTATCTTTTCACTCCATCTTCTTTCTTTTCTTCTTCTTTTTTTGCTCTCTGTCTTTCTTCTGGTGTCTCCTCAACTCTGTGTTTATTATCTACTTTTCTATATCTGTTATAAAACACAAACATTTGGATCCTGGAAATAGGTTTCTCTCTTTCTTCATGTTGCATTTTTTTTTCCTTCTACTTCTATAATAGTGACAACTGATCTTCAAATTGGAGAATTTTTTTATCTACTTCCCAGGATCTGTTGAGGACAATCATTATCTAAAAATTAAGGGTATTCATTGTGAAGGAAGCATATTTCCTAGAAAATAAATATCAGCAAAGGATCCATGTACTCACAGCAACAGTAAAGTTTATTAGTACAGGTGAATACATTGTAGCATTTTCTTCAAGTTTGTGGCTCATTACATTTTCTTTATGATGTCACTAGATGAGCAGAAGTGGTTGATTATACTATAATTTTATGAATTTTTACTTTTTAATTTTAGTTTGTGTTGTTTAGAGATCCAATTAAATTTTCTTTCATGATTATTCAATAAATGTTGCTGAAATAATTAGTTATCATGAATAGTTCCTTCTTTTCCTAAGTATTTGTAATATTAGCTCTGTTTATTATTGCATTTTTTAGCAAAAAAGTTTGTTCTTTTCCATTGGTTTATTTAGTTTATCTTGCACTAATAACAAATGCTTTTTTAAAGATAGTTTTCTCATAATTCTAGTTTTTTTTTCATATAGAATGTTTTAGTCAGCTTGTTCATCACTATGACCAAAAGACCTGCCAAGGACAATTTTAAAGGAGGAAAAGTTTATTTGGTGCTCATAGTTTCAGAGGTCTCAACAGATGGCTGACTTTATACCTTTGGGCCCAAGGAGAGGCAGATTATCATGTAAAGGAAAACAACTCTAGACATGGCTAACAGGAAGGGGTGGGTGAGAGAGAAAGAGAGAGAGAGAAAGAAGAGGGAAACCCCAGTATACCCTCTGTGACTTACTTCTTCTAGACACACTCTACTGCCTACAGTTAACTCCCAGTTAATCCTTATCAGTGGATCAAGGTTAAGTCTCTTATAACTCAATCATTTCACCTCTGAACATTCCTGCATTGCCTCACATGTGAGCTTTTGGGGGACACCTATTATCTAAACCATAACATAGGGTGAGCCAGTTCCTTTACCATGTTTCTTCTTCTTTAGTAGTATATCTGTAGTATTTCTAAAAGTTCTTTCTAACAAATCAACTTAGTCATTTTATAGACATTTATCCTTATATGCCATTCTTCTCTCGTATTGCTTTATGAATACACTTATTTTTTGATTATAAACCTGATATTTCTAATTTCTGGATTCATTTATGCTGGCTCTCTCTTCTTATGTGTTTTTTCTTTGAGTTTTGAGATTTTTGACTTTGAGTAACTATTCAATGGAACACTGCATAAATTCTACAAAATATTCTAGAAGATATGGTCATTCACAGGATTTTCTTTTCTCAGCAGCCTGGAAGCTATCCACATTCCAGAAAAAATTTAACACAAATCTTGGTTTAAGGTCTTTGGGATTTTTTTCGAAGATAGGTCTGGGTCACAAGGAAATTTTCACTCCATACCAAGGTTACAAATGGAAGTTTTCCTTGTCTTTTCTAAGTGTCTCATTTGTTTCTGGTTTACTGACACTTTGTTAGTATAACCCTTTCAGACACATGTTTATGCAGAGGCATCTTTTGGAACTGCAATTTTGAGCTGATCCTAAGCTTTGTTTTTCTTTCCAGAACAATACTTATTCATCAAAACAGAAGCTCTGTGTTCCCATGATTGGGTACATGTCCTTAGGGTGAAACTGGTTTGATTTCTTGTCTCTCAGATTCTTACTTTACTTCATTCTTGACTTTTGAGTTTTCCTGTATTATTGTCAACTCAGTGATGTAAAATGTTTTTCCTTCCTTTCTTTTTCCTTCCAGGTTTTCCCCTCAGAATTTTTGTTATTTCCAGCAGGAAGGTTTATTAGAGGGTCGATTCTACCATATTTGAAAGGGAAAATCTTTATGAGACCAATCTTTAAGAGATGCACAAGAATGACTTCAAGGTGGTAGACATGTCATTGGCACTGCCTCTTAATATCAGATTGACCTGAGCATTTGATCAAATCTCTCAGCAGTTTCATTTTCTTCTCAGTTAAATATGCTTATATGTCAGGCTTTTTGTGAGGATTGAATGAAATTATGGAGGTTGAATCTATAAGTATTGGACTGACACATATTAGACTCTCAGAAATTCTTATAAAAGTAAGTATGACAAATTCTACATCTTCCCAAATCTGCATTTTAAAGAATTCTTATATGAATCATACAAATATAAAGAAAGAATAAAGTAAAATATGCCATGGTTTAAAAAACATCAGTACTAATGAAGTGATGTTATCTTTTAAAATGTCAGTTGTTAAACTAGACCACTGAAAATAAACACATCTCCACAATAAATATATATCTAAGACAAACTAATTTGAGTACAGATCCTCTTATTAAGACAACTCTGAAATAGAGAAGTCTTTTGTTTTAACAATATACACATTTTCTAAATCTTGTAAATAAGCAATGGCTCTGTAATGAAATGTGACCAGAAATTAACATAAGTATCTATGGATTTCCTGTGCAAAAACATGATTACTTTTATAAATTCTCAGTAGTGTACAATGTATGTAAAAGACCAAACATAAGCTCAATGCCCCCTGATACTTTGAGATTTCAGATTGTTTTTAAAAATTTATTTGCTTACTAGTTTACTAAATAATCTAACCTATTTTCTCTGTATTTGGAATTAAAACATTTTAGTGAACTCTGATTAATACTGGAGCAGGTAATATTGTGGTAATAGTTAAATGCTCCTTTTGAGAAAATGTTTTTTATTTCCTAGTTAGGGTACAAAGTTCAATAAAATGTTGGCAGAAAACAATTATTGTGACTATTAATTTTATAAGTCGACTTGACTGGGCCAAAAGTACCTAGATATTTGGTTAGACATTATTTCTGGCTACATCTATGAAGGCATTTCTATACAGAATAAGCATTTTAATTGGTGCGGTAAAGTATATTACCCTCCCCAATGTAGGTGGGCATCATTCAGTTCCTTGAGGGCCTGAATATAACAAAAAGGTAGAGGAAGAAATAATTTGCTCATTTTTTGCCTACATGAGCTGGGTCATTTGGTCTTCTCCTGCCTTCAGGCTGGGACTTATACTTAGGCCTTCAGACTTGGATTGGAAAGATATGACCCATTTTCCTGGGCCTTGGTCTTACACATGGCAAATCATGTGAGTCAGCCTTCATAATCACATAAGCCCAATTTCTTTTAATAATAAATTTCTCTCTCTCTCTCTCTCTCTCTCTCTCTCTCTCTCTCTCTCTCTCTGTGTGTGTGTGTGTGTGTGTGTGTGTGTGTGTGGTTTTTACATGTGTGCGAGTGTCCCTACTGTTTCTTCTCTTCCTCTGGTTAATCCAGACTGATACAGTTTAACATACACATAAAAGTGAAGATGAAAAAGTATGCAATTATATTTTAAAAGTGTAGCTGGGTGATTATAGGTTCCTTTAAATTTATATTCTGAGCCCTAAGGGAAAGTCAGAATTTCACTCACTATAGCTAGAATGATCTATCCACATGTTTGCTTTCTAATAATATTTGGAAGAAACCATCATTTAAAAAGATATTTTCCTAGCTTTGTTTGTTCCTGCATTAACAGTACATGAGAATTGTTTTTATCAGTTTGATTTCCCACTTAGAAATAAAGTGGTGCATTAAGTGTAGCTATATGACTAGCTTATTTCAAGAAATATGTTTTTCTTTCAGAACATCTTTATCTTATATTTTATAGTAGTCCCCAAATGCACAACATTCATATTATTTTTCCACTGTTAATGAATATGAAGAAACTCACATATAATTAGTCTTCATTTTCTTCTGATGAGTAAAACTCATCATAAGAAGCAATAATTTATTAAGCTACTTTATGTAATATAAAGATAATAAACATAACAATAAATAAGTCAATAACAATTATTGAAAACTTACTTGATATTAGAAACTTCACTAAGTGGTCTGTATACTATCTCATTTATAACAGCTGCATATGAAGTAGAAGGTATTATTTTTGCCACGTCACAGGTTAGAATACTAAAGCATTATTGGAAATAAGTAATGCATTGAAGATCATATGACTTATGATCTTAATCTTCATAACAATCATAATAATCTCATATAGTAGTTGCTGTTACAGTGATGGAGAAACAGAATACTGGCTCAAATGCTGACTTCCCCACTTATAACAATAGGCAACTTATTTAAGTAATTAAATACAATACTAAGCAATTCTCTGTATTTCCAATCTGTGACTACGTTTCCTCATTTTTATAACAGGTTATCAGTAATAGCAATAACAATATTCAAAATAATAAATCAACAAATAATTTAATATATTAACTGTACTCAGCAGAGACATTTCTAAATGTAAGACACTTAACTATTTTGCCCACCTAGCATCCCTATCATTTCTTTGGATTCCATGAGAGGAGGAAAACAGAGGAGTTTCTCTACAATACTACAAATAAGGGGAAAGGATGTGAGGGAGAAAAAATTTCTTGTGTAATGGCCAATGCTCTTTCAAATTATGGGGACCTACAAACCTCCCAGAAAGATTCTTAGGTCACCTTTGCAATGATAAAGTGATGGTAATAGTATTGTTATTATCAGAAAACTAAAAATGTCAGATTCCATTACAGACTATAAGTTTCTTCTTGGCAAGGGTTTTGCTATAAATCTCAGCCTTTGTATTGAATCAGCTGTCTTCTGCACATGAGAAGTAGTATACTGATAGAAATCCAGATATAATTAAAACTCTTTCTCAAAGAGCAAGATGCTGGAACTGTCATGGAAATTATTTAATTAGTATCTATAGGAGCTATTCCCATCATATTGAAATGGGCACAATCTGGAAGAATTTTTATCTCCTTAAGTCCAAGTATGTCACAGGGCATTGGAAGAGACTTTGGCATAATTCTTCCATCAAAATTTATTCTTAATTACAACTATATAAAAATATATGATTTTAATACAGGCGTGTGCCTGATGTTGTAGCAACATTTTTGATGGAGGTCTCATAAGATTACATTGCCTAGTGACAGTGTAGCCATCTAAGTTAGTGTAAGTATACTCTATGATGTTCACACAAAAATTTCCATTTATCAAAATATATTACCTTCATTAACTGATGCATGGCTATAGTTTGGATGGAGCAGATACTATCAAACTTGTAATAATAGGAAGCTTGTGTTAAATACAAATTAATATGGAAAGAGCACCTACTGCAGTCACTGGAGAATAAAGCTAATTCTGACCTTGGTTACATTACCATGTAACTTGAAGCAGAAATACAACTTCATCATATCCTGTTTCCCTAATCTAAAAATATTAGGGATTTGGGGTTGTTCATACATCCTCTTTTCTGTAATGATACCATTCATGTACATACTACACTCTATTCAATGCCGTTTCTTGCTTAATGCAGTGCTTCTTAATAGGAATGCTCCCTACCTCTGACAGGTTAACAGTCACCTCTAGATAGTCTCTAAGGTCACTCAGAACTTTTAAATTCTATGTGTCTCAACTCCAGAAATGTTGGTAGTTCCCCATGGAATGTTTTTAAGTAAACACTTACCTTTCATATTTACTTTCATCAAACAATGCATGGTGCTCTTTTCAGGATCATACTTCTGTTGCTAAACCATCAATATTGAAAGAACTTAATTTCCTCTTTAGTGTATTAAACACAGCACCAGAAGTCAGCTTTAAGGATGCTCCTCTATAGTGTAAGCAGTTTAAGATCTACAGAGCTAAATTCCTTGCCTGAATCAGCAATGAGAAATAGCTTATTCACTGCCTGAATTAACATTGAAAAACCTTTGCATTTATATGGAAGTATCCAGGGAAGATGTAAGAGAATATTATAAAGTTTCATTAAAGATTTATTTTAGCCAGTATTTTAATTTACATTTTGTAAAAAGATTTTAATTTTTTGACTGAAATTTTAGTGAAAGTACTATTGTTAAGAGAAGTGATTTCACTGGTAAGTCCTTCTAATCATAATTATAAGCTTTTGGTTGAATGTCTATAAATGAATTCTAATTATTGCTATGAAAAGAAGTGGGAAACAGAGCAATGTTGTCATTTGCTGGGTATCTTTTTATGAAAGGTATTTGGGAAGTGAGCCAGCACTATGCCACTGCCATTAAAAGAAAGTTGTCAATTTGACTTTGGCATTCAGGAATAAGCAATTGCTTTTGACCTTTCAAATTTGCCTCTGGAGTAGATTGAGGAGTACTCATTTCCCTCTCTGTCTCACCTCCTACATTCTTAATGTTTCCACAGAGGGAAGACATGTCTACTGTCTAGAGGGATGAGAATGGTAATAACCCTTTTGGCTTCTGTTCCTATATACCCACACTTCTTGCTTTTGGGAGAGAGGAAGAACAATTTCACTTAGTTTTGAGATGCGAAGATGCATGTGGATTCTCTCTTTATTTAAAAAGTGCCTAACTCTAAGAGTGTAGGAATCTCTGCTTCCTCTCATCCCCAGGGCTTAAGACCCAGCAAATGGAACAGAGCCCACATTTGTGTCTGTATCCACTCTCAAGACTCACTAGGTCTGAGGCTGCCATTCTGATTAAGTCTACCATAGACTGATTAAGTCTGTTTAAGTTTACCACAGACCCATGCACTTTCAATGGGTCTCCAAAAGTTCAAACTTTGGAATAGGGGTAGGAGTGAAGAGAAAATATTAGGAGGCTGGATATTTAAATAATACATATCAAAGTAAGAAAGATTTATGTTTTGTTTTCCATCAGTCTGATTATGTATTTATATTTCTCAATTGATTTTTGGATGGATGCATGAGTGTGAACAATTCTCAGTGTAAAAGTTACAGCATTGTCTTTTATATAAAAGTTACAAACAAGAGATAAATGGTTATTGTTATAGGTGTCTTAGTTCTTCATTATGCTTCATTTATTATAGAAATCATCATTAATGCATATGCTTTAAATTAATCTTTAATCATATGCATATGCATTAATCCATTTAAACGTTTTCATGTTCATTAAAATGGTCTCACAATGAAACAATCAAATTGTGTCTACATCCAAGGACTTTGACTTAACATGAAAAATATTATATTTTTATTTTTTGTAATAAATATCCTGGAATCATGCCATATGAAGTAGAATTTAGCATAAAGTTGATGCATTGTAAGTCTCTAAATAAAATGATAGATTGCCATAAAGTTTAGCAATTCATGAAATACATTAAGTTTCTAATAAGTTCTAGGAAGTGTTATTATACTGATGATACAGATGAAAATGATATAAACTTCCTACTCTCAGAAAATTTATGAATGACATGATTCTAGAAAAATGTAATAATATGTAATAAATATATTGTAATAAATAAATAATAAATAACTAAATTGTAATAAATAAAATGTAATAATATGGTGGAAATGATGTTTGAAGATATGCTGAAGAGTGATTGTGGAATGAGGAAACTGCTTCATATAATGTGGTCAAGGAAAGTATATTAGTCAAGACAGTCTAGATTATTCCATAGCAACAATCAATCCCAAAACATGATGACTTAACAGCACAAGATGTTTACTGCTCAGGCTGCATGTTCACTATAGATGGTAGGGTCTCAGGAAGGTTGCACTCTGTTGATGATAGAGTAACAGTTGATGTCAAGACTTAACCTCAAGACAGATTTCCACATGGTCTTCCTAATAGGAAAAAGGAGGTATGCTGAATTTATGGCTCTTCAAATCTTCATCTTGAAAATGATACATATCTTCTGTGTAAAAGTTCTACATGTCACTTGGTTAAACATTGTTTGCCATGGTAAGTCACATGGAGTGCCTAACCTCAGAAAAAGTGAGAAAATCCTATTATACCAAGCACTTAGAGGAATATTAATAGAATATTTTTGAATACCTCTAATGACCTCTAATGACAATCAGAGAAGTTTCTCTGAAGAAGTGACATTTGAATTGAGGTCACTGGAAAGAATTAGTTAGCCAACATAGATGTAGGCAATGATTCTTAACTTTTGATGCCTATTACAATCTCCAGGGATAGATACTGTTTTGTTTGCTTTCAGGCATTAGTTCCATTCATCTCACAGCAATATTATGGAATATGATTCTATTTTAGTCCCTATTAGAAGGAAATTGAGGAAGAAGAAGGTTATATTACTTTCACACAATCTAAAAGTAGTAATTAGAGGAGTCAAGATTTGCACTCAGTCTGACTCCAGGATCCATAATCCTAACTACGGTTCTATAGCCCATGATTAGATTTTGACCCATTATGTGACTCAGTTAAAGTCAAAAGTGCTGTCTCCTTGAACTGTCCATCTCAACCCTTCCCTGAGGGGTGGGGGTGGGAGAGGGAGAGAGAAAAAGAGGGAGAGAGGCTGGGGGTAGAGGTAGGGTTTGGGGGAGGAAACAAAAACAGTGCATGTGTGCCTACCTGTTCACATATACTCTAGCCCTTAGTCAGTGATGCTATTTTATGTCAATGGTCTCTTGTTTGCTCTACTCCAAACATACTGGGCTTCTTTTTATTCCTTGGATCCCCAAAGTACCTTCCTTCTTCAAAGCCTTTGCTCTGGCTCTTTCCTCTGCCTGGAAACTCTTCCCCTAGACATTTATTGACTCAGTTCCTCACCTTCAAGTCATTTCTCATTTCAGTGAGGCACAGCCTGACCAAAACATTTACAATTATAACATTTCCCTTACCTACTTTACTTTTTCTCCATAGCATATATTTCTCTATATATAAATATATTTTATTTATTTAGCATATTTTATTTTCTTTGTTCCTTTACTACACTCTTCAGGGACTCCAGACTATCTGAGGATGAGGAATTTTCCTATTTTGATCACTAATATACATACGCAAGGCCTAGACAATATTAGCACATAATAGGAAGTGACTAAGAATTGATTGACTGGATGCTTTCATGAGAACTGAAGCTAAAGTATTGGCCAAGAAACATATATAACATTGGATATAACAGTCTTGCCAAATGTTGTGGAGGCGATGAATGCATGTCTGGAGGATGTGGTATGATGGGGAGTGAGTCCATCTTTAGTGGGGCCTACTAGGGCCGCCCCCTCCCAATTTGTCCATAAACAAACATGAATAACATATTTGAGCTAAGAATAGGAATACACTTTTGCTGAGACAAGAAGATACTTTTATTTTCTATTTTCCCATTCTTTGCCAACTCTTGAGTGATAACCACAGGAAAAGGAAAATGTGTAGTAGGTATAGTGGTGGGTGGGAAGGAGGAAAAACTGGCCGTGTCTCCACTCAACTTCAGACTACCAGTCACAGGCTGAGGAAAAGAACTTTGAATCAGATACAGGATTGAAGTCTAATTCTTAATAGCACTGTGCCTGCCAATACAGAAATTAAATTGTTCTGAAAACTAAAACTCACTGAAAACTTGTGGAATATGCCTCAATTTCAGTAAGAGGGTCACTACTCAGAAAGAAGTACTGGTTCTGCATAGCAGACATGGAAGAATATACTGAAAAGAACCCATTAAACTGTTAATTGGTTATTTCTCAGATAATTAAAGTTTTTCAATAAACTACTTTACTTTAAAAGTACATATCATTATCCTGCTTTAGAGAAGAAAGAACTTAAAGCTTAGAAATGGTAAGTATAACACTAAATTTAAGTTCATATCACTAGAAAACATTAGCTAGGATTAAATATCAGGCCTGGTTGGTTCCAATGTCTATACATGATTATTAAGGATGATTTATCACTAAGAATAAGATGCACAGAAAACACCAAGAAACACACATACCTTTCCACCTGCTCACTCTTCAACTCCCCCTGCCCTCCCCCTATCCACCACACAGAGGTATCTCATTCTGCCCAAACCATTTTACATTCTTCCTATAAAAGCACAAAATTCAGGTTTTCTGGCTCTCTGTGTTTCTTAAACAGCTTGATATCCTCAAATTTATGCAACTGGAATAAAATTTCAGCAGTATCAAGAAAACATTAATACCCTAGGATGGAAGCAGTCGCACTCCTTTGTGTAGTTTACCTCCCTGATTTTTTCCAGTAACATTCAATTAATAAGGAGCATTCAGTTAAAAGCTGGAATTACTTCATTAGCTTAGCCAAATTATCTTTTTATGCTAGTGATAAATAAGCAGCTATTAGCAATGATTCACATTAGTTCTGTGGTTTAAAACAGGTAATTTGCTCCTAGATGCCTTGCATCAGGCTTGCACACCAATACTTCTGCTCAGTGTATTCTCGTTATGGCACTTGGCTAACAAGGTCACTCTCCTCTCTTAAATGGGACTATAAATTTTTCTTCTCTGTAGGGTTCGGTGTGATAGAACCCACTTTATTAGAGGCAGGTATATTTGTTTAGATCTCTGGGTTGATTCAAAGGCCTCTTGTGGATATGAAAGACAGATTAGCTGTTTCAAATGTTGAATGACTTTGCTCAAGGACACAAGGAGTGTCTGCACCTGGAGGTAGTCGAAATGGTGGTGGAGGAAAGGGCTGAAGTCCCAAGGTCTTGTTCATTCTCCTTATCACTTTTTCTCTTGTCTTTGCCTTATCCTTACACTTTGTTTCAGCAAGACCTCAAATTCTCTCACAATGGCCTCAGACAGCTTCTTTTTAAAGTTTAATGTGCCATCTTTAGAATATAATCACCTTGCCTTTGGTGCTTAACCAGTGAAATGACTGGTCATTAGAGTTTTGCCTCACTGACTATAGATCTAAGTTGATGTTCAATTAGTTGTCAAACTTGACATGCAGCTGATTTATCTTTAGAACTTTGAAAGCAGTCCATACACAATATACAATTGTATCAGAAAAAAACCAGCAACCGAAAGCAAATTGAGAATCATCTATTTTGATCAGTGGCTTTGTTATATGCATGACATAAATGAGTAAATTAAAAACATTTGAAAGCAGTCAAACAATAGTCTTATGGTTTAATAAGGAAGGATTCCTTAAGTTTCCAACAGAAATAGCACCACATTTTAAATTTAATTTGGCTTTTTTTTAAAATAAAAAAAATTTTTATTAAGCAACTAAATCTACTTCTGATTTAAAAGTATATCTAAGAGGCATTTTAGAGGAGACTATTAAAGAAATAAATGCTTAGATATAATTTAGTACTTTTTCCACTAACCTATTACTATTAAATATAACTTGGGTTTTCTCTTGGTAGTGGTTTCCTTTAATTCATTTTGAATCTCATTAATTAAGTCATAGTCCACCCATTTGTGTTATGTGTGAAAGTCTTCATTAGACCACTGTCCAGTGGTCTTACTAATATTCATAAATCTTATCTCATCATGTTCATAGATAAATCAGTTTCTCTCTACATAACTTACTGAATCTTGAAAAAAAGAGGCAGGGGTGGGGGGAATCACATGACAACATGAGAATATTTACTGACTAGAAATATCATAATTATGATTTGGAGTCCATCCTAATCCATCCAATGTTTTAGAAATGCTCTCATACAAATCTTATTCAACTTTATTTATTTATTATTATTTATTTTAATTTGTTATAGACAATGGTAGAATGAAATTCATGTCATATTCCACATATGGAGCACAATTTTTCAAGTCACTGATTATACACAAAATATTTTCACACCATTCGTGTCTTCATATATGTACTTAGAGTAATGATGTCTAACTCATTCCACCATCATTTTTACCCGCTTCCTGTCTCACTCTTCCTCCCTCCCCTTTGCCCTATCTGAAGTTCCTCCATTCTACCATGCTCATTCTTCATCGCCATTAAGACTCAGCATCCTCATTCAAAGAAAACATTCGGCCTTTGTTATTTTGGGATTGGCTTTCTTCACTTAGCATCATATTCTCCAAATCCATATTCTCCAAATCCATCCCTTTACCTGCAAATGCCATGATTTTATTCTCTTTTCACGCTGAGTAATGTTCCATTGTGTACATATACCAAAGTTTCCCTATCCATTCATCTACTGAAGGGCATCTGGGTTGGTTCCACAATTTAGCTATTGTGAATTGTGCTGCTATAAACATTGATATAGCTGTGTCCCTGTGGTATGCTGTTTTTAAGTCCTTTGGGTACAAACCTAAGAGTGGGATAGCTAGTGGTTTCATTCCAAGTTTTCCAAGGAATCTCCATACTGCTTTCCATATTGGCTGCACCAGTTTGCAGTCCCACGAGCAATGTATGAGTGTGCCTTTCCTCCTATACCTTCACCAACAATTATTGTTGTTTGTATTCTTGATAACTGCCATTCTGACTGGAGGGAGATTAAATCTTAAGAGTAGTTTTGATTTGTGTTTCTCTAATTGCTAGAGATGTTCAACATTTTTTTCATGTTTGTTGATTGATTGTATATCCTCTTCTGAGAAGTGTCTGTTCAGTTCCTTGGCCCATATATAGATTGGGTTATTTGTTTGTTTGTTTTTTTTTTTTTTTTTGGTGTGTGTGTGTGTGTTAAGGTTTTTGAGTGCTTTATATGTCCTAGAGATTAGTGCAACTTCCTTAATAAGACTCCCATAGTCCAAGATTTAAAACCAAGAATCAATAAATGGGATGGATTCAAACTAAAAATCTTCTTCTCAGCAAAAGAAACAATTATTGAGGTGACTAGACAATGGGAGCAAATCTTTACCCGTCTTATTTTTTTAATGGATAAATAGTTCAAAGAGTCTTTATAACATATGCCATCTTCTTTATGTCTAATTAATAAATATTTTGTTAATCCATGATACTATAGTACCTTATTAATTGTGTCATGTTTGTTTTCCCATTTCCATCTAGAGTCAGCTTTCAGGGGTAGACATCAGGTGTTGATTGTTATTTAGAGTACCTAAAATTTTTATAAGTTCAACTCATAGTAGATTCTCAGTAGTATTTAACAGTGGTAGTAGTATGGCAATTAGAGTTATCATTCTATCAATGAAAGCACAATAAGTCATTTAATATGTTTGTATTAACTTTCAGTATTTTGTACAACTTTGGGTACAGCAGTTCCTTGATCTTATTTCAGAACCCATGTGTGGTCCAATTTTATAATGCCATCTAAGGCTTTTTATCAGGATACAATGGAACTCAGAGACTATTAAATAAAGTTTGAATTATTTTTCAAAGATATTCAAAGATAATTTTTATAACAGATTTATTGAGGTATAATTCATATGTAATTTAAATCCACCTATTAAACTGTACAACCAGTGGATTTTAGTATGCTCATAGAGTGGTCTAAACATTACCATAATTAATTATAGAAGATTTACATCATCCTAATAAAGAACCATGTACCCTTCAGCTAGTTCCATGCAATATCCTTGTACCCTGCCTTATGTACCCACTAATCTACTTTCTCTTTTCATATATTTTTGTGACATTCCATATAAATGCACTCATGATTTGTTGTCCTTTGTGACTGACTTCTTTTCCTCACTTAGCATAATGTTTTCAAGGTTCATCCATGTTGTAGCATGTAGCAATACTTCATTTCTTTTTATGACCAAATAGTATTCCACCACCTGGATAGACTCATTTCTTTATCCCTTCATTACTAATGGATATTTGTTGTTTTCACCTGATTTTTTTTTAAAAAATACTTTTTTTAGTTGTATTTGGACATAATACCTTTATTTTATTTATTTATTTTTATATGGTGCTGAGGATTGAACTCAGTGCCTCACACATGTAAGACGAGCTCTCTACCACTGAGTCACAACCCAGCCCTGTTTTCACTATTTACCTGCTATTTTTATAACCTTAAATATATATTTCTTCTTGTCCCTGTCAGCTTTAAATCCTAACCAAAAATATCTAATTATATTGTGAATTTGAATATTTTCCTATTTGTTTTAGTCAGCTTTTTCACCACTGTGACTTATAGACCCAAGGGATCATGGTTTCAGAGGTCTTAGTTCATAAAAGGCTGGCTCCATTCCTTGGGGTTTGAAGTGAGGCAGAACATCATGGCAGAAGAGTGTGGTGGAGGGAAGCAGCTCACATGATGATCAGAAAGCAGAGAGAGGGGGCTCCACTTACCAGATACAAATATATACCCCAAAGCCATGCTCCAATTCCCATCTACTCCCACAACACCTTACCACTTCAGTTAAACACTCAATGAATCCCTATGGAGGGATTAATTCACTGATTGGATTAAGACTCTTACAACCCAAGCATTTTTTCTCTGAACCTTCTTGTATTGTCTCACAGGTGAGATTTGGGGGCACATTATAAACCATAACAACTATGGCAACCTATTCCCAGATTATTTATACAAATATAAAAGAAGAAACAATTTCTAAGTTATTACTCTGTTTATATATCTTGACTATCCCCAAAGGATCTTGTTATTGCTATCTATCCCTAATCTTCTTTTATATTTTCACAAACTTCCCCCAATTATTCTTCCTCTTTTTTTTTTTTAAATCTAGACATGGAACATTTTTATTCCCTTAGAACATATCCTTGTATCTCCTTCTATTTAATCTATGCCACACCAGGGAAAACAAAAATTTTCCCCAGTTCTAATGTATTATAGAAGTAGGGCTCATATAATGTTGAGAAAGAATTAGTTCTTTCTTACCTAACTGTAGTATTTAGGCTTAATCATTCACCAAGCACCTGCTATATAATAGGCTCATTTGCTTCTAATTTTGAAGAATTTCTGGTTTAAAAGGAGATTTATCAGAAAATAAAGGTTTATAATAAAATTGGACAATATTTTTTTTTAGTCTTATGGTAGTCTAGAGGAATGAGTGACCTTTGATTACACTGGAATTTGCAGGATGAATCAGGTGGGGAGCAGTGTGGAAAGAAAAGATATGGTAGTGAAAATGTTCTGGGAATTCTGTAATATAGTGTGGAAAGTGAGAAATGGCTAGAGATATAGATATTTGGGGTAGATATTCACGTTTATGGAAGAGCATATTGAAGTATTTACAGATGATGGACAATCACTGAGGTTTTTTTTTATTAAAGTGATTTAGAGAGAATAATGATCTAATCAGGAAGCTTCCCATGATCTATTTCAAAACTAAAGAGTTTGGAAGCAGACAGAAGCCCCATGAATGGAGAGAAAAAGATTTATTCAAATATTTGAGTCAGTAGGACTTGGATATCTTTTTGAAGGGATTATGTTGAAGAAATCAAAGAAACCAAGGAAGGTACCAGTGTCTCCAATTTGGTTAAAGGGTGATGACCTTCCCTGAAGGAGCATACTTCATGTCCATCATAGTGTTGTATGCCCACAATATGTTTTATTAGTAACATAATACCTTCTTCTCAAAACAGAAGAACAACAGTCAGTAGTTTCTTACAGTCTAGAGATACCTAAAGCCACAAAATATGACTTTGAAAGTACCATATTTATACTATACAACAAACCACAAACTCTGACATGTAAAATTAGCATCTTGTTTATGACTTTGCAGATTAGTAGTGAGAGCTCACCTGATTTGGAATGATCCAGCTGAGCTTAGTACTACAGTGTCTCTTGTTATCTTTGGACTGTCAGCAGCTGGAGCATTTTCTTCTCATGGCAAAAGACTGGAGAACAAGAAAGCTAGCACAACTGTGCATGCAAATTTAAGAATTTTTTAATGCCTTGTCTTCTGATACTCCATTAGTTTAAGCGAGTCAAATGGTTAAACTCCCAGTGATGGGGAGGCGAAGCATGTTCTACTCACTGTGAAGCCAAGACATAGGTGTGAGAGTAGGATACCATTGTAGGGAAGTAAACACTGAGACTAAAAGTCAACCTACAATACTATGTATAGCTTATTTTTGTTACCTTGGAAATAGATCCTTTTTTATAGTGAATAAACTTTCTTTCAAGTTTTTGTGACTACTAATAGTAAGATGAATGGTCATCAAAATTGACTGATCCAGCATACATACTGCTAAATTTGAATGTGTAATTGTCAGTAAGCAGGCATCTGAGTTGGAGGGCATATTTCTTTTAAGTCATTCTGCTCATCAGAAATACAGTTACAGTCCCTTCCCTTCATTGCCCTCGAGATCAGCCAGTTCCAGATTATTGACCAGCCCTGAACCTGTTTAACTTATGAGAACTATCAGGGACCCAGTTCAAGGTGATACAGTATGTGCAGGTCTTGGAGGAAAAAATGACTAAATAAATGTCAAAGAGAGGAAGTGATAAAAAACACTGCCCATAAATACTGGGAGCATCTTCAAGACCGTCTCTACTGTCACCCAGCATGCTTTTACCTTGGTTGTTTAAGGGCTTCCTACTGCATACTCTTTTTGCTATCTCTTGCATCCTTTCCCATAAAGTAGGCAGTTTACAGTAATAACATTGGAATGAAACTCGACTCAGGCAGGGGAGGTTAAACATTTTTAAAATGCAAACCGGATAAATTTTTAAAAACCTCAAAATAGTCTTGGAGCCACAACGCCTCTGTGCCATCCCCAGCCATTCTCTTAACAAAAGACACTCCTCTCTATGCAAGCTCTCATTTGTCAGAGGAGAGATTTCCCTGTCTCCTCAGCGGCACACTCTGTATAATTTAAGGTGACTCACTGTACAGGAAAGTTCACCTTCCATTAGCATGTTTTCTTTAGTAAGCACTCTCTTGCAAGTGCTGTAGTGTAAACATGAGTGCCTACGAATATGAACATTTATTAAATAGTGCTGATGAATATTTCAATACCTTGGGGAGAGCAATTCACAGCTCAATCATTCAGGCTGTTTTAAGTGCAGCACAGGACAATTCCACTACATCTTCCATTAATATTTAATTGCCCATTTTATTCTGTTTACCTTTTTGGTTAATATATAATTTAAAGCCCTTCTACTAAAAAGGGGGGAAAAAGAACAGCTGTTCATCTGCTTTTAACAAATCTCTGGTGAGAGCTTTTACCTCATTTAAAATTCATTGCAAAGAGTTTTTTATTTAATATCAGTAACACAAAACCTCAGGTATTAAAAGTAAAACTTGGAAGTGACTCTCTGCAAAAAGCCAGCTGTGACTTGGGTTTGATTACACATCCATTCCTGAGTGGCAGGCATTGACAGGAAACGTCTGAATTGCCAACAATGGAGCCATGTGTCACATCCTCATGAAATAGAATCACCATAACTCGACCTGACACCTTCTGACAACATGTCGGAAAGTTGTTATGCGCCCTGCAGAAAGTGAGTCCTGTCATCCCAGGAATGCAGATTTTACTGACTGGATAAAACACATCTCTGCTTGCTAAAGGACAAGTGAGTCAAATATGTGCTTGGCCTGGAGGAGCCTGGGAATCCCTGAGGCACTAAACCACCGGCTTCTCCTTGGCCCTTCTTTGTTGTGTTCAGATTCCCAAGGCCTCTGTCTTATCACTTCAGCTTTCCCTTCTCCCTGTTGGCTGCAGTTTTGTGTCTTGTCACAAATTTGTCCCTAAGCTCTGCCCAATAGCAAAACCCCTCACATCTATGACATCTTTCCATACTGTTGGGGGCCTCCCAGTTCACCCACAACAGTGAGTAAAATCCATCCCAGATCCACCCCACAGAGGATGGCCATGTCCCTTCATCCTAAATCATACAGAATCCACTGTTTTCCAGGACAATGAGTTGCATAATCTTATGGGTTTTTTTATGCTCAACTTGACCTCTACATTGTATTCAATTCTCTGGTCTATGGTGCTATGGCCAAGCCAATAGCATAAGAAGTTTGAAAAACACTATCACCACTGTCTTTTCACTTCTGCTCCATTTAGATTTCCTTATCTGCAGTTACCGCACTTGAAATTGCTTTCTCCAGTCTCTTGAGTTGGGTCACATTCTACATCTGACCCAGTTGACAGAGGTGGGTCAACTGAGGCTCTAATTTAAGGCTTTCATTTACTCATTTATTTATTCATTCACAAATATTTTCTGAGCATCTGAAGCAGGTGTGTTTCAATGTGCTGGAAATATAGGTATACCGTAAGGAGGTAAGAAGAAAGGGAGACAGAGAAAGGGAGAGATACCTGCATTATGAAGCTCCTATTGATGAAGTATCATTGATTATAAGCTCTATTGGTGGCTAATATAGGGATATTAGTGGCCTACACCTGCCATGAATACTGTCATGTCCCACCAGGTAGGCCTGGAGTGCTTTGAGATTCATCAAAAAAAAATTTTTTTTAATTAAAAAAGGAAAGAGATCAATTATGATTATCAATTGACTGCAAAAAAAAAAAAAAATCCAGTTGTTGACTCTTCCTTGTATCAACAACTTTTGAGGCTCATCTCTGAGGTGAAGTATGTTTCTTTACTTGAATTGGGGCCCATCCTTGTTACTTGCTTTGGCCATTGGAATGTGGAATTGTGTGTCAATTCTGAGTCTAGGCTTCAAGAGCCCTGATTGCGTTAGTTATCTTTTGATATCTCTGCTTGAGCTAACCTGCAGCAAGATAAGGGACCACAAGGAACAGAAATAAGATTTCCCTGAAGAGGCCATCCTATTCCAGCCTACCCCTGGGCATGGGAGGGGCCAAGATCAGAATAGTGCCTACCCAATAAATAGCTGGCCACAGATGTATAAGTGATCCTGAGACTGGAAGAATCACCCTGACAAGAAGAACAGAAGGCCATTTTTTTTCACCCATTTATGGGCACTAAAAAGTGCATAATATTTTGGAATGCTATAATAGTTAGCTGATAGAGATAGTTTCTAAACTTCTCCTGTAGTCCAGTTAGGTGGCACATACTTATGTACTCTGTCTCCTTTATCCTGTAGCAAACCCCATTCAATCAGATCTTATAATTTGAGGTTCTGAACTTATTTAAACTTTTTTTTTTCACGTCCAGGCAACTGGATCAAATCCCTTCAAAATTAAGCTCAGACCACAGTGAGCTAGAAATAAAATGAGGACTAAACGCTGAAAGAAGAGGAAAGATGTGGTTTAAATTCATTGCAAGAGAGAATTGGATGACAGTTTGGATTGATTTATATCTCATCAGAAAGGGCTAACATATCTCTGGGTAGTCATTTACCAGCTTGAGTGGAAAAACTGATGCCATGATGTAACTGTACACAGCTCAAATTGTGATTACAATCCACATTTCCATCCCTCTTCACCCATTATACTATATTAATTCAATCACAGAAGTTAGGTGGGTTGTGGGGAGACCTATTAAGTCATCTTACTTTCCCCAAGAGCCATATCTGCATTTCTACCCATAGTATATTTTCAAATGTTGAAAAGGCTTGAGCAATGGTCCACCCTAAAAGCTTTAACTGGAAATATATTCTATAAGCACTTTACCGGAAGAGAAATAATGCATAAAAAAAATTGGAGTTTTATCTGAACAAAACCCACACAAGCAAGAAAGTTCGAGTAATGGTCAGATTCTCGTTCTTTCCTCTCTCCTTCTTTTCTTGGTGTTTTTCTACTAAGGAATTAGGTATCTATTCATGGGAGACTGAGAGTACATTAGGGTTAGGGTTGGGTCTAATTATGACTCAGGGACTACTTCAGTTACATAACTGATATGAATCTCATAGATATGGTCAAATCCTCAAAGGTTTATCAAGGTCAGCAAGTCCAGTTGATTTGTAAGAATAATTTGATCCAGAGAGAATCACAGTACTCCATTTTGCTATAGATAAGTCCATGTAAGTATCTTACAGTTTGCAAATTATGGCCTTAAGAGCCTCAAATCCTGAGTTCCAGCTGTAATGTTTTTGCTTCAGTTTTATATAGAATATTCTTCTTCAAAAAAATAACAAAGTGAAATAAGGGAATCCAGTGTGGAATAATTTTTGAGCTGGGTAGATTTTCATGGGTTTCTGTAGCTATCTGGAGTTGGGAAGACCCAGGAATGAACCCCCATTTAAGCATAGCATGATCTTGGTCAAGATTACCTACATATATGAAATCTTGATTTTCTCATATTTAAGATGGTAAGAATTCCATACTTTCCCTAGAATGCTATTAAGATCAATGAGAGAATATATGTTAAAAAAGAGACCAATATTTCCCCAAGTGTGTTCTGTCCAGTGTTAATAGGGGTTATGCATAAAAAGACTGGGAAACACTGTCAACTAAAATTAAACAGTTTTGTCTACTAAGACTTTGCAGGTATACTAGTAGAATCTCATCCCATTTCTTATTTTCATTTGAATATAGTACTACAATATTAGTAAGACAGGTATTTTGCAAAAAAAAAAAAAAATCATTAAGTACTCAGAAATGTTCTCCTCATTATAGACTGGTCCCAGTGATGTGGTAAGGTCCCAAAGGGAAAGCTGTTTTCTGCTTCTTTCCAGTCCTTTTGCCAAAGTTCCCACAGTGATGAGATGACTCCAGCCTGGTTGTCCTTTCATACCTAGGTAATTTAAGCTTTGACACTTGGTGCCTAGGATTCTGAATACAGCCCTAATGGCCTCTGTCACAGTCTAAAGGAAGTGAAAGTTTCTGTCTGCTTGATGATTTTAGCCCCTTTCTATCTAGACATGAAGCCACATTTGCATATATTTAAAAAAATTGCTCTTATGCAAGGCTGGTAATGACTATATCAATACTTACCATTTCAAATATATGAATGTGTGACAAGATAGCCTCTAATATATTTATTGGAATGTTTATCTGTTCATTGATTTCTTTTTTTTTTTTTAATTTTTTTTTTTAATTTTTTATTGTTGGCTGTTCAAAACATTACATAGTTCTTGATATATCATATTTCACACTTTGATTCAAGTGGGTTATGAGCTCCCATTTTTACCCCATATACAGATTGCAGAATCACATCAGTTACACATCCATTGATTTACATATTGCCATACTAGTGTCTGTTGTGTTCTGCTGCCTTTCCTATCCTCTACTATCCCCCCTCCCCTCCCCTCCCCTCCCCTCTTCTCTCTCTGCCCCCTCTACTGACATTCATTTGTCCCCCTTGTATTATTTTTCCCTTTCCCCTCACTTCCTATTGTATGTACTTTTGTATAACTCTGAGGGTCTCCTTCCATTTCCATGCAATTTCCCTTCTCTCTCCCTTTCCCTCCCACCTCTCATCCCTGTTTAATGTTAATCTTCTTCTCATACTCTTCGACCCTACTCTGTTCTTAGTTACTCTCCTTATATCAAAGAAGACATTTGGCATTTGTTTTTTAGGGATTGGCTAGCTTCACTTAGCATAATCTGCTCTAATGCCATCGATTTCCCTGTAAATTCTATGATTTTGTCATTTTTTAATGCAGAGTAATACTCCATTGTGTATAAATGCCACATTTTTTTTATCCATTCATCTATTGAAGGGCATCTAGGTTGGTTCCACAGTCTTGCTATTGTGAATTGTGCTGCTATGAACATCGATGTAGCAGTGTCCCTGTAGCATGCTCTTTTTAGGTCTTTAGGGAATAGACCGAGAAGGGGAATAGCTGGGTCAAATGGTGGCTCCATTCGCAGCTTTCCAAGAAATCTCCATACTGCTTTCCAAATTGGCTGCACCAATTTGCAGTCCCACCAGCAATGTACAAGTGTACCCTTTTCCCCACATCCTCGCCAGCACTTGTTGTTGTTTGACTTCATAATGGCTGCCAATCTTACTGGAGTGAGATGGTATCTTAGGGTGGTTTTGATTTGCATTTCTCTGATTGCTAGAGATGGTGAGCATTTTTTCATGTACTTGTTGATTGATTGTATGTCCTCCTCTGAGAAGTGTCTGTTCAGGTCCTTGGCCCATTTGTTGATTGGGTTGTTTGTTCTCTTATTGTCTAATTTTTTGAGTTCTTTGTATACTCTGGATATTAGGGCTCTATCTGAAGTGTGAGGAGTAAAGATTTGTTCCCAGGATGTAGGCTCCCTATTTACCTCTCTTATTGTTTCTTTTGCTGAGAAAAAACTTTTTAGTTTGAGTAAGTCCCATTTGTTGATTCTAGTTATTAACTTTTGTGCTATGCGTGTCCTATTGAGGAATTTGGAGCCTGACCCCACAGTATGTAGATCGTAGCCAACTTTTTCTTCTATCAGACGGCGTGTCTCTGATTTGATATCAAGCTCCTTGATCCATTTTGAATTAACTTTTGTGCATGGCGAGAGGAGGGTATTCAATTTCATTTTGTTGCATATGGATTTCCAGTTTTCCCAGTACCATTTGTTGAAGATGCTATCCTTCCTCCATTGCATGCTTTTAGCCCCTTTATCAAATATAAGGTAGTTGTAGTTTTGTGGATTGGTTTCTGTGTCCTTTATTCTGTACCATTGGTCCACCCGCCTGTTTTGGTACCAGTACCATGCTGTTTTTGTTACTATTGCTCTGTAGTATAGTTTGAAGTCTGGTATCGCTATACCGCCTGATTCACACTTCCTGCTTAGAGTTGTTTTTGCTATTCTGGGTCGTTTATTTTTCCATATGAATTTCATGATTGCTTTCTCTATTTCTACAAGAAATGCCGTTGGGATTTTGAGTGGCATTGCATTAAACCTATAGAGAACTTTTGGTAATATCGCCATTTTGATGATGTTAGTTCTGCCTATCCATGAACAGGGTATATTTTTCCATCTTCTAAGATCTTCTTCTATTTCTCTCTTTAGGGTTCTGTAGTTTTCATTGTATAAGTCTTTCACCTCTTTTGTTAGGTTGATTCCCAAGTATTTTATTTTTTTTGAAGATATTATGAATGGAGTGGTTGTCCTCATTTCCATTTCAGAGGATTTGTCACTGATATACAGGAACGCCTTTGATTTATGCGTGTTGATTTTATATCCTGCCACTTTGCTGAATTCATTTATTAGCTCTAATAATTTCTTTGTAGACCCTTTTGGGTCTGCTAGGTATAGAATCATGTCATCTGCAAATAGTGATAATTTAAGTTCTTCTTTTCCTATTTTGATGCCTTTAATTTCTTTCATCTGTCTAATTGCTCTGGCCAGTGTTTCGAGAACTATGTTGAACAGAAGTGGTGAGAGAGGGCATCCCTGTCTTGTTCCAGATTTTAGAGGGAATGCCTTCAATTTTTCTCCATTCAGAATGATGCTAGCCTGAGGCTTAGCATAGATTGCTTTTACAATATTGAGGTATGTTCCTGTTATCCCTAGTTTTTCTAGAGTTTTGAACATAAAGGGATGCTGTACTTTGTCGAATGCTTTTTCCGCATCTATCGAGATGATCATATGGTTCTTATTTTTAAGTCTATTGATGTGGTGAATAACATTTATTGATTTCCGTATATTGAACCAGCCTTGCATCCCAGGGATGAATCCTACTTGATCATGGTGCACAATTTTTTTGATATGTTTTTGTATCCGATTCGCCAGAATTTTATTGAGGATTTTTGCATCTAGGTTCATTAGAGATATTGGTGTGTAGTTTTCTTTCTTTGAAGTGTCTTTGTCTGGTTTAGGTATCAGGGTGATGTTGGCCTCGTAGAATGAATTTGGAAGTTCTCCCTCTTTTTCTATTTCCTGAAGTAGCTTGAAAACTATTGGTATTAGTTCCTCTTTAAAGGTTTTGTAAAACTCTGCTGTATACCCATCCGGTCCTGGGCTTTTCTTAGTTGGTAGTCTTTTTATGGTTTCTTCTATTTCCTCAATTGATATTGGTCTGTTTAGGTTGTCTATATCCTCCTGACTCAATCTGGGCAGATCATATGACTTAAGAAATTTATCGATGCCTTCACTATCTTCTAATTTATTGGAGTATAAGGATTCAAAATAATTTTTGATTATCTTCTGTATATCTGAAGTGTCTGTTGTGATATTGCCTTTTTCATCCCGTATGCTAGTAATTTGAGTTCTCTCTCTTCTCTTCGCTAGCATGGCTAAGGGTCTGTCGATTTTGTTTATTTTTTCAAAGAACCAACTTTTAGTTTTGTCAATTTTTTCAATTGTTTCTTTTGTTTCGATTTCATTAATTTCAGCTCTGATTTTAATTATTTCTTGCCTTCTACTTCTTTTGCTGTTGTTTTGCTCTTCTTTTCCTAGGATTTTGTGATGAAGTATGAGATCATTTATTTGTTGGTTTTTTTCTTTTTTTAAGGAATGAACTCCAAGCAATGAATTTTCCTCTTAGAACTGCTTTCAATGTGTCCCATAGATTCCGATATGTTGTGTCCGTGTTTTCATTAATCTCTAAGAATTTTTTAATTTTCTCCTTGATGTCTTCTATAACCCATTGATCATTCAGTAACCTATTGTTCATTCTCCAAGTGATGTATTCTTTTTCCTTCCTTCTTTTATCGTTGATTTTCAGTTCCATTCCATTATGATCAGATAGGATGCATGGTATTATCTCTACTCCTTTGTATTGTCTAAGAGTTTCCCTGTGACATAATATATGATCTATTTTTGAGAAGGATCCATGTGCTGCTGAGAAAAAAGTGTAACTGCTTGATGTTGGGTGGTATATTCTATATATGTCAATTAAGTCTAGGTTATTAATTGTGTTATTGAGTTCTATAGTTTCCTTATTCAACTTTTGTTTGGAAGATCTGTCCAGTGGCGAGAGAGGTGTGTTGAAGTCTCCCATGATTATTGTATGGTGGTCTATTAGACTCTTGAACTTGAGAAGAGTTTGTTTGATGAACATAGCTGCACCATTGTTTGGGGCATATATATTTATGATTGTTATGTCTTGTTGGTGTATGGTTCCCTTAAGCAGTATGTAGTGTCCCTCTTTATCCCTTTTGATTAACTTTGGCTTGAAATCTATTTTATTTGATATGAGTATGGACACTCCTGCTTGTTTCCGAAGTCCATATAAGTGATATGATTTTTCCCAACCTTTCACCTTCAGCCTATGTATGTCTTTTCCTATCAAATGCATCTCCTGTAGGCAGCATATTGTTGGGTCTTGTTTTGTGATCCATTCTACTAGCCTGTGTCTCTTGATTGGTGAGTTTAAGCCATTAACATTTAGGGTTATTATTGAGATATGGGTTGTTCTTCCAGCCATATTTGTTTATTTATGTTACTAAACATGGTTTGTTTTCCTCTTTGATTATTTCCCCCCCCCCTTTACTGTCCTACCTCCCACTGTTGGTTTTCATTGTTATTTTCCATTTCCTCTTCCTGTAATGTTTTGCCAAGGATGTTTAGAAGAGATGGTTTTCTAGCTGCAAATTCTTTTAACTTTTGTTTATCGTGGAAGGTTTTAATTTCATCTTCCATCCTGAATCTTAATTTCGCTGGAAACACAATTCTTGGTTGGAACCCATTTTCTTTCAGTGTTTGAAATATGTTATTCCAGGATCTTCTAGCTTTCAGAGTCTGTGTTGAAAGATCAGCTGTTATCCTGATTGGCTTACCCCTAAATGTGATCTGCTTCCTTTCTCTTGTAGCTTTTAAAATTCTCTCCTTATTCTGTATGTTGGGCATCTTCATTATACTGTGTCTAGGTGTGGGTCTCTTATGATTTTGCACATTCGGCGTCCTGTAGGCTTCTGGGATTTGGGATTTTGTCTCATTCTTCAAGTCTGGGAAGTTTTCTCGTATTATTTCATTGAACAGATTGCTCATTCCTTTGGTTTGTACCTCTATACCTTCCTGTATCCCAATAACTCTTAAGTTTGGTCTCTTTATGTTATCCCATATTTCTTGGATGTTCTGCTCATGGTGTCTTAACAGTCTTGCTGAGCTGTCTATGTTCTTTTCAAGTTGAAATACTTTATCTTTATTGTCTGATGTTCTATCTTCTAAGTGTTCTACTCTGCTGGTAGTATTCTCAATTGAGTTTTTAAGTTGGTTTATTGCTTCCTGCATTTCTCCGATTTCTGTTTGTTTGTTTTTTATAACCTCTATCTCCCTGTATAGTTGATCTTTTGCTTCTTGGATTTGTTTATGTAATTCATTGTTGAAGTGATCTTTCATTGTCTGATTTTGCTGTCTGATGTCTTCCTTGAGACTCCAGATCACCTGAAGCATGTATATCCTGAATTCTTTATCTGACATTCCATCTGCTGCAGCTATTACCTCTTCTAACGTTGAGTTGACCTGCATTGCTTGTGGTCCTTTCTTTCCTTGTCTCTTCATACTGTTCGCATTCCTTTCTACTTGGTGAAACTGTTGTGCTATTGAATTTTCCCCCTATATATTTATATTGGTCTTGTATAGTTGCAAAGTCTCCCTCGCAGGCGTGGGCGGCGGCTCTGCCCCTCCTCCAATTGGGGAAATGTGCCTACCACACCGGCAGGCCACTGGGCCTGCTCTGCAGGTCGGTAGCAGGTCCACCTACCTTGCAGGCGCGGGCAGCGGGGCGGCTCTACCCTTCCTCAGGCCACTGGGCCTGTTCTGTCTGTCGGTTGCAGGTCTGGCCTGTTCTGATGGTGGTCACAGTTCCGTCTACCTTGCAGGCACGTGGGGAGGGGGCGGCTCTGCCTCTCAGCAGGCCACTGCTCCTCTTCTTCCGGTGGGTTGCAGGCCCGCCTACCTTGCAGGAGTGATTGGAAGCTCTGTCCTGCCACGGGCCACTGGGCCTTTTCTGTCAGTGGTCACAGTTCCGCCTACCTGGCAGGTACTGGGGATGGGGGGTGGCTCTGCTCCTTAGCAGGCCGCTGGGCCTGCTCTGTGGGTGGTCACAGTTCCCTCTACCTTGCCGGCGCAGGGGGAGGGGGCGGCTCTGCCTCTCAGCAGGCCACTGCTCCTCTTCTGCCGGTGGGTCGCAGGCCCGCCTACCTTGCAGGAGTGATTGGAAGCTCTGTCCCGCCGCGGGCCACTGGGCCTTTTCTGTCGGTGGTCACAGTTCCGCCTATCTGGCAGGCGCGGGGGGTGGGGGGCGGCTCTGCCCCTCAGCAGGCCGCTGGGCCTGCTCTGTGGGTGGTCCCAGTTCCCTCTACCTTGCTGGCGCAGGGGGAGGGGGCGGCTCTGCCTCTCAGCAGGCCGCTGCTCCTCTTCTGCCCTGTTCATTGATTTCTAAACATAATTTTTATTTATTTATTTATTTATTTATTTATTTATTTATTTATTTATATCATGGATTGAACCCAGGGGCACTTAACCACTGAGTCACATTCCCAGCAACCTCTCCACCCACTGTGTTTAAAAAAATAGAGTATTGCTAACTTTCTCAGGACCTTGCTAAGTTGCTGGTTTTGAGCTTGCTATCCTCCTGCCTGAGCTTCCTGAGTCACTGGGATTACAGGCATGTACCATTATGCCTGGGTGCACATAATTTTAAAAAATAATGTTTATTAGGTAGTATTAAAAGAAATAAAAATAAATAAGTAAAAATGATCTATTCTTCCATCCCATGTAACACTTATGAGAATCAAGAAAATTCCTATGATTAGAAAATTTAAATGATAGTTATGGGTAAGAAATAAAAAGTGAAAGCCCCATTAAATAGGAAGGCCACCATCTAAAACACTGATAAACCAAGCTGGCAAGGTAGTGGAACATTAGAAACTTCTATTTTTTTTTTTTGCAGGTGGGAAGGTAAAATGATAGGGATGCTTTGGAAGATCGTTTGGTTTGACAATTTCTTAGAAAACTAAACACTCATATCATATAATCCTATCATTGTGCCCCCCAGTATTTGCATACAATAATAAGAAGAAACTTTGCACAAAAACCTGAACATAGAGATTTATAGTAGACTTATTCATAATTGTCCAACCTTGGAAGCAACCAAGGTACCCTTCAGTAGGTAAATTGATAAATAATATGTGGGATATAAGAAATTATGTCATGAAAAGTTATAGAGGAAACTTAAATGTATATTACTAAGGGAAAATAGCCAGTCTGAAAAGGAGATGTACTACATTACTCCAACTATATGACTTTGGGAAGATACAAAACTATTAAGACAGTAAAGAGATTAGTGGTTGGTGGTGTTTAGGCGCAGGGGAGAGATGAACAGGCAAAGCATAGAAGATATTTAGGGCTGTGAAACTATTCTGTATGTTACCCTACTGGTAGACACATGTAATTATATCTTTGTCAGAACCACAGAATGCACATCAGGATTGAACCCTAATAGTATACTTGAACTTTTGGTGATAATGATGTGTCAATGTTGATTCGATTGTGACAGGTATTCCACATTGGTGGTGAAAGTTGAGAGTGGGGTTGGCCATATAAATGGGGTGGTGGTGGTGGCAGAAAGTATTAGGAAAATGCTTTTTGCATTTTCTACTCAATTTTTATGGGAGGTTAAAAATAAAAATTTATTTAAAAAAATCTCTATTTCCCACATTGGGCTCACTCTCCAAAGGCAATAAAGACTTGCATATATTTTCAGATACTATTATATAAGTACCAGAAGTACAAATGCATTTATGTATATATAAATGACTTTCTATATATAAAATGCATGTTCTTTATATAAGGGAATATATTATATAGCTAACTAGCTATCTAACATTGCCATTCTAATGGAAAACTAGCATCTCATGTTTGTTCAAATTTACATTTTGAGTTTTGAATAAGTTTTAGTTGCTTCTCATACAATTATTGCTCATTTTCATATTGCCTGTGTGCATATCCTGTGCTCATTTTTCTATTAAGCTGTTTTTTTTAATTACTAGTTTGAGCCATGTGCTCATGCCTATAATTCTAGCTACTTGGGAAACTGAGGTAGGATAACCAAAAGTTTGAGGCACACCTATAGCAAGAGACCTATCTCAACAACAACAAAAAAATTGAAACAAATATACTAACAAACAAAACTTAGTGGCTCAATGCACTTCATAAAATACATAAAGAAATACTTTATATAGGAGAAAGCATAAACAAACTCTAAAGCTTACAAATGGACAATTTGAAGAGTTAACAAACAAATGAGCTAAACAAATAAGAAATGGGACCAAATTTAACATTATAATTAAATCAAAATGATAGGAATTAATAAGTAACTCTCAACAATATTGAATGTAAATGTTTTCAACTCTCCAATTAAAAGACAGTGACTGGCAGAATGGATTGAAAAAAGAAGACCCAACTATATGCTGTTTGTGAGAGACTCACAGGCAAAGACAGCCACAGGCTGAAAGTGAAAGGATGAAAATTGCTATACCATACAAAAGCATCCCACAAACAACCAGGAGTGACTACTCTTGTATACAATAAAGCAGACTTGAAGCAAAAATTAATCAGAAGAGAGAAGGAAGGAGATTCAATTCGTTGACCTGCATGGGAGCCAGGGCCCAGGGTAGGCCCAGGTTCATCCCTCCACCTGGAGACCCCCAGAGCTCAGGCCCCTCAGCCTAACTGCACAGGCCCAGTGTAAGCCTGTGGCTGCCCACACACCCCCCCAACTGAGAGCCCAGGTCTAATCCATTTCAAAATGGAGACAATGCAGCCATCCCCATTGCCTTCCCCACATAGTAGCCTCTACCTTGAGACAACAGACAGGGCTTAAAAGCAGCTGCATCTTGGAGCAGGCATCCCAAAGCCAGTGTCCTGTCCATCTTGGGACACTGGCAGGGTCCGGAAGCCTAACATCAAGGTGAGGTACAGATAATCTGCACAGATACTACAAGATTATAGGGTAGAAACTGTAACACCTCAGATCTACATTGCAAGAAAGGAAGTTACATAGACAACATGAAAAAACAAGGAAGGAAAGTGCCCCCAAACAAACAAGGATACTACAATAACAAAACCCATGGACAGCACTGTTGATGAAATGTCAGAGAAGGAGTTCTGAATGTTCATAATTAAAATGATCTGTGAATTAAAGAATGACCTAAATGAGCAAATACAGTAAAAAATTGATCACTCCAACAAAGAGATAAGAGAGCAAATATAGGCAATCATTATGTCACCAATACACAGGTAAGGGAGCAAATACAGGCATTTCCATCAATCACACCAAAAAAGAAATAAGGGAGGAAATACACATAGCAAAAGATTACTTCAAGAAAGAGAAAGAGATTTTGAAAAAAAATTAGAAATCCTTGAAATGAAGAAAACAATAAGCCAAATAAAAAACTCAATAGAAAGTATCAAGAGACTAGATCACTTGGAAGACAGAATGTCAGATATGAAGACAAAGTACACAATCTGGAAAATACAGTTGACCACACAGTGAAGATGGTAAGAAACTTTGAACAGAGCATCCAAGAATTATGGGATAGAATCAAAAGATCAAATCTAAGAGTTATTTGGATTAAAGAAGGCATAGAGTTTCAAACCAAAGGAATGCACAATCTCTTCAATGAGATAATATCAGAATATTTCCCAAACATGAAGAATGAATTGGGAAATAAAATACAAGAGGTTTACAGGACACCAAATACAAAATTACAACAGATCTTAATGAAGGCATATTATAATGAAAATGCCTAGCATACAGAATAAGGATAGAATCTTAAAGGTTGCAAGAGAGGAATCAGATCATATATGGGGGGGGGGACCAATTCATATCTCCGTAGATTTTTTGTTAACCCAGACCCTCAAAGCCAGGAGATCCTGGAACAACATACACCAACCTCTGAAAGAAAATTATTGCCAATCAAGAATCTTATATCCAGCAAAATTAAGCTTTAGATTTGATGATAAAATAAAAACCTTCCATGATAAAGTTTAAAAGAATTTACAACTAGAAATCCTGCACTACAGAACATACCTGGCAAAGTATTCCATAAAGAGGAATTGAAAAAAAAAACAATGAAAATCAGCAAAGGGAGGTATTACACTAAAGGAAAAACTAATCAAAGGATAAACCAAGTCAAGTTTAATATCTAAAAATAAACAAAATGGCTGGGAATACAAATCATGTCTCAATAATAACCCTGAGAGTTAATGGCCTAAACTCACCAATCAAAAGACATAGATTGGCATATTGGATTAAAAAAAAAAAAGACATCCGCAGACTAAAGATGAAAGGTTGGGAAAAATTATACCAGTCACATGGACTGCAGAAGCAAGCAGGAGTTTCCATCCTCATATCAAATAAAGTAGACTTCATGCTAAAGTTAATCAAAAGGGATAAAGAAGAATCTGGAAATTTGTAGATCAAAGGATAAACCAAGTCAAGTTAAATACCAAAAAATGGTAAAATATACATAAAATTTACCATGTTACCTATGTTTAGGTGGCATTGAGTACATTCATATTATTCTTCAATCATCACTTCCAGAAATTTATTTAATAGGGTTTTCACTTTTAATTTCTTACCCATGACTATCATTTGAATTTTCTAATCATAGGAATTTTCTTGATTCTCATAAGCATTACATGGGATGGAAAAATAGATCATTTTTACTTATTTATTTTTATTTCTTTTAATACTACCTAATAAACATTATTTTTCAAAATTATGTACACCCAGGCATAATGGTATATTCCTAGAAAACCTGGGATAACAGGAATATATCTCAACACTGTAAAAGCTATCTAGGCTAAGCCCCAGGCCAACATCATTCTAAATAGAGAAAAATTGAAAGTATTCCCTCTAAAAACTAGAACAAGACAGGGATGCCCACTTTTGCCTCTTCTATTTAACATAGTTCTTGAAACACTGGTTAGAGCAGTTAGACAGAAGAAATAAATTAAAGGGATATGTATAGGTAAAGAAGAACTCAAATTCGCACTATTTGGCAACGATATGATTCTATACCTAGAAGACTTAAAAAATTCCACCAGAAAACTTTTAGAAGTAGCAAATGAATTCAGCAAAGTAGCAGGATATAAAATCAATACTCATAAATCAGAGGAATTTCTATATATCAGTGACAAATCATCTGAAAGGGAAATGAGGAAAACAACCCCATTTACAAGAGCCTCAAAAAAAAATGAAATACTTGGGAATCAACTTAACAAAATAGGTGAAATACCTCTACAACAAAAAAATATAGAACGCTAAAGAAAGAAATTAAAGAAGACCTTAGAAGATGGAAAGATCTATCTTGCTCTTTGGTAAGCAGAATTAATATTGTCAAAATGACCATACTACCAAAAGCACTATACAGATTTAGTGCAAACCCAATCAAAATCCCAATGACATTCCTCATAGAAATAGAAAAACCAATCATGAAATTCATCTGGAAAAATGAGAGACCCAAAATAACTAAAGCAATTCTTAACAAGAAGAGTGAAGCAGGTGGCATCACTATACCAGACCTTAAACTATACTACAGAGAAATTGTAACAAAACCAGCATGGTATTGGCACCAAAACAGACTGGTAGACCAATGGTACAGAATAGAGGACACAGAGACTAATCCACATAATTACAATTATCTTATTTTAGACAAAGGCACCAAAAATGTACATTGGAGAAAAGATAGCTTCTTCAACAGTGGTGCTAGGAAAACTGGAAATTCATATGCAACAAAATGAAATTATACCCCTATCTCTCACCATGCAAAAAAACTCAACTCAAAGTGGATCAAGGACCTGAGAAATAAACCAGAGACACTATGCACATTAGAAGAAAAAGTAGGCCCTAATCTCCATCATGTGGGATAAGGCCCCAACTTCCTTAATAAGCCTCCTATAGCACAAGAATTAAAATCAAGAATCAATAAATGGGATGGATTCAACCCAAAAGCTTCTTCTCAGCCAAAGAAACAATCAGTGAGGTGAATAGAGAGTCTACAATTTTGGAAAAAAAACATTTTTACTACATGCATATCAGTAGAGCACTAATATCGAAGATATATAAAGAACTCAAAAATCTTAACACCAAAAAAACAAATTACCCAATCAATAAATGGTCCAAGGAACTGAACAGACACTTCTCAGAAGATGATATACAATCAATCAACAAATATATGAAAAAATGTTCAACATCTCTAGCAACTGGAGAAATGCAAATCAAAATTACTCTATGATTTCATCTCACTCCAGTCAGATTGGCAGCTATTAAGAATACAAACAACAATAAGTATTAGTGAGGATATGGGGAAAAAGGCACACTCATACATTGCTGGTGGGACTGCAAATTGGTGCAGCCAATATGGTAAGCATTATGGAGAAGCCTTGGAAAACTGGGAATGGATCCACCATTTGACCCAGCTATTCCACTCCTCTGTCTATACTCAAAGAATTTTAAAATAGCATACTACAGGGACACAGCCACATCAATGTTTATAGCAGCCTAATTCACAATAGCTAAATGGAGGAACCATCCTAGATGCCCTTCAGTTGATGAATGGATAAAGAAAATGTGATATATATACACAATTGAATATTATTTAGCATAAAAGAGAGTGAAATCATGGCATTTGCAGGTAAATGAATGGAGTTAGAGAATATAATGGTAAGTGAATTTACCTAATCCCCCAAAACCAAATGCTGAATGTTTTATCTGATTTACTGATGCTCATTTGTAATATGGTTGGGAGGGGAATGAGAGGTTTAGATGAACTCTACATAGGGCAAAGGGGAAGGAGGTGAAGGGTGGGGGAATGGGAGCAGGAAAGATGATGGAATGAGATGTATGTACATCATTACCCTAAGTACACATATGAAGACTCAATGGTGTGTGACTCTACTTTGTGTATAACCAAAGATAAGAAAAATTGTGCTCTATGTGTAGTATGAATTTCAATGCATTATGCTGTTATATATAACAAATTAAAATAAAAAATAAAAATAAAAAAGAGAGAGAAGGAAGTTCACTTCATAGTAGTAAAGTGAACAATCTAACAAGAAGATATAGTGATAGTGAATATAAATGCCCAAAATGTTTCCGAATCTAATTACATAAAACAGACCATACTCAAATTATTAAGACTTAGATAGACCCCAGTATAACAAGACCAGATGATTTCAACATACCCCTCTCACGAATAGATAGGTCATCCAGACATAAACTCAGTAAAGACTATTTGGACCTAAAAATACTATTAATCAAATGGACTTTATAGACCTCTATAGAAGATTTTATCCCACAACTGCAAAATACACTTATTTCTCCATGTCTCATGAAACTTTCTCCAACATAGACCACATTTTAGACCACAAAGAAACTCTTAGCAAATACATTAAAAATTGATAGAATTTCTTGCAATTTATCTGATCATACTAAAATAAAATGAGAAGTTGACCAAAAAAAAAAAAAAAAAAAAAAAAAAAACTCTACAGAAATAACATAAACACATAGAAATTGAAAAAAAATACTTTCAAATGACGAATGGATAATAGAAAAAAAATCAGGGGAGAAATTGAAAGTTTATTAGAATCAAACAAGAGTAGTGATACAAGTCAGAAACTCTGGGAGACTATGAAGGCAGTTTTAAGAAGACAGTTTACAACTATGAGTGCCTACAAAAGAAAATTAAAAAGATCCTCCCCAAACAAAGAATTATACAAAAAACCCTCATGATGCATCTCAAGGCCCTTGAAAGATAAGAACAAACTAATTCCAAAATCAGTAAAAAAAAAAAAAAAAAAAAAAGGAAATAATTAAGGTCAGAGCCAAAATCAATGACATTGAGAATTTACAAAACAATGCAAAGGATCAACAAAGTAAAGAGTTGGTTCTTTAAAAAGATAAACATTTAGCTAAACTAATCAAAAGAAATAGAAGACCCAAAACAATAAAACTAAATATGAAAGAAATTATCACAGACATCACAAAAATCCAATGGCTCTTTAGGAACTATTTTGAAAACTTACTCAAATAACTTGGAAAGTCTAGAAGAAATGAATATATTTCTAGACACATATGACCTGCTGAAATTGAATTAAGAGGGCAAAAGAGATCAGTAACTAGCAATGAGATTGAAACAGTTATAAAAAGCTTTCCAACAAAGAAAAGCCCAGGACCAGATGGATTCTCAGCTGAATTCTATAAGAATTTTAAAGAAGAACTAATGAGTGCTAGTTTCATCAGCACATGTCCTAACGGATAACTAATGCCAATTCTCCTCAAATTATTCCATGAAGTAGAAAGAAAATAAACACTTCCAAATTTATTCTATGAAGTCAGTATCACACTCATACCAAAACCAGAGAAGAATACATCTAGGAATGAAAATTATAGACCAATATCCCTAATGAATTTAGATGCAAAAATCCTTAATAAAATATTAGCAAATCATATCCAAGAACACATTAAGAAGATTGTATATCATGACCAATTGGTTTTAACCCAGGGATACAAGAGTGGCTTATCATAAGCAAATCAATAAAGGTAATTCATCACATAAATAGAATTAAGGGCAGAAATCATCTAGTCATCACAATAGATGCAGAGAAATCCTGTGGTAATTTTCAACAACCATTCATGATAAAAACACCAAAGGGATATAAGGAACCTACCTCAATATCATCAAAGCTACATATGACAAACGCAAAGCCAAAATCATATTTAATGGGGAAAAACTGAAAGCATTCATTTAAAATCTGGAAAAAAACAAGGATGTCCACTTTCATTATTTCTATTCAGTTTAGTATTAGAAGTTCTAGCTAAAGCAATTACAGGAGAGAAGGAAATAAAAGAGATAAATAAAGGAAAGGAAGAAGTCAAATTATCAACTGTTTGAAGATGATATGATCCTATAATTTCAAGATACAAAAAGCTCCACCAGAAGACTGCTAGAGCTAATAAACAAGTTCAGCAAAGCAAGAGGTTACAAGATCAATATGCAAAAATTAATAGCTTTTCTATATAGAAATAATCTGCTGAGAAAGAAATCAGGAAAATAATCCCACTAACAATAGCAAAGACAAATTTAGAAATTAATCTATCCAAGGAGATAAAAGGCATTTATTTATAATGAAAAAAAAACACAGAATATTGAAAAAAGAAATTGAAGAAAACCTGAAAAAATTGAAAGATTACCCATATCCATGGACAGGCAGAATTAATATTGTTAAAATGATTGTACTGCCAAAAGAAATACCCAGGTTTAGTGCAATCCTGATCAAAATACCAATGACATTTTTTTGTAAATCTACAAAAAAAGTCTTAAAATTTATTTGGAAGAAGAAATGACCCTGAATGCCAAAATAATTTTAAAAGCAATGCTGGAGGCATCACAATACCTGACTTTATAGTACAGAGCTATAGTAACAAAAACTGTATGGTACTGGCATAACAAGAGACACATAGACCAGTGGTACAGAGTAGAAGGCACAGAGTCAAACCCACCCAGATACAGTTATCTGATCTGTGGGGAGCAGTGACTTGGACCATGGTCTTGAAAATGCCTTGGAGCTGTGGCTATGCTCTGCCCTGGAACATTCTGTGCAAAGGTGCAGGACAAGATTGCCTGGGAGCTATGGTATTGTACTGCCTGAGGAATTTCTAAGCAAAGGTGTGAAACAATAATAGTCTTGACCTTGAATTCAGACACCAGCTGCTGGACACAGAGTTCTGAATATAACAAGATCACCACAATATCTTGCAAGTGCTATGAATTTCGAGCCTACATGCTTTGCAGAAATTTTTCCACAAATAACCTTTTGATGATAAAACCTATATAATAAACATGCTCTGCTAGCTCTGGTTTCTCCCTCAGAGGACCATGTCCCTCCTGGTCCCAGCTTTCTCTTTATAAATGTTTGGGTGTTTTTCTTAATCCCCCATCAGGGTGCATCCATGCAGGTCTTGGCATTGATCTTTGACAATTGTGCCAAAAACATACATTGGAGAAAAGACTTTTAACAAATCATGCTGGGAAAACTGGTTATTCATATGCAAAAGAATGAGATAAGAGCTTCATCTCTCATTTTGCACAAAAGTCAACTCAAAATGGATCAAAGACTTAGGAATTAGACCAAAACTATACAACTCCTAGAAGAAAACATAAGGTTAACACTCCAACAAATAGGAACAGGCAATGAATTTCTCAATATGACTCCTAAAATTCAGGAAATAATGTCAACAGTTAATAAATTGAACAGCATCAAATTAAAAAGCTTCTGCACAGCAAGGGACACAATTAAGAACATGAAGAGGGAACCTACAGAACTGGAGAGAATCATTACCAACTACTCTTTTGACAGAGATTAATAACTAGAATATATAAAGAACTTGACCACAAAAACCCAAATAGCTCTATTAGTAAATGGGCAAAGGAACTAAGCAGACACTTCTCAAAAACAAAACAAACAAACAAACAAAAACCCCAAATACAAATAGATAACAAATGCATGAAAAAATGTTCAACATCATTAGCAATTAGGGAAATGCAAATCAAAACTGCATCGAGATTTTATCTCACTCCAGTTAGAATGGAGGCATCAAGAATATAAATACTGTAAATGCTGAAGAGACTGTGGAGAAAAAGAAACACTTTTACATTGTTGGTGGTATTGTAAATTGGTACAACCACTATGGAAATCAGTATGGAGGCTCTTCAAAAGACTAGGAATGAACCCCACTATGACCTAGCTATACCACTCCTTGGTGTTTATCCTAAAGAATGAGAAGCATTGTACTATAGCAGTACATTTATAGCAGTATATTTATAGTGGCATAATTTAGAGTAGCTAAACTATGGAACCAGTCTATGTGTCTGTCCATCAATGAATGAATATATAAAGACAATGTGGTATGTATACACAATACTGAGACATAAAGAAGAATGAAATTATGTCATTTGCAGGAAAATGGATGAAAATTGAAAACATGTTAAGTGAAATAAGTCAGACTCAAAAAGTCTTTGGTCATATGTTTTCTCTCATATGTGGAAGCTATAAAGAGACAAAGGAAAAGAAAAATGGAAAGGCTGGGTGAATCTCATGAAAATCAAAGGGACATTACTAGAGTAGAGGAAAGGAACCAGTGGAAGAGAATAAATAGGGAGAGAAAAAAGGGAAACACTGAGGAATGATATTGACCAAATTATGATGTTATATTTGTGCATTTTGAATATGTAATGACTCCCACCATTATGTACAACTATAATATACCAATGAAAATAAATATAGCAATAACTATAAAAATAACTTAATGGCTCAAAAGTTATTGGTTTGTATAGGTTATTAAAAATTGAGAAAGTTATTTTTATAGTAAATATGTTTAAGTTGAAAGTTTTTAATATATATATATATATATATATATATATATATATATATATATATATATATATAATAGTGTTCCATCATCTATTGTTTATTTTTGCCATTAGAAGTTTAAAATTTTTATTTATTTATTTATTTTTTTGATATGTCAAAATGCATTTTAATGTCAAGTATGACTAATTAGAACAAATATAAAATATATTAAATAAACAACAAGAGAAATCACTCAGCTTACATCATGATCCCTGCCTTCTGCTGTAGCAGAAAGGAAACAGTGTGTGCTATGCAACTTTTTTTTTATTGGTTGTTCAAAACATTACAAAGCTCTTGACATATCATATTTCATACATTAGATTCAAGTGGGTTATGAACTTCCATTTTTACCCCAAATACAGATTGCAGAATCACATCGGTTACACATCCACATTTTTACATAATGCCATATTAGTAACTGTTGTATTCTGCTACCTTTCCTATCCTCTACTATCCCCCTCCCCTCCCCTACCATCTTCTCTCTCTACCCCATCTACTGTAATTCATTTCTCTCCTTGTTTTTTTCCCATTCCCCTCACAACCTCTTATATGTAATTTTGTATAACAATGAGGGACTCCTTCCATTTCCATGCAATTTCCCTTTTCTCTACCTTTCCCTCCCACCTCATGTCTCTGTTTAATGTTAATCTTTTCCTCCTGCTCTTCCTCCCTGCTTTGTTCTTAGTTGCTCTCATTATATCAAAGAAGACATTTGGCATTTGTTTTTTTAGGGATTGGCTAGCTTCACAGCATAATCTGCTCTAATGCCATCCATTTCCCTGCAAATTCCATGATTTTGTCATTTTTTAGTGCTGCGTAATACTCCATTGTGTATAAATGCCACATTTTTTTATCCATTCATCTATTGAAGGGCATCTAGGTTGGTTCCACAGTATAGCTATTGTGAATTGTGCTGCTATGAACATCGATGTGGCAGTATCCCTGTAGTACGCTCTTTTAAGATCTTCAGGGAATAGTCCGAGAAGGGCAATAGCTGGGTCAAATGGTGGTTCCATTCCCAGCTCTCCCAGGAATCTCCATACTGCTTTCCAAATTGGCCGCACCAATTTGCAGTCCCACCAGCAATGTACAAGAGTACCCTTTTCCCCACATCCTCTCCAGCACTTGTTGTTGTTTGACTTCATAATGGCTGCCAATCTTACTGGAGTGAGATGGTATCTTAGGGTGGTTTTGATTTGCATTTCTCTGACTGCTAGAGATGGTGAGCATTTTTTCATGTACTTGTTGAATGATTATATGTCCTCCTCTGAGAAGTGTCTGTTCAGGTCCTTGGCCCATTTGTTGATTGGGTTATTTGTTATCTTATTGTTTAATTTTTTGAGTTCTTTGTATACTCTGGATATTAGGGCTCTATCTGAAGTGTGAGGAGTAAAGATTTGTTCCCAGGGTGTAGGCTCCCTATTTACCTCTCTTATTGTTTCTTTTGCTGAGAAAAAACTTTTTAGTTTGAGTAAGTCCCATTTGTTGATTCTAGTTATTAACTCTTGTGCTATGGGTGTCCTATTAAGGAATTTGGAGCCCGACCCAATAATATGTAGATCGGAGCCAACATTTTCTTCTATCAGGCGCAGAGTCTCTGATTTGATATCAAGCTCCTTGATCCATTTTGAGTCAACTTTTGTGCATGGCGAGAGAAAGAGATTCAGTTTCATTTTGTTGCATATGGATTTCCAGTTTTCCCAGCACCATTTGTTGAAGATACTATCCTTCCTCCATTGCATGCTTTTAGCCCATTTATCAAATATAAGAAAGTTGTAATTTTGTTGATTGGTCTCTGTGTCCTCTATTCTGTACCATTGGTCCACCTGCCTGTTTTGGTACCAGTACCATGCTGTTTTTGTTACTATTGGTCTGTAGTATAGTTTGAAATCTGGCATCGCTATACCGCCTGACTCACACTTCCTGCTTAGAATTGCTTTTGCTATTCTGGGTCTTTTGTTTTTCCATATGAACTTCATAATTTGTTTATCTATTTCTACAAGAAATGCCCTTGGGATTTTGATTGGCATTGCATTAAACCTATAGAGAACTTTGGGTAATATCGCCATTTTGATGATGTTAGTTCTTCCTATCCATGAACAGGGTATATTTTTCCATCTTCTAAGTTCTTCTTCTATTTCTCTCTTTAGGGTTCTGTAGTTTTCATTGTATAAATGTTTCACCTCTTTTGTTAGGTTGATTCCCAAGTATTTTTTTTTTTTTTTAGGATATTGTGAATGGGGCGGTTGTCCTCATTTCCATTTCAGAAGATTTGTCGCTGATATACAGGAATGCCTTTGATTTATGCATGTTGATTTTATATCCTGCCACTTTGCTGAATTCTTTTATTAACTCTAGTAGTTTCTTTGTAGACCCTTTTGGGTCTTTTAGTTATAGTATCATATCATCCGCAAATAGTGATAATTTAAGTTTTTCTTTTCCTATTTTTATGCCTTTAATTTCTTTTGTCTGTCTAATTGCTCTGGCTAGTATTTCAAGAAGTAAATTGAATAGAAGTGGTGAGAGAGGGCATCCCTGTCTTGTTCCAGATTTTAGAGGGAATGCCTTCAGTTTTTCTCCATTCAGAACGATGCTAGCCTGAGGCTTAGCATATATAGGTTTTACGATGTTGAGGTAAATTCCTGTTATCCCTAGTTTTTCTAGTGTTTTTAACATAAAGGGATGTTGTACTTTGTCGAATGCTTTTTCTGCATCTATCGAGATGATCATGTGGTTCTTATTTTTAAGTCTATTGATGTGGTGAATAACATTTATTGATTTCTGTATATTGAACCAGCCTTGCATCCCAGGGATGAATCCTACTTGATCATGGTGCACAATTTTTTTGATATGCTTTTGTATTCAATTCGCCAGGATTTTATTGAGGATTTTTGCATCTAAGTTCATTAGAGATATTGGTCTGTAGTTTTCTTTCTTTGAAGTGTCTTTGTCTGGTTTCGGGATCAGGGTGATTTTGGCCTCATAGAATGAATTTGGAAGAGCGCCTTCTTTTTCTATTTCTTGAAATAACTTGAAAAGTATTGGTATTAATTCTTCTTTGAAGGTTTTGTAAAACTCCGCTGTATATCCATCCGGTCCGGGGCTTTTCTTGGTTGGTAGTCTTTTGATGGCTTCTTCTATTTCCTCCTTTGTTATTGGTCTGTTTAAATTGTGTGTATCTTTCTGACTCAATCTGGGCAAATCAAATGATTTAAGAAATTTATCGATATCTTCACTATCTTCTATTTTATTGGTATATAGGGTTTCAAAATACTTTCTAATTATCTTCTGTATTTCTGTAGTGTCTGTTGTGATATTGCCTTTTTCATCCCATATGTTAGTAATTTGAGTTCTCTCTCTTCTTCTCTTCGTTAGCATGGCTAAAGGTCTGTCAATCTTATTTATTTTTTCGAAGAACCAACTTTTAGTTTTATCAATTTTTTCAATGGTTTTTTTTGTTTCAATTTTGTTTATTTCCACTCTGATTTTAATTATTTCTTGCCTTCTACTACATTTGCTGTTGTTTTGCTCTTCCTTTTCTAGGGTTTTGAGATGAAGTGTGAGTTCATCTATTTGTTGGTTTTTCCTTTTTTTGAGGAATGAACTCCAGGCAATGAATTTCCCTCTTAACACTGCTTTCATTGTGTCCCATAGATTCCGATATGTTGTGTCTGTATTTTCATTTATCTCTGAGAATTTTTTTATTTCCTCCTTTATGTCTTCTGTAACCCATTGATCATTCAGTAACATATTGTTCCTTTTCCAGGTGATGCAGGATTTTTCCTTCCTTCTTTTATCATTGATTTCCAGTTTCATTCTATTATGATCAGTCTCTAGCAGCGGGGTGGGCCGCTGAACAAACAGCTTGAATCTCTGGGCGGACAGTTCACTCACGGTTGAGCCCCAGTAACCGATCCTCGGGTGATGGAAATCCTTCCTCTAGGTTTCGGTGCACCCCAATTTTGCTGGAAATTCCTAACAAGATAGCTTTTGGCTGTTCTAACTCGTCATTCACCCGCGCAGTGACGCGGTACACGGGGGTGATACACTCCATTTGCTGCCATCTTCCACTGCTATGCAAATTCTCAAAATTTTTATATTGTTAAATTTATTACTACTTTAATATGTTCTTAAGCATGTGTTCTGGTCAGAAAGGCTTCTTTACTCTAATATTATTTTAATTTTTCTTATAATTTTCTGAAAACTATTAAATATTTTTTCCCCACATTTAAGTCTTAGATAAAGCTGAAATTTGTTTTGGTATAAAGAATAAAGGAGATTCAATCTTTATATTGTCAAACAACTATCCAGTTGTTTTGACCTCACATAGGCAATTCTACTTGTCTCCATTGATGAAAATTGCCACACTTAAATTATTTTCCTATAGGTATTTGGCTATACATCTGAATTCTATGGATACTTCTATTCATGACAATTTTTATCATCATTTTCTTAGGTTGTGTTTACCAGGAGTGGAATAAACATTTAAAAAAATAAAATAAGTTGTGTTTTATACAATTAAAAATTTATTTGAAGATTAAAATTTTAAGCTTAACAATTTCTATTCAAATGTTTCTGAAATAATTACTGTATTAGAAAATGTGTGTGTCTGTATAGTTGCATATGAGAGAGAAATAAACAAAAAAAAAGAGAGAAAATGAATGAAGACCATGATTTCATTAATAAAATACTTTAACACTTGCTAGTCAAAAGGAAAGAAAGTACAACTGGCTATTTCCATACATTCTAAACCCCAGTTCTCAACAGAGTATTAGTTGTACTGTCATGTTTCTATAATTCTAAAACTTAAATGTAAAAAAGTGATGTCAGCTCTGTTTAAACATTTTCTTCCCAAACTTTAAACAGAAAAATCAATGCAATTTACACAGTTAATTTCATAAAATTCCTGTGTAGCAAGCCAGTCTTCCTCTTTTCATTTAAAGGTGGTTAGAACTAATAAAATCTTCTGATCCAAACCAAAACTGAGTCAATACAAGTAGTAGAACCCCAAAGAAATGCTGTGTATAGATACCTTCACTGGAAAAAGAAAGGCTGGGTATTTGTTGAATTTAACTTTTTGTTGTTTACTTATTTATGTTAAAGAAAACTAAAGATCATAGCTGATGGAGACACATTACAGAGATGATAAACCTTTGACAAAACGGCTCAAAATGGCTTAATTTTACTTTTAGCATTTAAATATTAATAAAATGTTCCCCTAGATATTATTGAAAAATTAAATTAATTAAAGTTTCAAAACTGGGGTAGGACCAGAGATATCCTCTTTATCTTTGGATAGCAGCAATTATGCAAGTTTATGTATTTTTGTCATTTTCAGAAAAGATCTTGGGAGATCATCACCTTCACATCAAAGGCATGCTACATATGCTATTTCCTTTCTGTATACATTTTAAAAAAATGTTCTTGGGGTTGGGGATGTGGCTCAAGCGGTAGTGCGCTTGCCTGGCATGCACGGGGTGCTGGGTTCGATCCTCAGCACCACATAAAGATAAAGATGTTGTGTCTGCTGAAAACTAAAAAAATAAATATTAAAAAATTCTCTCCCTCTCTCTCTCAAAAAAAAAAAAAAAATGTTCTTCTTTCACCAAAAGTAAATTGCCTGTTTTGTCTTTAACCTTTCTGAAAGTGAGGTTCATTCCATGCTGGTAAAATAGTCACTATCTAAACCCCTTGCTTTTTATGAAAACTGCACAAGTTAAAAAAATGCATCTCTTAAAAACCTCAGCTGTTTCTTTCCCATTTTCCTCTGATGTTTCTTGTCTAGATTTATCAGATGAAAGATACTCTGCCTTTATCAGTATTACCACTATTATCTACCCACTTCTGAATTCTCATGTTTTCAGTGTAAGAAATCTGATTCCCAAATAGGACAACTCTCTAGTCTTTTATATTTGTAAAGACAGCTGCAAGTAATTGTTTAGTGTCTCTGCTACTTCCTTTTCCATTGTCTCTAATTCCCCTGTTATTATTGTAAGTGTGCATGATTTTTCCTTGATGTTTGTCCTCTTAAATACACATCATGCTTGCAAAACATTTTGTTTTAAATTCTTGGTTACAATGGTCTCCTTTTTGTAGTGCTTACTATTTAGTTTTCATCCTTTAGTTTTTGATTACTTGTTTGCAATTTTTTCCTTTATAAAGCTAGATTTTTTTTCCTTTTACCTAAAGGACTGATTTAAAAAAAAAAAAATCTTTCACAATAGGGGTAAATTGGATACCCAGAACAAGGGAGGAAAACACATCTATTTTTTGATCTCAACTTCAACAACTTAATATCCTTGTGACCCCAGAAAATCCTTCTAAATGACCAGCAAAGAAAACACTGAACTTCTGAGGCTCTAGAGCATCTCTTTTTCCTTCTTATTCTTCTCTTCCAGCCTGAATATGCTCCTGACTTCCAGGCTTCCTTCCAACCAAGCAGACTAGCATTATAAATACTTGGGTTCCTTGGGTTCCTCTATCTGGGGGGCTCACTCTGCCTAGATTACTTCTGGGGGTGCTTGCTGTTAAAAGCAAAATTCTCCTGGGATCTGTGTAATCTCTGGTAACTAATTTGTAAACTTTACACCTCATTCAAAATCCTAGAGCATTGTACCAAATTGAACAGTCCAGTTTTATCTCAAGGTGTGCTAGGAAAGCACTATGCACATTCTTACTGTCGACATCCTTGGTTCTTCTTTATTTTCCAGCATGTACCTGGTGGATACAGTAGCAGTTACTTAGAAGAAAATATGAAGAGACCTCCTTATAAATCAATCAGACCAGACATTTTAGTAGTGTGGTTCTGCTTGTAGTCTCCTGCTATACCATCTTGGGACTATGTCACACCCTTTGCACATGACAACCCTCTGTTGGTAATATCCCCTCTCCTTAATGTCTCACCTAATTCTCTTATTTAAAGAAAATTTTCATTTTTCTCAAATATATATGTACTTAGTTCAGAAGGTCATTCATTTCTACAAGGTATATTAAGGCCAATGACAGTCCCAGATTCCATTTTTTTTTTTTTTTAGTTCCCTCACCAAGAAGCAATTACTTTCCACTCCACTCCTTTACTTTATTCTTTCAACACTTATAATTTGGACATTATTTCTTACTTTCCAGCATGTGGTTCTCTCTTACTGCCTAATCTCTAATACCTCCCATTCCCTATTCTCCCAATATGGTAAAATTATAGTTCTAAGGTCAGATCCATATTTAGTATTACATTATTATTATCATGTATACCAATTAGACCTGAGTCATGTGGTAAATTATGATCATGTTTTCTTACTAATGCAACCTGCTTTTCCCCCTTTGGATAGACTAATTTTCTTTTTTTCTTCTAATTTTTCTATATACTTTAAAGAAGCTAATCCTGAATATTCTGCCAGTTACCTAAATCTCTTCTTAATACTCCTACTCATGTCTGTTATCCTAAAGCTTTTGACTTCTGGAGGACAGTACTCTCAAAACATTCTGATCTGCTTCAGTCTGTATAGGGTGCTCTCCATACCTGATGTACTTTGGTTCTCCTTTGCCACCATCCCAGGATTCTCCTTGCCCCTATCCATATTGGATCCCCTACTCTTGTATCAAGGTTTCATTATCCTCTGCAAACACATTGTTCAATGAGATACTTGAACAGAAAAAGAAGGCTTTGTTCAGGACCATTTCAATGGCTATAATGACTATTGTAATAAGTTACTGTAGTACTGTAGAGAGACTGGCCCAACTCCTAATGTAGGAAAGGTAAGTGGGGTTTATAGAAGTGTAAGGAGAGTGGATAGAAAATTACTAAGAAGAAACATGAGCCATAAAGGGGAATTCTGGCTGAACTAACCTAAAATTATTCTTGCTGAGGACAGGCCAGGGTGATAAGACATTCTCAGGGGGATAATGGAGGATGAGAAACCCAATCAATATCCTGGATGATCAGATATCAACTGACTCTGAGAGGTCTTTTTTTTTTTTTTCTTTTCTTTTCTTTTCTTTTTCTTTCCCTAATAGTGGAGTTCTTGAGAAAGTGCATAGTGGGCCCAGGAGAAGGTTCAGAAGCTTGACTAAAGTTTAACTGAGCAAATAATCTTTGTCATCTCTCATACCTGAGATAATAATAATTTTTAAAGAATTTCTTCTTATATAGCCTCTTCATCCAAATTGCTTTATTTTATTTTGCTTTTTTGTTTATTTCTCTAGCATATGGATAGTTCCTGGTCATATTTCAGAGTAGGGAATATCATTTACTAGAAGCTCTAAGAATGATAACTGTAGGATGATCTGGCTGGGGTGACACTGGAGAACTTTTGATTTTAACATTGTATATTGTCTGAATGGTTCCTCCAGGATAGACTTGGATAAGTCATTTTACTTGTTTGGGTATTATATTAATGTAATTTGAAATAGTTAGAAAGATGAAGTCTAAATTCCTATCATAGCTCAGATATTCTGTTATTCTTGGTGTCTTTTATCCTCTTAAGTAGAATTCAGCAATATGATAATTTAAAAATCTATAGATCGAACTGCATTATTCATTCATTATTCAAATGGTTGTAATTGGCACACAAGTTACAATTCACCAAAAAATGAATGGAATTCTGTTTAATTAAGAATTATATTTTTGGCTTTGGAGGATGAGGCAGGAAGATCACAAGTTCAAAGCCAGTCTCAGCAAAGGCGTGTGCTAAGTAATTCAGTGGACCCTGTTTCTAAATAAAATACAAAAAAAAAAAAAGGTGTAGGAATGTGGCTCTTGGGTTGAGTGCCCCTGAGTTTAATCCCCGGTACAAAAAAAAATTATGATTTTAAAAGGATACATGATAGTTAATATTGTATGCTGCCCTTGCCTTTTAAGTCATGCCTGATTTTATGAGACATCAGGAGTAAAAACATTGAAATATGCCAAAGAATGCTATAATCTTATCATGGAGGGTCTGACTAAATCCTGAAAATCTTGGAAAATTGCATGAGAAAAATGATTCTATCACAAATTTTAGCTCCAATTCACTCTATGCTCTTTTCTAATGCAACTGGCTCTTGATACACTTTGCTAATGAGCACTGTGCTTTATAATAAATAAAACAAAAGTTATTTTAGACCCACATTGCAAAGGTTTCCTTCTTGCCCTCTGTGTATTGGAAGTACTCACAGACTTTTTAATGTTAGATATTTGTTGTTGCTGTCATTGTTACTGTTGTTAGTGTTTGCTTTTTTGTTTTAAGGATTTTGATCCTTGAAGAAAGGATTCATGATTACCATTAGGAAGAAGATTGAGAATTTCTTTTGATTATCTTAATCTGTTTTTTGTTGCCGTAACAAAATATTTGATGTTCAATAACTTATAAAAAACAAGATTTATTTAGATCACAGTTCTAGAGGTCCAAAATGATGGAACCAGCATCTGCTTAACTTCTGGTAAGGAGCTCATGATGGAAAATGGAAAGGAAGCAGACAGTGTAAAGGAGAGGTGACCTAGTGGATGTGTCAGGCTTATTTGTAATAACATTATTACCAGAACTAATCCATTTCTACCAAACTACTAAAAGTAATTTAAACTCAAAAGAATGACATTAATTCTTTTTAAAGGCCTCACTGCTGTCAATACCATTACATTGGGGACCAAGCCTTAGCATGAGGACAGACCATATTTAAGCCATAGCAGAAATTTCTAGATTTTTTTGTTTTGTTTTAGGCTTTTAAGAATAGTAGTTAGCCCCCGCATGTTTCCTCCCCCCAATTTGGGGACCTTATGCTAACATGCACTATTTCAGGTCTTTGGATGCTTCTATGTATATTGGAAATTTTAACTCCTAGTAGTATGTCAAAGTGGTAGTTGGCCTACGTTCCTTCTAAAGTGGTTTAACTGGGAAGAATGAAGACACAGAAAAATTTGATTCTGTGTCAATAAATAAAACACTAAGCCTTTCTGAGATTGGCCCAATATGCAGTTATATATGCAAAGCACATTTTATTTTCTGAAAAGATAGCCTATTTTTTCCCTTACTCTAACAAAAAGAAGTTTTAAGCCCATAATTCTTCAATATTCCCCACTACAGGCCTTAAAACAAAGTAATGAATCATTTCTAACACAATCCTTACCAAACATTACAGTTATTTTTAAATGCTATCCTTCAGTTCTCCTGGCCTCAGGTTTGATCCTTTGATTCTGCCTTCCCACAGAGGCATGCATGATTTCTTTACCTTTGATACCTGTTTTTATTGTTTTGTCTTCTTTCCTGGATTAACACTGTGTACTGTTCCTTTCTTCCCTATCTACCTTTGCCAAGAATTTTAAATTTCCTTTCCCCATTTTTCAATGGACTGTACCTATGGTCAGCAAAACCATCCCCTATGTTTAGCCTTGATTGCTAAGGTTCCATCTTGAGCACAATTTTTAAAGCCCCTTCTCAAAAGAACTTGGTCAAAAATACAAAAATCCCTTCTGGTATTTCTCAAAGTTTAAATGTAAGACAATTTAAGAGGCAAAGCCTGAAGGAAAATGGTTTGTTTTGCCTTTACAGTTCAAGCCTAGCAACTACCACAGGCCATTCATTTAAATTTTGAAGCTCTAGTATCTGTGACTTCCTGTCAAATTCTTTTAACTTCCTCTTGGGATTCCTGTCTTGGACATCTGGGACATTTTATATATATGTAATTTCAAAATGCAAATAACAATAGCAATAATATTGAAAGGATGTAACATCTACTGAGGACTATCTATGATCTTGATCACTTTTGTATGTATTCTCTCATTAAAAAGAAAAACCCAATAAGTTAGGATTTATCAAAATATTCATTTGAAAGAAGAGGAAACTGAGGCTTAGAGAGGTAAATAATTGGTCTATGCTCACCCAACAAAGCAGACCTTGAAGACTGGAATAACTTTTAATTCTTCCTGACTCCAATTCCTAGCTTTTAATTTCTAGGAATGTTGCCTCCTTCTTTGCATCATGACTTAACATTCCAGAATGAATTCTGAGGTGTACTGTTTGGCTTCCTGTTAATGCAAAATTAGAAATCTTTTATTTTTGATACAATGTGACCAAGAATGTCCAAGCAATAATACTCTATGTGCTATACAATATTTTGCTGTTTAAGACATATTTTTAGTGTTTGACCCTCACATGAAAAATACAGTGTTGCCATCTACAAAGATGAAAGTTTGATTTTAGAGAAATCAAAGACCATGTTCAAGATCACATACAAATAAAAGAATTAAAACATTAACCAGTCTTTTTACAACAACTTTGTCAGTGTTTTTTAACCTTGTTTTTACCCCAGCACTTCCCCACATGCCCCACTTCCCTCCACTCCACTGACCTCTCTTCAATCCATTTAATTTACTTTCTTATTTTAAATTAGTGTCATGTGGATACACAAGATTCCAGGACCCACTGTGCCACATCTATGCATGCACATAAGAAAGTTTGGTCAAAATCATTCCACTATTCTTCCCTTATTCCATCCCTTCTTCCTTCCTAATGGAAAAGGCTGTGTTGCTACTTATCATGACTAACTGCTCTACAGCATCTCTGATGTGGAATTTCATCTGTGTGCTAGCTTTTACTATTTTTCTGGAGGTGAGAAAAGGAATATAACGTGTAATATTTCCAATTTTTTATACACAAAAGAATTCTAGTCACCATTCACAATCTTATATGCCCAGAGAAAAACTGGCATCCTATAGAATTTTATGAAGAAATATCTCCTCAACCACCAGGAGAAAGAATCTCTAATGACATTAAGCCCATTGTTCCCGCCTTGCCCCAGCACATCAGAAAGTCAGCCTTTGGTGACTTCCAAGCCAGCATCTTTTGATGTGACATTTTATTTCACCTGGAATCTGTGCTAACTTCCATATCACAATTTTTTGTTGTTGTTGTTTAGTGTTCAATTGCACTGTGAAATAATTTTAGTAGCATTTTTATGTCTATTTTGGGCACATCAATTTTTCCAACTGTTGCGGCAAAGCAGTGTGATTTCCTGAACAAGACTAGATTAAAGAGAGAACTTTTTTTGGTGATACCACTTCAGGCCGAACAGAAATTGACAACTCTTCAGTAGAACTCAGACAATTAAAAAACTCACGCACTGGACTTACTAGCTGTGCTTATGTAAAGTACTGGAGATAAGTTAGCAACACTATTCTTCAAATTACTAGAGCAGAATTTTACTTGGTATTTAAATATCAAAATCAAAGGTCATATTAACAAATTGCCTTATATGACTGTCAAAAGCAACAGCAAGGAAAAATCCACAAGAAATCACTATGAGGTAAAATTGTTATTGTAATGACAATGAATGAAAGTATTCTATGCATCTAATCATCCCTTTGCAGACACTTTAAGACAGGAAAGGAAAGAAAAAAGAACTGGACATTTTGCATTCATTATCTAATTTTCAGTATGAGCTAGTAAGCTGGCTCTCAAAAAAAGAAAAAAAAATCTTTAGTTTATAGCTTTTCTAATTTCTAAGAGGAATATTCTTATCATTGGCCAAATTCAAACTGTCAAAATGATGTCACTGAATGCAGAGCTTAAAAGAAATGCACACACTTGTTTCTCATGAGTTTGGGGACCTAACTATAGGATATTACTCACTCCTCACAGCAAGGGTAGATGTTATTATCACAGATACTTAATCCATTCACCTGTGCTCAGAATGGCTGGAAAACTATAGTAGTTGAATTGAATTTGGAATTGTCAAATTCAATTTTCATACTTTTTTGTTGCATTTCCCCATTCTTGGGGAAAAAAATGTATACAGTAATCACCTGATACTTGTAGGTTTGCTTTCCACAGTTTCAATTACCCACAGTCAACCATGGTGGAATATATATTAAATGTAAAACTCCAAAAATAAGCAATTCTTAAATTTTAAATTTCTTTTATCACATTGTTATGATTTTTCTATTTTATTATTGATTATTATTGTTACTCTCTTGCTGAGCCTAACATGAATTGAATTTTATCATAGTCATGTATATCTAGGAGAATATATAGCATGTATATATATGGCTCATTGCTGTCCACAATTTCAGCCATTCACTGGGGATCTTAGAACATATTCCCTGCAGGTCAGGGGAGACTACTGTATATTGAGAGCCTTCCCTGTCTAAGCATCGAAGACACGTTGCTCTCATAATGAAAAAAGAAATGCATGAAGCCTCCAAACTTGACCCCGTGTTCTTCTTCTGTGTACCCACACGGGAAGTGTGAAAGGAATTTTGGGGGCTTCTAAAAGAGGTACAATAGAAAGAGATTTACTGAATTCAAAACCAAATTATACTGGAAAGGAAATATCAGATATACCTATCTATCCTCCGGTTTGTGTGTCTTGTGTTTGTGTGTGTGTGGGTGTATATATGTGTGTGTATACATACTTGTTAGGTTACCACTTAAGAGATTTGGAAGCTGAACATGTCTGTAATGTTCTTGCAACAGGGAGAAGAATTAAATCTAACTTTATCCTTCCTTCCCTGTTATTCTACTGATAAAGTGCGAGCCCATTCTGATTTTCTAGTTGTCTCAAGAGGAATTTGATAATGCTACAGGATAAAACAACAAAGAAATGTGGCCCATTATCAAATCCCACCCAAGGTGATCAAAGGTGTTTCATTTTATTTTGATTGATTTCTCATCTGTTCATATTCTCTGTTTAATTGGAAGAAATTGGCAGAGAGTGCTTAGTGTCTAAACCTATTAGAATCAATTCCAAATTTTGTTTACCAAACTCAAATGGGTACTCAGGCTCATAGTCTTAAAAAAGCCTATAAGCTATACGTCTTCTAATTAGGTTACTTGGAATAAGTAGTTGACCTAAAATTGTGTCAAAGAAAAGTCTCACAAGCATTTATGACATTGCTTCATAGATGCTCAGAGAGGTTTTAATGCCTCAGTGGCCTGAAAGAATGAAAGGACTTCTCCAAGTAGCTAATTTACCACCTGCCTAATGCTGTGGCCATGGCAGTTACACAGCCAGTTGAAAAAAAAAAAAAAAAAGCTAAATTGCCTCTTTGCTTGCAGCCTCTGGTCAAACTGATCCCATCCCTAGGCTATTATGGCATTGTGGAGAGACAAGCTTAGAGGTTCATAGAATTGGAACCATGAAAATTTTGGTTTCTCAAAATGCCTGCTGAATTATGTAAATTCTGATTATAAATTCTAGGAAATCTTGATTGTATGAACAGTGAATGGGAGACAGATGTTGAAGAGGACTCTTTCCTGTGGGTCTTCAAGGCTGTGCTTCATGTTTCCCTTAGTAACAAGGTAAACAGAAACCAAAAGTGACTACCTGAGGAGTCATTGAGTTGGATAAAATAGGAACCACCACCCTTTATTCCAGAGACCTATGAGGTCTCTCAAAACTGGCTGATCATGTGGGATGAGCAGCTATGGCTACAGCAGAGGAGACTTACTGAGGTAGATAAGGATGTGGGCTCTTGAATTAGAGTTCTTGAGATCAAATTCTAGCTAAGTGAACTTGCACAACTCACTTAACCTCTTTGTATATAAGATTTATTATCTATCAAAACTGGGATAGTAATAGTACTAGAATCATAGGTTGTGTGTAATATCCTAGGAGGTAAATGCTATATAGATGCTCAACACTCTTAGCTCCTCTCCCCAGATAAAGCTGCCAGAACTGAGAGATGTAATAGACATTAGTATTGTGGCTGTATCTCCTTGGCTTTTTTCTATTTACATGCCAAAGAGTGCTAAGGGGGTATCAGCCCAAGGACCATTTCTTTACAGGTTGAACTGTGTGGAGGACAGGCCACAATTTCTTTAGAGTTAATTTTTCTGGAATAAGCCCCAAGCCAATGGCAGAAAGGATACCCAGCTTGATTATCTTCCATTGAGATGAATCTGGGTATGCTCTATACCCTCTTCTAAAGTACCTTGATGAATTTGAGCTCCAGCTGCCCGCAGTGATAAATGGCTTGATAATATGTTCTTTGCTTGCTTTCTTTTCTTTCTTTCCTCGCTACTTCTCTCCCAACAGCCATATGTGGGGTTCTTTAGCATCTTTAATGGGCTAATGTTTTTATTCTTCTATATTTATATGTACAACACTTTTTTAAGTAAGAAAAAGTTCTGAACTTAAAGATAAGTGGACCCAAGCTGGTTCTCACTCACAGGATAAATGCACTTTAAGACAATTCTTAATTTATCGTGTGGAACTATATATACATCATTGTGGCAATTAAATAAATAATATACATAAAATGATTCTTCAAAGTTTTTATCTATTGTATCATTAGCAGTTTTCTCACTGGAGTCTTATTTTTTTTCCTTGAAATTTTCACCATTTGATATGCATTCTTCATTTCTAATTCTGTAGGGTAGCAGATTCATTAATATTAAAAAGGAAATAACTTGGCAATATTGTTATGACCTATCTTGTGTTATTCAGTTTTGATTAATATTTCAATTTCAACTTTCAACAACCTTGTCTTCCTTGCATTTTGGCAGCTACCTGATGACAGAAACACAATTTAGATGTCTTGTAGCAAACAGGGCAATAGAGTTTGGAGCTGTATGTTTCAGAACCTGGTTTCTAGCTCAAAGTTACAAACTATAGTAGACATTTCAATTAATATTGTTAAAAATATTTCTTTTCCTATTATACGAAAAATTCATGTGCTTTTTGACAAATGCTTAAGTATGAGTTTACTAAACTACTAAGACAGTCAAATTGAAACTTCACAACTTTTTCCTGTCACTCAAAAATAACAAAAAAGAAATGCATATTCATTAAAAATAAAGGCACATTATATTACTCATTAGCTTGTTCAGGGAGAAGTTCAATTACTCAAAAATTTAAAAGTTTAAAAGAAATGTAATTATTTTGAAAATTTTAAAAAATAACAATAAAAATAAATAACAAAGAAAAATGGTGAATAACTTAATATTTTGATGTACTTCATTCCTATCTTATATATAGGTATTGCTTTTTAAAAAAATACATGTTGATTGCATCATGCATGCAATGTGCATTTTGCCATGACACATGTATCAGGGTGCATGTCTGGTGATTAGCAGACATGTCTCATTGCCAACCACATTCCTTCAGGTTCTCACTGGCTTTTTAATTTCCATGTCAACACTGGGCTCTCTGTCTTTTTCCACTCTGTTTTCCTCCACCCCCACTTTATTTCCTATCATCTCAGAATGTAGCCCCTGAAACTACCATTTTCCTGACTTTTCTCACCTTGATACCACAGCCAAGGTCTGGAAGTCCAAGGTTCTGCTTCTTTATGCAGATGGATTTCCTCTCACCCATGATACTGCAATGGCATTTGTGCTACATTATCATGGATCAGTGGGATGTATCTCTTTCTTTTTGTCTTTTCGTTCCCCTAGACAACTCTTCATGAACTAGGGTTATAAGAGCAAGACCCCTGTAGACTCCTAACAAATTCCACTCTTCCTCTTCAAGTTGGATATCCGGTTTTATTAACTTGTTATTTAAATTTTAAAAAATCATCAGTATAATTAGGTTATTGGTAGAGTGAAATTTATAAATGCAACCTCTTTTTTCTAGAGATTGAGCCAACAAGTCACCTTGGGACTAATTTTCCTTATTATAGAAAAAAATTCCTGTTTTATTATGTAAATGCGTATAAAGCCTATTCTGGTGTTTATGTGTCTGTCCTTGGAATGCAGAGCAGAGCATTCTTGTTCAAGCAAAGCTTCCTCACTCCTCAAACTTTTTGAATGTTGTGCATCAATATTTCATAATAAGTTTAGAATTGTGAGAGAGAAAAAATTAAGACCCTAGCCTTTTATCCTTAAGATTTGACATTGGGGAATTTGGGAAGAAACCATGGGGTCCCTGGTTGAGGACCCCTGATGAAAAAGGAGGACAGGACCCTAGTTACAGATGAGGAATCATAGTAAAAGACAGGAAGTTAAGGCTTCAGCAAGTTTCCAACAAGAGTCTATAATAGTTCTGGCTTTGGAAGACCTTGTCCTAAGCCTTCATATGGTTCCATGTCTCACTGACCACTGTGGCCTCAGGATCTGAAAGTACAAGGACCTCACTGAACCCTATCAGTGGACTCAGCCAATGGGCTGCCTCTGTCTCCTTGGCTTTCTTGTTTAGAAGAATGATTGAAATCCTTTGACTTACATCATTGTGATTAGGTCAACATAGGATACCAGGCTGCCTGCCAATGTAGGTGTGAGGAGTTTTAAGTGATTCATTAGAATAATAAAAAGATGTGAGGTGACTGTGTTCATGCCTCTAGGCTAGTGAAGCGAGTTACTATTACTCAAGCATTTTTTATGTTATAACAAACTTTCATACCTGCCTAGGGATGTACTAAGAGAATGTTGTATTTTTCTTGTTGCTTCTCCATTAGTGGACATTTAAATTGTTTGCATGACACATTTCTTATAGAACCTACTATTTTTTTGAACACTATTAGTGTAATAGTTGTAAAAATATATTTTCTAGATGTTAAAATGTGCAATCATAATATAAAACAAGTCATTTACAACAAACATAATTCTTTGGAGCATGGTAAATTTAGCTTCCCTCTCTTCTTACATACCAGGGGTTCTGGGAATTTTCCCTAAGGATAAGGTACCATAAGGAGAAGATACTCAGAGAACCAAATGTGCAGAGCAAGCTTTCTAGTCCAAGGTTTTCTAGGGCACCTTTGATGAAGAGGGTCATGTTTAGTATTGTGTGCTAGATGGAAGGTGCATATCCATTCCATGTAAGAGGGCATGATGCTTGGTGTATGGTTTTTGAATCTTTGGATGAATGAGTGTTTTCACTAAACAAACCAGATTACAAGCTGTGTAATCCATTCCAGAATTATAGGATCAGATTTTCACAAACTTGTTATGTAATTAAAAAATATGTTGGGTAGTATACTTAGTGGTAATTATTATTTATTGACATAATAATTGTGCATATTTATGGGATACAGTGTAATATTTTGACACATGTATAAATATGTAATGATAAAATCAGAGTTATTAACATTTTTATCTTCTTATACATTTATCGTTTACACTCCTCCTCTCTTCTAGTTCTTTATAAAATATGTAACAAATTTTTGTGAACTATAGTTACTCTGCTGTGTTGTACAGCATCATATTCTTCTTATGTAAAAGTATTTTTTGGAAACTACTATCTACCCTTTCTGCCTATATTTCCTAACTTCTACTGACTACTCTTCTACTCTCTATAAAAATCAACTTATTTTAGCTTTCACAGGTGAGAGAGGGCATGCCGTATATGTCTTTCTGGGCCTGGTTCATTTCACTTAACAAATGTCCTGTAGTTCATCCATTGGTTGCAAATGACAGAATTTCATTACATTTTACCACCATGTAATTTTGAAAATGTCCTTTAACTTCAGTAAAGACATTTTATTACATGAAATATTGGTAATGATATCTGTACTTACCTATATAGAGAGCATAATATTATAATATAAATGATGTTATTTCAAGATATTATTCCCTGATAGTGATATGTGATCTGGATATAAATAACAAAAACAAAACTAAAACACAAGGTCTAGGGCAGTGACTCAATGGTAGAGTGCTTGCCTAGCATGCATGAGGCCATGGATTTAATCCAAACCCAAGAAAGGAAGAGATGAAGGGAGAGAGCAAAAAAGGAAGAGAAGGAGTAAGGAGGGGAGGTAGGTAGGGAGGGACAAAAACACTGATGCAAAAGGAAATAATGACTATAGTTCATGATCATGAATAATACTTTGGGGTGAATTGAAGACTACTTTAGTCTTATTGTATAAAATCAAGAGAAGGCCATTGTATTGGACTGAACTCTTGCATTAGGCCCACAGACCAAACCAAAATGGAGTCAATCATGCTGAAATTAAGTTATTTATCTGACTTTCTGAGAAATCAGGAGAGAGATAATAGCCAAATACCACACAGGCCAGTTTTCGGTGTCTTAAGGAAGTCCTCTGCTTTAACTCTTTTTTTTTTTTTTTATTTTTATTGTTGGTTGTTCAAAACATTGCATAGTTCTTGATATATCATATTTCACACTTTGATTCAAGTGGGTTATGAACTCCCATTTTTACCCTGTATACAGATTGCAGAATCACATCAGTTATACATCCATTGATTTACATATTGCCATACTAGTGTCTGTTGTATTCTGCTGTCTTTCCTATCCTCTACTATCCCCCCTCCCCTTCCTTCCCCTCCCCTCTTCTCTCTCTACCCCCTCTACTGTAATTCATTTCTCCCCCTTGTTTTTTTTTCCTTTCCCCTCACTTCCTCTTGTATGTAATTTTGTATAACCCTGAGGGTCTCCTTCCATTTCCATGCAATTTCCCTTCTCTCTCCTTTTCCCTCCCACCTCTCATCCCTGTTTAATGTTAATCTTCTTCTCATGCTCTTCATCCCTACTCTGTTCTTAGTTACTCTCCTTATATCAAAGAAGACATTTGGCATTTGTTTTTTAGGGATTGGCTAGCTTCACTTAGCATAATCTGCTCTAATGCCATCCATTCTGCTTTAACTCTTACAAAAAAATAAACTGAGGTACCCAAATATCAACCAACCAGGTTTTTTCTCCTATTATTGTTTCCTTATTTCCACCTTAAAGAACTCACTGTTTTGCTATTACACAGTGATAGCTTTCATTCTATTTTGTAAAATGGAGGCTCCCCCCATTAATGAATTGTGAATAAAAGACAATTATATCTACAACTACATTTGTTGTAATTTTGTCTTTAATAGGCCTATGCTACCTAACGTACATTGTTACTTTCCTTCATCTTTTCTCTAACTTCTGTTCATTTGAGAAAAACTGAACGAAACTATAGGTGCCACTTTCAAATTGGAAATATTTGAAATATAGAATGAGTTTGTTTTGTTTTGTTGTTTCCCCAGGAGACATTTGTCACTCTGTTCTGAGAACACAGTTCCCTGTAGAGTAGTCCATCCAAGTCAGTCCCCACCTATCTTACCTTGAAGGGGGAAGTCATTAGAAGTGGTCACTATGGGCATCTTTACTATTAGATCCATCTTTTTTTAAACTCCTGTATTTTGATAGACACCAGGAATTAAAATTTTCTTCTACAACATAGAGATTAAATTTAAAAGTTCATCTTTGGAGGGCACTATATGGAAACTGATTAACTGAGCAATTAGATGAACTAATTACACAAGATATATGGTGATAAATCAGTCTCTTAAAGGGATTAGTTCTCTATAATCAACAAAGAGCATTTAACACATATTATCAAATTTTAATTCCAACTTCCAAGGCAAGTCAAAGAAGCATTATTATTACCCTCCTTTTATAGTTGAGGGAACTGAGACTCAGCAAGTTTAGAGGTCATGCCATGACAACAGAAGTTGTAACTGAAGACTAGTTCAGGTTTCCTCAATCCTCCTCTCTTTTTTCCCACTTCACCATGCTGTCTTCAAGGTGTGGGAGTCTTGTATTTTTTATGTCTTTCTCTCTAGTTATTCAAGGTAGTCCCAGAATATCTGTGCAAGGGATATGAGTGATGTTTCTAAAATTCAGAGTCACTAACATATTTTTGTCATCAGTAGAGCTCCAGCTACAAAAACTTATCAATAACATAAAAGCTTATGACATTCCTTTTATTTTTATTTTTTTCTCTCTTTTTCTCCTTTATGTATGTCCAGAGGGTACTCTTCTTACAATGTCATTTCCTCAGGGACAGGAACATAGAACATTCTTTTTCTTCATCAAGGCTAATACTCTAGTTGATTCTTAATTTTTTTTAAGAAAGCTTTCTGTAGACTTGATAGGTTATGTTGAGTCCCCTTTCATATGAAATGAGATTTAGAAGTTTTATTTTTTTCCTATTTTCTGGCCACAAGTCTTCTTGACAGAAAATTGCAATAAGAGAAAAGTCTGTTCCTTTTTGGAATCCTCTTCACATAGAAAGCCTGGAGGAAAGTTGTAGCATATGTTAGAGACCCTGGCTGCTAGGAGCTGTGCCAGAGAGGCAGCACGCAAGAGGGAAAGGTGATTCTCTGTTTTCAAGCTTCAGTTTCTCTTCTTATAGAACTCCATTCTCCTGGCCAGGAAAAGGAAAAAGAATTGGTTATGGAGCAGATGCTGTTCAGACTTCCTGTTCACAATGCAAGAGTGAGAAAGTGAAATACAAAGGAGTCCAGATAAAAGTGGTGTGTGTGTGTGTGTGTGTGTGTGTGTGTGCTTGTGCATGTGTGGGGGTGCTAAAACTTGGGAACCCAATATAATCTACAGAACAAGGAACATTTCCTATTACAAGTAAAATGAAAGGAAGGAAAATGAATATGTCTCTAAAACAAGGGTCAGCAAACCTTTTCTGGAAAAGGCCAGATAACAAATATTTTGGACTTTATGAGCCGTACAGTCTGTCTCAAATACTTTATTGCTGTTATAGTGCAAAAGTAGCCTACAATAACACTTAAACAAATGAGCATTGGCTACATTCCAATAAATCTTTATGAGCATCGAAATTTAAGTTTTATAAACTTGCACATGTCATAAAATATTATTCCTGTTTTGGTTTTCTTTCCCCACAACCATTTAAAAATGTAAAGCCATTTTTAGTTTGTGGGCTCTACAAAAGTAGACAGTGGACTAGATTTGGACCACAAGGCTCATTTTGCTGGATTCTGTTCTAAAGGAAGGGTAGATGTAAACAGATGTGAAAAAAGTTTCTTTCTTTTTCCTTTGTAGTACTGAGGGTTGAACGTGGGGCCTTGCACATGCTAGGCAAGCACTCTATTACTAAGCTACATCCTCAGCCATTTTATTTTTTTAATTTGATGCAGTCTTGCTAAGTTGCACAGGCTGGTCTTGAATTTATGATCCTCCTGCTTCAGCCTCCCAAGTATTTGGGATTATTGGCATATGACATGACACCCAGAAAGTTGTTTCATTTATTATTCTATGAAGTGGTGATTAGATAAGCACATTTCCCTATGTGCCCCTTAATTCCTCTTGTTCAAAGAAAAAATTTAGAACAATTACCACAAATTAGATAAACTACCATTTCATCTCTTCAAAATTTACTTAGTTCTGACATTCAAAAGAGTCCACATAAAAATTTTGAGATCCAGCTTTATATTTAAGGCCTACAGACTTTAATTAATTTAGATGAATCTGAAGACTAAAGGAAATATATCATCTTTCAAAGTAGTATTTATTTGAAGTAACTAGTCTCTTTCAATGAAATTGACCTGAGAATTCATACCAACACACCATTGGGTTAATTTCTGCCCCATACTACAACAAAACTATCACATGATACTGAAAACAGGCACACTTGAAATCAAATAAAATAATAATGTGTCAAAATATCCTGCATATGTGGGTAAAGAAACTGTTTTGAATTGATTTATAAAAAAGACATTAAAAACTAATTTTGAAAGCAAACCATTTATGATGAGGGAAATATATGATTATAAATGCACATTTATATATCTTCATTTTTAAGGTATTTTCTCCCTACTTACTATCTTTACCCTACTCATGTCTATAACTACCTATACTTAGATTTAATTGGGGTAAAATTTGAAAAAAAAAGTTGGACTGTTACCATAAACAAAATTCTTTCTTCTTATTCATCACCATTAATTCCATATGGCCAATAATGTAGATATAGATTTGTTGAAATGAGAATCATCCAGATACTTTCCACTCAGTTGTGGTCTATAAACAAGAAGCCTCAGCATCACCAAGAAGTTTGCTGGAAATTCAGAGTCTTAGGCCCCACTTCAGATTCACTGGATGAAAAACTGCACTTGAACAAAATGATGCATTGTAGTATGCCCATGAATGGTAAGAAAGCATTCAGCTATAGCAATGGTTTCAACTTTGGCTGTATGTCAGAATTCCCTGTTGGGCTTTCAGAAATCCCAGTGCCCTGGAGCCCTATCCCAGACCAATTAAGTCACAACATCTGAGAGCAGGGCCTAGCATCAGTGTTTTTTAAAGCTCCCTAGCTAATTTCAATGTGCTGCAAATTCTGAGAACTGCTGGGTAGGTAAACTCAACATATTATTGCTCTGAGAGTAAGAAGAGTGCATACTCATTATGAAGTAGAAACCAGGTCCCCAGAACTAGAGGATTTATTAGAAGTGTTAAAAAGGTCAGTGTGGCATATATTAAAAGAGTAACTTTAGAGAACCATTTTATTATTTGAGGGATGGAATAGCACATCTCAAGCCAGGTGAAGAGTTACATACCCAATTTCTTTAGAATAAACCTTACAAATTTAACTAATTTTCTATTGCTACCAAGATTCCTTCTAATCTCAATGAAGATTCCTGAAAAAATCCTTCATGTAGAGTATTGATTTGTTGATATCTTTATTTTTTGAAGATGAGAATAAATTAGTGCTATTTGAGTTTTGTTAGAGTCAGCAAAATTTCAAGCGTTTAATTAGATTAACTGATCATTGAAGCTTCCTGTCAGTAACACCACTCAAAAATTCTTTTCGGTTCTTGGATCACTTAAAAAAAAACATTGAATTAATTCTCAGAGACAAATTCAAAGGCCAGTTTATACAAGAAAGAATTATTCAACACTTTATATATCACCTTATCATGGTTCCAGAAATTTATCTATTCAGTTCAGTGTCTCCTCATTAATAACATTAGTTAAGTCAAGCCTTTAAATACTAATGGTTAAATTATCCCTTTAAAGGACATAATGAGACAAAATGTTCAGGTTAATAAATAGTTAAATAAAAATAAAGTATAGGTAAGTTCAAGTAACTAAGGAGGGGTCTGTATAGAGTTTGACAAACTTTAAGTTGGGTCTTCTTTCTCCCTGTTGCTAATTATGCATCATGTTTGAACCTTCCCACCTCATCTCATCCTGTTTCAGGTTCCTGGTACTAGTTTATCTCCTCATTGCAGAGTTTTACGTTTCTGCTTGCCATTGCTCCACAGCCCAACTACCATATTTCTATTGCTCTAGATGTTTCTATGCTTAATTGCTAATTTCACAGACCTGTGGAATGCTGGAAGTGCAATTATCCTCCAGTGTAATTGCCTTCTGCAAAAATTGCCTCCCACAAAACTGCAAAAATTGCATTCTGTTTGGTACTACCTGTGAATACCTATGGATGCCTTTTCAGCCACTTAGAAAGGTATTCTGTAGACCTCCCTGGCTTTAGATAAGAATTAAATTGTATCTTTGGTTAGAACACCCCCTCTAATTAGCACCCTTTTTACTATAGTTATTTCAGGTGCCCATTATCTGACATCCCTCCTGGGTATAGCAGTTGAGGTTAAAAAATGGTCTGATTGGTATCACTTGGGAGCTTTTGTTTGTTTAAATATTTCATGTTCACTTATAAAAAGTTACATTCATTGAATAGTTCCTGAATTCCTAAGTATCACTCGAATACAAATGTGACAATATGCAAACATTATTCTTAACATTCCATTATATACTAATTGACCTTCTTCATAAATATAAACAGGATCTACTGTGTGGGAGGTAATATTCCAGATTCTGTGGAGAACTGAGTGATTCAAAAAGGGTTTCCTGCTCTCTAGGACCCCAACGGTAGGAAAAGTATACAAAGAACTGTTATCCTAAGTCAATGCAATGGGAACTCAGAGGAAAGGAATGGTAAGAACAGCCTGTTGATGTTCGATGAAAATGAACCTGAAGCACCAGGATGAGATGGGGTGTGGTGGCTCAAAGATGATGCATAATTAGCAACAGGGAGGAAGAAGACCTAATTCAAAGCCTATCAAACGTTTCACAGTCTTTTCCTTAGCTAGGGAGAACCAATATACACCAGAACCCATGAGAACTTGAACTTAACCTATACTTCTATTTTTAATGAACTACTTAGTACCCTGAACATTTTATCTCATTAAGTGGGCTTAGTTTTTTTAAAGGTATAATCATTAGTATTTAAAGGTGTAACAACTAATGTTGTTAATGAGGGGACAGAAAATCACTGAACTGAAGGATAAGATTAGAGATGGACCTCAAAGTGGAGCACACTTTAAACAGGTAATCCTCAGGACAAATTGAAACAGAGTTAACATTCTTTTTTAAATGGTCATGACTGTATGAAAATTCGACAGAAACAGCCATCACTTCCCTGTGTGAACTAAAGCTAAGCATTTATATGGTTGGTAACATTATATGGTAACAAATATTCCTGTTTTCCTTTGACAGAAGTAGAAAGGACACACCCATCAAAAGTGAAGGGAAGAGTCAGGGATGCAGCTGAGTGGGAGACTCTGGCCTAAAATGCATGAGGCCCTGGGTTCAATCTCCAGCATAGCCAAGGACTCATATATATGTCACAAATGGAGAAAACCAAACTAGAACAACTGAATAGAGCCCTGCTGTCCTAATTTGAAATCTGTTAAAAGAGCCCTAGAATTTCATTTTCCTTTAGTCTGAGTTTACAAAGAGTTCACTCTACTTGGAGAAATCAGGGACAAATCAAAAGGAATTTTGGGTCATTGTTGAAAATGTTCTAACTAAATCCTTCATTGACTGATGACAGTAGTGAGTCAGCAGGAGGTGGAAACAGTTCCTTTGTAATCTTTATAATTCTTTGAAATAATTCAACTTTCTGTTCCAGAATTGTTTTTGGAGAGGAGGCCTGGGAGAGAGTGCAGATGGGCTTGACTTAAACAGTACTCTTATTAAAAGTGTACATTCATTATATTTGCTGCTTAAATTATCAGCAAATGAAAATATATTGTAAGTATCTCAAACTAATTATTTGTTGCAAAATAATAACAGCTACAGCTGTTCTCCCTTTAATATTTAAAAGATAAAATATGTTCACTTAGATATGTGTATCTGAGGTGACATATTTTCTTTCTGTGGCACTCAATGTCTCTGATGTTACAATGTTTCTTTTTCATTATGAATAGACATCTATGCTGGCTTTTTTTTTTCTTTTAAATTTATGGAACATATGCAGTACCCACTTCACCCAAAGCTATAGAATAATGATGCTATTATTGTAGCCATCTGTCTCTTCACATCAGTGTCTTCTATGGTTTTATAGTCCAGTTTTAGGGCTCTGTAAGAAACAATGTTGTTTAACATTAATACCTGCCTTCATCTGACAATTTACATCTTTATTTGGAGTCAGTTCCTGAAAGCATCTACCCCCGTTAAGGATGCAAGGGTATAGAGGAGGGAGGGATAACAGCTGTCTTGAGGTAGATGGAGTAAGAGCTGCCTCTTTTGCTCCACTTGACTGACGCCCAAAGGAAGGGTTGAGTCAATCTCCCACTTCCTATTATAACTCTGCATTTGCAGGTTCCCACCTTGACAGGCAGAAACAGTTCCAGCCAATGCTAATTTGGGTAACATCTAAAAGGCTTGCCTGACAAGGCAGATTCAAATTATGAAGCAAACCCCTCACATACTGAGACCTTGTTAGCTAGATTAGTGGCGGATTGGCTCCTTGTGACAGCTTGTTTGCTAGAGGTGAGCTATCTGCATTTCCAATGCAGGCAGGTTATATCATCATTTAAAGAAAAAAAAATTAAGATGTCGTTTTTCTTGTTTGTCACAGAGTTCATGTAATATTCCCTCTCGATTTTCTCATTGTTGACTTCAGAAAGAAATAGCAGCAAGTGTGTACCTTTGAGTACGACAGCTAATTTTGTTATGGATGAACAGAGTATTGTGACAAAACAGTGGCACAGCTGTCATAACAGCTGTCACACATTAATCATGACAGTGACAAATAGCATAATTACCTTATCTGGAATTCCTAGCATGCACACTCAGTATGCCCCACTGCCAAGCGAGCATATCACGCATGGTTTAATTAAAAAGACATCAATACAGGTTAGTTAGACAAGGGCTAGAAGACATTGATCCAAAATGAAAATAAAATTATTTATAGGTTGGTGTTTAGGGACACCCAAAGACCAATTACTTAGCCGACATGATAATTTGAAGCTATTTCCTAACTGGTCCTTCTCAATGTGTATATTACATGGTAAATTGACTGCCCCAAACTAACAGCTCTTCTTCCATTAACATTTGATCTCCTCTTTTTCCATTCTCAGCATGGGTTTTTGGGAGCCATCTTTATATTCTGTTAATTGACGAAGGAACTCAATTGATAAATATGTAATTACCAGTGAACTAGTTGTGGCCAAGTTACTTTGTTAACTTGTTTCCCAAGGCTGGTACTGGGCAGAAGGAAAATAATATTAAGCAGAGTGATTTTTTTTTTAATTTGGAAATTCTTCCAAATTAAAAAGTGTAGTGAAATAAAAGCAGGTGAGACTGGGGTTTGAGCCTAGAAATGACATTCTCTTACATGTGCTTCATTTTAATATATATACCTGTATTCGTGTGCATATGTGTGTCACATCAGTATGTATAAATATGCACATATGCCAAAGATATGTATATTTCTGCCCCCCTGGTATTTTAAGCTCAACAACTCATTGAATTTACTGATTGAATTCCTGGGAGCTGGTTCTTGAATTGCTCTGAAGCTGCCTCGATGAAATATTAATGAATCAATTTCCATAGACATGGACTCATTATCTTGCTGGATGCCATTGGAAAACACAGTCCTGCCTGCGGTGTCCTTCCACCTGCCTGTGACATGATTTGATTTTCTCTTCCTTTTTTTAATTAAATAAAAAATTGCTATCAAGAAATTTTTGATAACTTTGGAACATACATTTTCATTTCTCCTCTTAGGCACCTAAATGGAGGAAAGACATTTAAAATAAATTTATGTACCCCACTTAAGTAATATATTGAAAAGTGGGACCTTGAAACAAAGGAAGAGGTGGCCAGCCAGTTCTGTGGCCTCTGCAGTGCCCTTTGAAAATGAGGAAACTGCTATTTTTCAGAACAACCATTTTACTTTGGGAAATGTCTATATTTTGGTAAGCTTGGACCAATCATTTAATTGTTTACAAAGTTATTAACTTTGGAAAATGTTACTAAACACAAACACTTTTTCACTTTAAGACTGATAGAAAGTAGATGAAATTACTCAGGCTGTGTTTATGAGATGCCAAAACAGCTGGTCAGAGCATGAAAAATTCTGTCAGTCAAGCAGTGATTATCTACATACTATATAAATAGCTGGTTTTAGGTATTCTGTTTTTGTTCTCCAAAATTGATTAGTTTCTTGTGACTTATACAAGTCAATCCAGGGGTGTGATAAAATGCACTGAAGTATAATTATATGAAACAGAAAGTTTTTAGCTTTCTTCCTTCCCATTCATTCTGTTCCAATTCAAAAATTATTAGTTCTTGCTTTGGGAACCATCCACGCCCACTTTATAGAACTCTAAAACATCCACTGGCAAATGATTACCAGGTTTTCACCATTTTGATTTAGAACCAGTAGTATATCTGAATGTCACTTAATCTGATGACAATATCACCTTCTCAACACATAAATACTATATGATCTGAGGACAGCGTCTTCATTTCCAAATATATGTTCTTTTAGGTAAAAGTTGAACATTCAAGCTTGATCAAGGAATCTTCTCAATTATAAGGCAAGGAAGAATTATTTTCATTTTCATTGAGAGAAAACCTGATTTGTTTGTGGCTTACTGTGCTGATCTCATTTCAGACTGGATCTTGGGAAACCCACCTATAATTTAGCTCCTTCCCTTCCCTAGACTGAACTGATAGATATTCCTCTCTAGGTATTAAGAATGTAGGTCTTTGCTTGAAATGTTTTGATGAAAGTCATGAACACACATGAGTTTGTGCGCACACACACCCACCCACACAAAGAGGGTGGGCAGGGGGAGACCTGAGCCTAGATAGCACTTTGGCATATAATCCCATTAACTGAGCAGCTCATCTCTAGAGCCCTGGAATAAATATCTCCTCCAGGCAAACAAGGTTAGAAATTACCCAGGACTGCCAAGAGGCTAGACACCATTCTAGATCTTTAATCTTTAATGTCAGGATTAGGTTTCTATTGAAGCTAAAGGCAAAAACCTAAGTTTCTTTAGAATTAACTCAAAATCATTTATTCAGCTCAGAAATATGCAAGGAAATCTTAATAAAGAAGAATTGCTTTTGATCAAGTCATAACTGACAAGTGACAGGAAAATAAAAGTAGCTTTAGCCTTTCTGATCAAGCCATTTACAAAGAATCTCTCTCCCTGTCTTCACTGTTTCTGATATTTTTTGTTTCAGGGCATTTATTTTCTGCTCTGCATTGCTGCTTTTTATGTGGTGTCACCTCTCTTAGCACATTGCAAGCTCTTTGAAAGTTAATTCAGTGTCTAAAACTCCTTTTTCATCCTCATGGTGTCTAGGGTTGTGCCTATATATTGTAATTAGGAAAATAATATGCACATCATGAATAGCAATGTCATTGGCTTCAGTAATTAAAACAGGGTCATGTTATTTGCCTGAAATATCCATATTGTTTCTTCATTTCAGCTTGACTGAATTGCTTGACTTAAATCTTTAATAAAGTCAAAGAATTTATTTTTAAAACAAGTTTTCTTTACTATTTCTTCGAAAGACAGTTCTATTTCCCTCCCATTTCCTGCCTACTAATATTATAACTCGCCTTTTACATGAAGATTTTGTTGATTTTTGTTTCTAGTAGAATGGAAATATGGATCCTCTGGCTGAGATAACACCCTCACTAACTTACATATTATTGAATTTTCCTGACCTTAAAGGGTCTTGTATATATTATGCAAAACAATATTTTACATAGCATATAATATAAAGTTCCTGATTGTATTATCCATTCTAAATGTGTTCTTCACACTACTTAATGAAATACAGTGGTATATGTTTACCCATCCTGAGAAAATTAGTGAAACAAAGCTTATTGCTCTCTGCATCTCATCAGTCCTTGGATCTGTGGCCAGATCTTTTACTCTCCATGCCTCAGAACATTTCAGTGGCACTTCCTTCTTCTAACAGTGACAATCAGCAGGTTTTTCACGTTAAGAACTAGTAGCAGCAATTGTGTTTATCTCCCTGACTAAGAGGTTTCCTATTTATCTTCCCTGAGGTGGTGCCCATGTGGCTGTCCTGATATTGAGCAGCTGGACAGATTACACCCTGGAGCCACATCTGCGGACACATAGATCAACACCATTTTCATTTCCTTGGTGCCCAAGAAGTTTATCTTCTGTCAGTGAGATTTACTGTTTTCTTCATGAATTGTTAAGGCCTTTTCTCCTCCCATGTTCTCTTTCCTCCTCCACCATATTTGGTTTCAAATTATATTAGCATAGTCTGTTCTAGATTGTTAATAGCTGATTGGTTAAGGGCTTCTGACCTTATTAATAAAGATTTTCAGTAGTGCTTCTGTAGAGGAATCTTGATCACAAAGAGTATAACAAAAATATTTCACATAGAAAAAGATGAATTTATTGATTAGTAAGCATCAATAGAGTTGTTTTTTTATTTGCCATGCCTGAATGTACAGTAAAGGCACTGCTTGGGATGTTGTATCACAAGGACTAACTTTTGCTTACTGATAATGCTTGAAATATTAAGACAAAATCTCTGAAATTGATATTCATTTTTATGTTTGTAATACACTTTCACTAAGACTGTCTTCAGTGATTCTCAGTAGAACCCTGCTAGATAGGAGGGAGAGAGGTAATGATTTTTCAGTTTTACAGACTGGAAAATCAAAGTTCAAATAGATGAGAAAATCGCAGTCAGCTACAAAGCCAAAACTCACATCCAGGAAATCATGTTTACATTTCAAATTCTCCCCTTTTAGTTTTATGCTACCTCCAAATCATTCTCCTTATGACTCTGATTTCCAGGTTTTTCTCTCACCTGTCCCACAATCTGATTCCTTTTCAATCTTAAAAATTCTATGAGCTTTTGACTTAATTATGACAAAATATATGTGGGTTAATGCAACTTATCTATCCATTTGTCTAAACTGTAAAGTGAAACATAAAAGGGGAGGGGCAGTCCTTTTGGAGTATTGCTTATGTTAATGGTTTTTCATCTGCCTATACATTTGAATTACCTGAGAAACTTTAAAAATAATTAATGATGTCTGGATCTGACCTCCAGAGAGGTTGATTTAATTGCTCTGGAGCTGATGTCCAGACATAAGTATTTTTTGAAGCTCCCCAGATGATTCTAATGTGTGTCCAGTGTTGAAAACCACTGGGAAGCTTGTGCAGTGGTGCATACCTGTAATTCCAGTGGCTCTGGAAGTTGAGGCAGGAGGATTCTGGATTCAGCAACTTAGTGAAGCCCTAAGCAACTCAGTGAGACCCTTTCTTTAAATGAATATATTTCTCTAAATGAATATATAAAAACGATCTGGGGATGTGACTCAGTGGTTAAGCACCTCTGTGTTCAATCCTCAATAGAAAAACTCTGGGAAAGTTTCTTATCTTCACCCTTTTTGGAACCTCCCCTCTCCTCCTTTTTCCCCTACCATATTTTGAGAAATGCCATGGTTCATCAAATACAATCAGACTTCTGCATCTTGGCCAAATTAATAATGTTGCTCTAAAATTTGTAGTCTGAATCAAGTATGTGTGTATGTTAGCCTTGGCTACTGCGGGAGAAGGGAAAAGAAAGGTGTTGTGGAAAGAGATTTTGGGTAGAGACATTCTATGGCATGTATTTATTATTACTAGAATGCCGATTCCACAAGGACTATCGTTTGGTCTGTTTTATAAACTGCTATTTCTCTATCATGTTGTAAAGTATAGAGCTTTGTAATGTTTTGAACAACCAATAAAAAAAGAAAAAAATATTTACTAATGAATACTTCCCCTAAATATCCATCACCTACCCTAATATGGGGCTAATTAGAACTCTGAAATTTCCCCATCCTGAGGGAATCTGAATTTTAGTGTCTATTCTCACTGTTTCTCCACTTAGAAGACTAGCCTTTGCGTCTCTTCCTCCTGTCTAAATCCTGTTATACTTTAAGGTCTAGTTTTAACAATCTTTATTTCACAAGCCTTTCTAAATATCTTTTGAAATGTTATAGGCCATTACCTATATTTCATTCACCACTGCCATTTCCCATTGTTGATCTTGAATATACTATAGCTTTTTATGTGTCTGACTTCTTCCAGACATGACCGATTTTATCTTTGCGTCCCTCCCAGTGCACATGGAAATGTCTCAATACATATTTGCTTGAATGAATGACCATTGCTTCTGTATATGAGGTTCCTACATTATACAATGATAAGAATTTAAAAGCATTTTATAATGTTTTTGTTTTATACTTTGAAGTTTTGGAAATAAGCCCACATATAATATCTGATTTTTCTCCTCAACCCAATCCTAAGGAATGAAATAAATGTGTACTATCATTTTATTTTTAAATATTTATTGGTTCTTTTTAGTTATAAATGACAATAGAATTCAAATATCTTGGACTGTATCTTGTTCTAATTCAGACCTTAATATCTCTCCTTCCCCTTCCCTCTTCTCATTCCCTGCTTCTCCCCCTCTTTTGATCTTTCTGATATTTACATAGTTATTTTTAATTAATTACTATGGATTTACACAATGGTGAGACTTGGTGTGGTATATTCATATATATATATATATATATATATATATATATATATATATATATATATGAAAGTTATATCAGAAATGAAAAGAGTTGATACATGATGATATAAAGTGATTCACTCAAGGTTTCACCCAATCAGAGGTAGAGTGTAGATGGAATGTCTAAGTTTCCAGCTCCTAGACCACAAGCTTTGCTAAGAAACAATGTGCCTTCTCCAGATTGGGTGAAAAAATTGACACCTTTTCTCTGGTGAATTTCCATAGTCCATATTATAGACTACAACTCAGTTATAAAACCAAAGTTCACATCTGAAGTAAGAAGTGGAGAGCATCCATGTAAATTTTGATATAAAGATCTTTGCTTTTAAACAGAGTACAATTCAGATAGATTAGTTCTTTTTGTCTACATGACATATGGTACACCATGTTTTTCTTATTTCAGCATAACATGACTTATTTATTTTACTTTTTGCATAGCCTTCAATTTGTTTATTAGGTGAAAATCCTGCTAGAAAGAAAGATCCATGTTTGTAACAATATGAATACATAAATAGCCTCTCTGTGGGAAACATCACATTCAAAATAACCAGTAGAAAAGCAGTGAGAACCTAATGGTATGCAGATTCCCAGTTGGTTTTCTGTGTTTATTTAAAAATAACTTAAAATCTTGCCCTTATATATGGAGCAGTTTCTAGTCACCAATCAACAATCTGAACCTAGGTACAGAGATTCTCTTTGTTAATACATGTTAGTCCAAAGGAATGATGAAGGATCCATATTAAAGGACCTGAGGTTTTATTTTTCACAAATATATTATACACACATCAATGAAAACAACATTTTAATCATGTGGGCAAGACTCACCATTGATTTATCCGATGGAATTAAATAATCCTTTCTGACAACACAATGGGTATAAATAGTTCTTATTAATATCATTTAAATTTAATTATTATATATTTTAGCAATAATTTGTGAGAATTTTGTTCAATTTCAAGTATACCCATTTTTTAAGGAAAACAAAACAATGTCAAATATATTGGAATAAAGAAAAATTATGTTTTAGTTTGTATAAAGATGTAGTTAAATAGAGAATTATGCTTGACTGTGAGGGATGAAGAAGCCTTATGATACTTTTCATTTACATAAATATAGTTCAGGGAATAATACTAATAAAGTGGATGTGAGGTCACCTAGCCACCTTAGGAAAAGGTTACTACTTTATTTTAAGTAGCCTATCAGTCATTATGAATTAATGTTGTAGTCTAGGTGAAGGCACTAATCATAATAAATTCATTTTGTATTCATGAGGGTGTCAAATGTACACCCAAAAGAATCTTCTGTCATTTGTCAGTATGGAGAGAAAAATTAAAATATGACCTATTCACAATCTCTTTGCTATGGCTTATACTGGGATACATGTTGTGGTGCTGATGGACATGAAATGCACATGGGGGAAAGCTGGGAACCTCCAAGGGATGTCAAAGGGTCAAGGGGGTACCTGAGGCAGTGCTGTGAGTAGAAATTCATTAGCTCTCAACAGAGCTGCCTTATTTAACTCACTACTTCCAAAACCTATTCCTGTCTTGCATTTAAGATAGTATTATTACCATCACTTTATCATTGCAAGGATGACCTAAGTACCTTCCTGGGAGGTTTGTAGGTCCCCATAATTCGAAAGAGCATTGGCCATTATACAAGAAAATTTTTTCTCCCTCACATCCTTTCCCCCTGTTGGCAGTATTGTGGAGAAATTCCTCTTCTTTCCTCCTCTCATGGAATCCAAAGAAGTGATAGAGATGCTAGGTGGGCAAAATAGCAAGTGTCTTACCTTTAGAAATGTCTCTGATGAATACAATTAAATATATTAAATGATTTGCTGATTTATTATTTTGAATATTGTTATTGCTATTATGGACACCTCTGTTATAAAAATGAGGAAATGTAGTCACAGATTGGAAATACAAAAAAAATTGCTTAGTACTATATTTAATTACTTAAACAAATTGCCTATGGTTATAAGTGGGAAAGTCAGCATTTGAGCCAGTATTCTGTTTCTTCATCATTCTAACAATACCTACTATATGAGATTGTTATGAAGATTAAGAGAGGTTAGGAATATAAATCTCTTAGAAGAGTGTCTAATTAATGTTAGCTAATAAAATTAATTGTATGATTTGGAGTAAGTCTGCTCCCACCCCAACCTCATTGGGATTGAATTTTTCATCAGGAAAAGGGGAAAGTCATTGGACTTATAGTTCTTTTTCAGTTTACTCTGATTGGCTCTTGCAACAAGATAGCAATTAATGTCATAGGCAGGGATCCACAGCTTCTCAAGAAGCCCTTACTGTCACCATTGCTCACATATTTCTGGGTCCTACAATATTTAACTTCCAAGTCCAGTACTAAGCAAGTCTCTGTATTTCCTAAAACTCCTCAGAGGTAGCCAAGGAAGACCACTGTTTTATGTGGACTCTGGGTCCTAGAGGACCTACATCTCAAAAAGTTTCTCTATTTTTAGTATCAAGTAAGAACTCTTGCACAGCATTTTCACCTTGAGGCCTAAAGGGATAATTTAAACACCATGGAGTTCATTTTTCTCATCTCATCATGCTTTCTCTTCCTTTCCACCAACAACTCTCTTTGATGAAATAGAGACATACTTGTATCAGAAGGGCAGGATTCAGAAACAATGGAACTTCAGAACTTCACTCTGCTAATCCTAGTATCCCTTTCATGCTCACTCCTCTTCCAAAGATTCAATAGCAGAGAACTAACCTGAGGCAGTCTATGTGTAACAGTTCATTTCTCTAGCAAAAATGTCCTATGAAGTATTAGATCAAATGAGAGGAAGTAGGGCTCAAAGGACTTGTCAAATGACTAGAAATATGATTATTAGTTCTTTTTGAACCCCAGCTTTGCCAACGAAATTTCTAACTGGCTTTAGTTAAGATACATGTTCATGCTGTTCCTAACCAAGTAGAAATGACTTCCACTCATATTTATGTATATTCAAATACCATTCCATGCACAGTTGAGCTTCCCTGGACTCTTTCTTGGTTTAGTATATATCTAATAATTTAAATATTAATAATACTCTGATTTGTATTGTTATTATTTGGCAGTCTAGATTGCAAGTTTTTATAAAGTAGGGCACATGTCTTGATTTAAAAAGCAATCTGGTGTGATGGAGAGAACACTGAAATTTATCTCAGAGGCAGTATAAATGTTTTCAAATCAGAAGCAACTTCATCAGTAGGTAAAAAATTGCAGGGAGCTCTGATTGGCACCACAATTTTTATCTGGGAATATTGAAGTATGGCATTCATATAACTTTTTTGAATGACATTTTTAAGAAATATACTGCCTAAGGTGAAACAATATACTCACCCCATTGTTTATTCTGTTTATGTTATATGAATATCTACAGATCAATGAGGATTATTATAGTTTAGATAATGATATCTCCTAAAAACTCATGTGTGAGACAATACAAAAACATTCAGAGATGAAATGATTGGGTTATGAGATTCTTAACCTAACCAGTATGTTAATCCACTTGAATGGATTGACTGGGTGGTACCTGTAGGCAGGTTGGGGGGTGGCTGGAGAAGGTAGGTCACTGGGAATGTTCCTTTGGGGCTTATATTTTGTTCTGGCTGAGAGGAGTTCTCTCTCTCTCTCTCTCTCTGCTTCTTCATTGTCTTATCTTAAGCTGCTTTCCTCCACCACATCCATCTGTCATGATGTTCTGCCTCATCTTGGGCACAGAGCAATGAAGTTGGCCATCTGTGAACTGAGACCTCAGAAAGCATGAGTCACAAATAAACTTGTCTTAAATGTCTAAAATTATACTTGTCAGGTCTTTTGGTAGTAGCAATGAAAAGCTGTCAAAACAAGGATGCTGGTAAGGAGGGCTCTGTAAGCAGTTTCACAAGAAGGTGAAGTAGAGAGAAGTGAGATATCTTGCTCAAGGTCATTCGTAGACTCTATAGCTTAGCACAACAAAGAAAAACTTTGTGAAATTCCCCTTTCATTTATTTCATGTAAGTAGTCCCTTTACTTCTACAAATTAGATTGATAGATAGCAAAACTCTTCAATACACTTAAAAATCCACTTTAAGCACAAATTTTGTTAAGGATTATTAATTTTAAAAAATTTAATATCTTAGCACATCACTTTTTATCTTTATATCGGATAATAAAATGAACAAATCAGAACATTTGGAAGGAAGAGATTTGAACTGAAAATGTTTAAAGGAAGACAGTATTTAAGAGGTATGGACACAATTAACCAGCAACAAAGGAAGCATGAAGCATCTTGAGATCAGCCAAAGTACAAAACCATTGCTTTCTTTAAGCCTGGTGGGCAAGTGAAAAGAATGACATTTCCAGAATTTGAGGGAGGGATTGTCCAATAGAAATTATGCATGGAGAAATACTGCCAGCCATTGACACTCAGAATTTGCAGGATTGGAATCCTGAAGAGAATTGTGGCATAGAGAAATGAGTCAGACACTTCACAATTCTGAAATTTAAGGTACATAGGAAGAAGTTTGAAATCAAGAATCTAAGAAAAAAACTATTAAAAGGCAGAGTGGGATATTTAGCACTCACAGATATGGTTCTGAGGAAATTAAAAGTGAGGTTCAGCACTCAAAAGGATCAGTTGGAAATTCTAAAGAACTACACACTAAGAATGAGACGTAAATCAAGGTTTAAAAAATGTAACACAGTCTTGGCTTCTGACTAGATTAAGGTAGTTTTCCATAGGATAGAATAAAAGTTATTTGGAGTAAGTTAATATAATCCAGAGTTTCTACAGTTGTTAATTCAAAATGTCCAGTTTTCAGACATACCAAGAAATACAAGAAATAAAATCCAGAGAAAATGTAAATGAGCCACTTATTTGGGTTATCAAACATATTCACTAAAATAGATTATGATTAAAATCTTGGAAAAATGGTAAAATTGAAAGTGCACCTAAGAAATGTAATGTATTTCAAAACTAAATGAAACTGCAGTAAAAAATACAATAACAAAATGATGATTTTAATTAGCAGATGGGGAGAATTAGAAAAAAGAACATAAGTTACTGGGAATAGGTTATTAGAGAATATCCAAGATGAAACATAAAGAACAAAAAAGAATCAAAAGTGCAGAAATGATGATTAGACATATAGATTATGATGAAAATGTCTAATATAGTTCTAATTGGAGTCCTGGAAGAGAAGAAGAAGAAAGCAGAAGCAATATATAAAGAAGGTAAATGGCTGAGAAATTTTTAAAATTGATAGAAGACATTCAAGTCCTAGATTCAAAATGTGATATAAATCCAAATCCTAGATAGATTGTTGAAAACTAAAAGCTATCAAGAATGTATAAATAAATTGTGGTGTACATATATACAATAGAATATTACTCAGCCAGAAAGAATGACTTTATGACATTTGCAAGTAAATGGATGGACCTTGAGACTATCATGCGAAGTGAAATAAACCAGTCCCAAAAAACCAAAGGTGGAATGTTTTCACTATATGTGGAAGCTAACCCATAATAAGGAGGGTGGGTAGATATTCAGTAGACAAATGGGAAAGAAGGGAAGGGAATGGGAATAAGAAAAGGAAAGACAGTGGAATTACTCTGAAACAATTTTCCTATGTACTTATTTGAATACACTTATAGTGAATTCCACCATCATGTACATCCATAAGTCCCAAGTTAATAAAATATGTTCCATGCTTATACAGTTATATCAAAATGAATTCTACTGTCATGTATAACTAAAAAGAGCCAATAAAAATATTTTAATTGCCAGAAAAAAAGGAAAAGTTATCAAAGGCAACCAGAGGGTAAAAGGGAATATAACCTTCAGAGTAGCAGCAATAAGACTGATGGTTGACTTCTCAACAGAATGAGTGCAAGCTGGGAAGTAATGGGATGGTTATTTTTAAGGTGCTGAAAAAATTTTCTGCAAATCTGTTCACCTATTCAATGATTACTTTATACTCACTGAAAATACTCTTTTTAAAATAATAGTATAGAGGCTGGGGTTGTGGCTCAGCAGAAGAGTGCTCGACTAGCTTGTGCAAGGCTCTAGGTTTGATCCTCAGTACCACGTAATAATAAATAGATAAAATAAATGTAATGTGTCCAACTACAACTAAAAAAAGAAATTTTAAAAATAAATAAATAAATAAATAAATAAATAAATAAATAAATAAAATAAAATGATAGTATAGGGCTGGGGTTGTGGCTCAGAGGTAGAGCACTCGCCTAGTTGCATGAGGCACTGGATTCGATCCTCAGCACCACACAAAAATAAAATAAATATATTGTACCTACCTGTAACTAAAATATATAGTATTTTATAAAGACATTTATAGGAGAACAAAACTGAAAGATCTCATCTCCATCAGAATTGCATTAATTAAAATAACAACACAAAATAAATTTTCAAGAAATAAAAATAATCGTGAATGCAAACAGAATTTCAGGAAGCAATGAAGAGTAACAGAATGTGTAAGTGTGTGGGCAAGTATATATTAATATCATCTAAACCAAATAACACTGACGTCTTTTGGAATCCAAGTGTATTATAGAATTAAAATACAAAATAACTTTACAGAAAAAGGAAAAGTGACAAAGCTGAAATATTGTAAGTTCTTAAAATTTCTTGTGAGATGTAAAATTGATATTTATATTAAACTGCCATAAATCAAAGATGCTTGTATCATCTCCAGGGAAACCACTAAAAAGACTGTGAAAAATTATATCATTAATTAGCAAGTAGAAGGGGAAAATGGAATAATGAGAATATGAACTAATGCAGTAGAAAAGAAGCAAGGAGAGAATATATAAAAGAATATTAAATGGGTGGAACAAATTGTAAAATGTTAGCATTAATCCAACATAATTTAATTGCATTAAATGTAATGTAAATACCTTGAAACTGAGTTAAATACATGTATATATAAACATTGTATGATGTTTAAAAAATGGAAGATATATGCCATGCAAATAATAATGAAAAGAAAGTAATGTGTAACTGTACAAATATCAAAAGTATATATATATATATATATATATATATATATATATATATATATATATATATATTGTTATTGTTGTTGTTGTTCTTTTTCTTCTTCTTCTTCTTATTATTATTACAGAGCCACATTGTCGCCCTTTTAGTTTTTTTTTTATTTTGAGACAGGGTCTTGGTACGTTGCTTAGGGCCTTGCTAAATTGCTAAAGCTGGCTTTGAACTTGTAGTCTTCCTGCTTTAGCCTCTCAAGCCACTGGAATTACAGGCATGTGTGACTGCACTGGCACAAAGTGTATTTGAAGACAAGAAGCATTATTACAGATAAAGAGAGATACTTAATGTTGATAAAAATTTAATACTCTGGGAAGATAGAATTCTAAATGGATATGTCCCTGATAACATGGTGTCAAAATATATAAAGAAAGAAATGACAACTATAAAGGTAAAATATACAGTGAGAGAGAGAAATTTTAATATAAACTTTTCACAAATTAAATTTTAAAAGCCAAGAAAAATCAGTTGTGATATCAATCATTTGAACAATTAACATTTCCTTCACATAACCAGTACAAAAAAGGCTTCATAGTGTATTGGCCTGAATAGCATGAATAAAATGTAAATCTAAGTGATTTATTTTTTGAGATGGGAGTCTTATTATAGTGCCCACACTGGCTTAAGCTTGCAATCCTCCTGCCTCAGCTTTCTGAGTAGCTGGGATTATAGGTCTATGCCAACATACCTAGTTCTAGGGATGCTATTATGCAAGAAATACTCTTGATATAACTTTTGGACTTTCCCATTTAAGCAAAGCAAATCATTGAAATGTTCTTACTGAAGTTTTCCTTGACTTGACCAAGATCAATTCCATTTAGGAAGCCTAAATTTGAATAAGTAAATAGAAAAGAATTTTGTGTCTTTTATTTAAGTGCATATTTACACCATCATGAAAAATTTCAGAATGATTATCAGAATAATAGATAATTACCCTCAGGTATTGCCTGGTATACTATCTTATTTATGTTAATAATTGAATCTTGTTACATATGATATGGAAATTATTTAGCACTGTGAAAATACCAACTTGAAATGCTTTTGGGTTTTAATTTTGCTTGCTGTTTTGATGTTATTGTTTTTATTGTTATTTTAAATTATAATTATTATTGTGATTCCTGTATAACAAATGAAGAAAAGCACATGTCTGGGCTTAGTGACAGAAAATACATTCTTTATTAAATAACATAATTAAAATTAGTGGCAATTAGAGTGAATGATGTGTGTTATAGTTTCAACACCAAAATGACTCTTAACCCTGGTAACATCCTAGCATATTTCTAATTAGTTCAAGGGATATGAAGATGTGTTAAAACTTCTCAAACATAATTTATGTTAAACTTATTTTAATTGAATAAATATCATTCAGCACATTTATAGTAGCTGATACAAGAGAGGAGGGATATATATATATATATATATATATATTGGTACTGGAATCTGAAGCCAGGAGATATAAATTTTAGAAACAATGAAAAAGTTTAAAGAAATGATAAATTGTACATTGTTGCAAAACTAAGGAAAAATACTGGACTTATTGTCCTTAACCTTCTAGAAACTTCCCTCCCATTTCTGAATGCAATATAAAGAAATGCTTAATATAGTTTTTCTCAATATAATTAAGTCTCCATGGGAGCAAAGGAGGTTTGCATTTTCTGAATAAGAGTATGGTTGAGGGATACATTTACTTGATAATAATAAATCCAAGATTGTGATACAAAGAAAATTGGAGATCTCAAAGTATGAAATATCCTCTTATTAAAAGAAGAAAAGAGAATGTCACTTTATAAAATGATCAGTCATTTTGCAGAAAATAAATTGGTCTTTATAATTAAAAATAGTTTGTTATTTGGTTAGCTAATTTTAAACCATAGAATACAGTTTCTACTGATGTAGCTAGAATTTATTCAGACATCTTATTGATTATCCAAACATGTGTTTAAAGGTATTCAAAGGTCTTTTATATATTTTTTTGAAAACTTAAATATGTTTATCCTTAAATGTATCTGAGTAAAGAATATATTCTTGTTGGGTGTGCTGGCAGATGCCTATAATCCTAGGGGCTCAGGAGGCTGAGACAGGAGGATCATGAGTTCAAAATTCATGCAACTTCGTGAGGCCCTAAGCAACCTAGCAAGACCCAGTCTCAAAAATTTTCAAAAAGGGGGTGTGGTACTGGGGATGTGGCTCAGTGGTTAAGTGGTTTTGGTACCAGTTTCAATCCCTGGTAATATATGTATACATGTATGGTGTCCCACAGAAGCTCATGTGTGAAACAATGCAAGGAGGGTTAGAGCAGAAATGATTAGGTTATGAGAGTCTCAACCAAATGAGTGAATTAATCTCATCCCCTGATGAGATTAATTGAGTGGTAACTGAATGCAGGTTGGGTGTGGCTGGAGTAGGTGTGGCATGGAGGCATGGCTTTGGGGTATATATTTGTATCTAGAAAGTGGAGAGCTCATTCTCTCTGCTTTCTGGTCATCATGTGAGCCACTTTCCTCCACCACATTCTGTGCCATGATGTTCAGTCTTACCTCAAGCCCTGAGAAATGGAGCCGCTGTTTATGGAAAGAGATTTCTGAAACTTTGAGCCCCCAAATAAATTTTCCATCTTTTATAGTTCTTTTGGTTGGGTCTTTTAGTCACAGCAGTGAAAAAGCTGACTAAAACAATAATTAAACATTTACTCATGTTTATCTGGCAGTTCTGTTTCTTGCTATCTGAACCATTGAGATGATAAATTCAAGCTGCAGGAAACAAAATTAAACACCACTAATGCAAAATTTCAAATATAGATTATTTCTTATCTGAATGCTTGGGACCAGAAGTGGTTTGGATTTCAGATTTCTTTTTAGATTTTGGAATATTTGTTTATACATATAATGAAATATCTTGGGGGATGGGACCCAAATCAAAACATGAAATTCATTTATATTTTATGTGCATCTTATGCATATATCCTAAAGATAATTTTATACAGTATTCTTAGTACACAGTATTCTTAGACCTGTGTCTCACCACACAGGTCAGGTGTGGTGTATTCTATGTGTGGCATCATGTCAGTGCTCAAAGGCTTTTGAATTTTTAATTTCAGGCTTTCACATTAGGGATGCTTAACTTGTACTCAGTTGAGAAAAATACAATAAATTCCAAATATATTTCTTACTTTTAAATATTTATTAAAAGTAGTGTTAAAAGTTATATAATGAAAACAGCACTTCCAGATTAACTGAATTAGGTAGGTATCAGCAAGGGCTGGTTAGTAATATGTGTTAGTCAACTTTTTGTTTCTGTGATCAAAACACCTTACAAGAATAACTTAGAGGGAGAAAGATTTATTTTGGCTCACAGTTTCAGACGATCTAGTCCATGCTTGGCTAGCTCCAAGGCAGAAACCTCATGTAAGAAAGGCATGACTAAGGAAAGCTGTTGACTCATAGTAGACAGATAGCAGAGAGTAAGGGACTTCCAACTAGATTCCAGCTTTCTAGTAATCCATTTAGCTACCAATGGATTATTTCATGGATGAAATCAGAGCCTCCATGATTCAATCATTGCCTAAAAGCACCACCTCTGAACCTTGCTGCATTATTCACTGAGCCACATCCCCAGCCCTGTTTTGTATTTTATTTAGAGACAGGGTCTCACTGAGTTGCTTAGAGCCTTGCTTTTGCTGAGACTGGCTTTGAACTTGTGATCAGCCTGCTTCAACTTCCCAAGCCACTGGAATTATAGTCATATGCCTCTGCTCCCAGCTGAAAAATTAATTTTTAATATTGTAATTTTCTTTAGTGGAAAAATATTTTCTGTGACATCTGCTATCCAAAATCACACTGGTTAAAAGGGTGAAAGGAACAACGAAATTCATGTCCTTAGCAGCCAAATTCTTCTATTCTTGAAGTAAATTTCTAACAAGATATTTGAAAATATAACACATTTCAGTTATAAGGCATTTATTTTTAACTTTTTCAATGCTTGATTTTTGGACTGTCCTGGAAAAGTTTTTGATGCAAAGTGACTTCTAATAAAGGTAGCATTGCTACAAAGCTTGAGCAAGTAGAAAGGATTATCTCTTATGATCCATCTATTCACACTTTCTTTGAAATACAAAGGACTGCCTATGAGTTTCAAGTATGCTAAATGTAAAGATATGCAGACAGAGGGACACAAGTTCTCACTTGTAATGCCATGCTAATGGATTAATATGGCCTAGTGACATATCAATGGAAATGATTTATGAATACTTCACTTTGCATGTATTTCATTCAGAAGACTATAACTCTTAGATGCAAGTAGAGGTCATTGATCCACAAATTTCAGCAACTATATCTTTAGTATTTTCTTACAGATTAAATTTATTTAAAGAATTAAACTTTTCATAAAACTATTTCATGTAATCTAAATAACATTCTTTTAAGAATATGTGGGTAGAGAGCTAGAGCTCCTGACTCTTAATTATTTTTTAAATCTATACATATCCACTAAAGGCAAATGTCATTCTAAGCAAATGATACCATAATGAATACTTACATGAAACTATTTCTAAGAAAAATGTCTAAATTGTGATACATTTGATATAATTTTTAAAATCTAATATAAAACAAAGTCCAATTTGTTGTTGTTGCAGGATGAATATTCTTTGGTAATACCAGTTACTCTTAATGATACATTGATAAATTTGTGGTCAAAAAGGTTACATTGGGATGTTAAGGGATTAAAGCATTAGAGACATTGAACAAATTACTTCTAAATTCTTTTTTAGTTTTATTGGCCTTTGGTTATGTATTTGTATGACTTTTTATTAAATAGTCTCCAGATAACAAGAAATACACTATTTTTTTATATTAAACAATCACTTTAAACATAGTAGAGAAAGCACTATTCTGAAAGCCTCCTGTAGGATATTCTGTGCTACATATCCTGAAAGGCCCTTCTATTTTAATTCTATCAGATCCTGGATCCAAACAGATGTTATAATGTATTTTTAGGATTCCAGGAACTAAATGAAAATTCCAGAGGCCAATAACTCCAATAATATACAAATAGAAAATACCTAATGAGATGAAAGCTCAAAGAGATTAACCTAAATGCTGACCTGGTAGTCTGATGTTAAATCAGGATCCTTGGAAAGAGCTAAAGAACTCTTTGGACAGTATCCTTGGATCTTGGAAGAAAACAAAAACAAACCCTGCTTGGAAGATGACACCTTCAGGTTAAGCCCTCAGGAGTCTCATTCTTTAAAATTGACAAAATGTCAACTCCCAATCAAGATCATCAAACACAAAATAAAGGCCACTATGAGAGGTAGTCAATAGAAACAACATGCCAGATAGAGACGTAGAAGGACTTCACATAGTGAAATGATCAGATGCAAAATAAAATGTAGCTGTGTTTGACATGTTTAACTGAATTAAATGCAATTTTAAAAATGAACAAGTAACAAGACTCTATAAGGATGACCAGAAAAGTTGAAACTGGTAGAATTTCCACAAATCAAAATTTTAACAAATTAAGTTAAAAAAAAAAAAAAAGAAAAAAACAGTGGATAGGCTAAACAATTGATTACACAAAGGTAAAGAGAAAAAAATATAAATTGCAAGATTTATCTGTAGAAAAATATACCAAAGCACAGTCAAAGAAATGAAAATATGAAAGAGAGTTTAAGACAAATGAAAGATTATATGTGAAGTCCTAATGAATTTGTAATTGAAATCTCAGAATAAGAAAATAGAGATAATTATGTATGAGGTAACATATGAAGAGTCAAGAGGCAGATTTAGATTTGTGAGATCTGAAGACTATATAAAATATTTCAGAGTATTTTATATAGTCTTCAGATATAAAATATTTCAAATTTTCCTTGAACTGATGACTCTCATCAGTTTGTAATCAATGTTCTGGTTATAGTGTCACATTACAAGTTTTTGTTGGATCATGAACCTTCACATCATAATGACAACTAAGTAGCCTTGCAGGCAATAGGGCATTTGGCTATACTGAGAAGGCTATATGGTTATTAGCAATATCCTTAGAATTGCAAACTATATAAATATATCTTACTGAATCCAAATTAGGCATCAATTTACCCTAAGACAGATCCCCCAAATGCCTTCAGTTTCTCCAGTGCCACCTAGCCCTAAGGAGCTGTAAAGGAAGGAAAACTGTAGTGGAGATAAACAAACATTGCAACCAGTTGTGATTAAAAGATCTTATTTTGAAAATTTACTGTATACATGAGCATTTCGGGGTCAACTTGCAGAAATCTTGAAATCACCCATCCAACTAAAGGAAGTAAAGGACCCTAAAATTTAAGCTTCACTGGCTTCATGTAAAATCAACTGCTATGAAAAAAATTACTAGAATTGATAAAAGTTGACTCCACAATTGAAAGAAGTGCAAAGCATAGTTAAGAATCCCATCTGCTTCAGAGCAGTCTTGACTGATCTGTTATTCCAGACTTTTATATCATAGCTGTTCTTTGCAAGTTTTACCTAGATATTTAGGATGTAAATCAAATCAAGCATAAGTAGAAGTCATGATTTCTATAATGAAATATTTCTTCTCTTCCTCTTTCAGTGCTCATTATCTCAGAAAAGGAGATAATTGTTCAACTATTTGTTCAAGCTAAAAATATTAAGATTATTTTTTTAGTCCATGCTTTCATTCATGTTTCTTATCCAATCCTTTAGTGGTACTTCTAAGCATTTCCATGTTCCAATCCCTTTTTACACTGTCTTAGCCATCTTGTCCAAGCCTCCATGACATAGTCTTTAGCCTGGCCTGTTTTCCATCTTGCATCCCCATAGTCAAGTAGTCACACATTATCCACATCAATGATCTTTTGAAAATAGAAATCAGGTTCTGTTTCTTCTATTTACAGCAAGAATAAAAGCAGAATTCTTTAGAGCAGATTTATGTAATCTGTCCCCTGCCCATCTGTTCAACCTATTCTCAAGCCTATTCTCCTTCCTTATTGTCCTGGGGACACATGGTTTTCTTGTCTTCCACAAACACACTAAAGTAATGCCCACTTCCTGTTTCTTCTTCTGGAATATTCTTCCAGGAGAACCTCTCATAGCTTACCCCTCACTTTTTTTCAGCTCAAATGTCTCATCTGCAGATAAACATCTCTGCTCTATCTACAAAACTACCCTTTTTAACATTAATACTTATTGATTATATGCCTCTATAATTAGAATGTAAATGCCATGAAGCATTTTTATCCATCATTGAATACTCAGAATCCTAGAATCTGATTGAAACAAAGGCTCAGCCACATTAGTCCATTTATTTCAGAATAACTCATTATTGCCACGATTAATAAGGCCAATTGGAGCCAGTGTATCCCAGGAGATAAGAAATTAAGCTGTGCATATTCAAGGTTTTTACTGAGTTTTTGGTCAACCCATCTTCCAACAAACTCACTGGTCATTGTGTGTGCCCATTAGAACTGATCAATTCTTGAAAGTAGGGTTTTAGTTCATATCTTTTCTGCAACTCTTTGGTTTTATCAAAATCCCCAGTACTTATTGCTTACTCTTCTGTTCATACATAAGGATATATAATTGTGCATTTTAAATCAAAGTGGTAAACTTAGGAGAAACAAGATCAGCATATATCTACATTCTTTCCTCAAAGTTAATTGCTAACATATAATTGTACATTTAGTGTATACTTAACAGTATTCTAAGTACTTTATCATAATTAGCCACTTAATCTTCACGAGAACTCCCAAAGACCTGTTATCCTTATTTTACTTATGAGGAAACAGATAATAACTAGTAATATAATAATATATTAATATCTAATAATGTAATATAATAACTAGTTAGTATTATAAATCTATATTATGACCTTGTGTCTATGAATGTTGTGACATAGGCATCTGCGGCTTATATAGGATACAGAACATATATATGATACAGGACAACCATTGAGCCAATTTACCTAACAAGTAAATGTTTACATTACAAGTACTGTATGCCTTGGGATCTGTCTCAGCTGTTCTCTCCTTGAGACTCTTCCATCCATTCTCCTCTTGTTCCATCACTCTTTGTAGAATTCCCAAGACCCTGTCTCTCCATAATGAATCCATCTTCCTCAGTTAATCTTTTTCTACTTTTCTCTGAGGAATTGTGCCTAATACTTTTTATCTCTTTAGCTAGAGCATCAACTAGACCCTCTTCTGTACAATCTCTGCATTGTTCTCAGACCCTTCTTGGAGACAGCCTTTACCACTTTGAAGTAATGTGATATTGGGCAACTTGCTTAACTTCTCAGAGATGTTTCTTCAATTATGAGAGAAAGGGAGAATGGCTTAGATAAACTTGTAAAACACTATAACTTCGTAACTTTAGATTTTTTTGACAATATATCAAAATTATAGAAATTTTGCAAGAATAATGCAAAGAAGTCTCAGATACTGGTTTACCCCTCACCTCATATTTTTACATGTTTTTATTTTACATTTGCTCTTTGCTTCTTTCTGTCCTCCCCACTTTGCTCTGTTCCCTTCTTCTTTCATTCTTGTCTAACTCATTTATCTATAATTTTAAAATGAACCCTTTAAGTTGAAGACATGATGCTTTTTACTCCTAATAATTTCATTGTGCATTTCCTTTTAAGTGAGGAATTCTTTCACCTACTACAGCAGAATTACATAAACAAGAAAAATAATACAGATACAAAACAAATATATATTTTATAGTCACTTTAACAGCTTTATTTTCAATTAAATAATTGAAAGTGGGTTGTGCTTTATATTTTATTTCCAACAAGTATAGATTTTAATTCTTCTAGCACTCAACAATAACTTGGTATCAATTCTGTTTCCTGTGAATTTGTTGTCATAATGAAACTCTCTAAATTCATTCAGGTTGTTGGTTGCAAACCACCCAAACTATCTTTGGGATATTTTAAATTAAAAGCTTGAAATTTTAAATTGTGGTATAAAGGTGTATTAAGAATTGTAATAAGAGAGCTCATGTATAATGGCATAATTTGCCGTGAACATACTTTATATACAGAATTATGAGAAATTATGCTATGAATGGATAATTGTGAATGTAATGCATTCCACTATTGTCATGTATGAACTAAATGAATAAATAAATAAAAGAACCTCAACAAAAAAAAAGAAAAATAAATTTTAAGGGAGATATAAGATATATCCTAGAAGCACAGATTTAGTCAAAAGCCAGGGAACCAAATTTTTAAAGTACTCAGGAAACAAGGAGGGTTACCCAACCAGAACGAAAGATAAGTTCATATTCCTAGTGCCTTTAGTGAGATGCTGTCATTGGCACTGCTGTTTTCATTGATGCTGTCACTACCACCATCATCAGCACTGAACCAGTGCTGATCAGCACTGAACCAGTGATCTGACCACCTACTCCCAAGGTTCTAGATCTGATTGTACAATATTTGGGTTAATGTTCATCCTCTAGCTATAACTTTCATGAGAAAGGGGCCATCGTGGAAGTTTTGTCTGGTAATACCTCGCCTCCAGACCATATATAAAGTGGTATAGGGTCAACTTCTTAAAAGGTAATTAGGATGTTTCCTGGGAGGGAGAAGTTGAGGAATGGTGTGTTGCATATTCATTAATAAGAAAAACATATAGCCTTTATTAAATATTTAGATATTTCCTTCCAGACTTACGAAAGATTAACAGCAAAATCCAGCTATTATGACTACTAAAGTCAACTCCCAAAAAATAAATTAAAATGCTCATGGCAATGAAATATTTACTTCAAAAGAAGGGGTAATTTGCTTAGAAAGGAAGTTTACTTAAGAAAAGAGGTTTACTATCCCCAAAAGCTCTAATATATGTGGGCAACACTGCCTCCCCCACATCTATCCTACTACCAAGTAAAATACTCCTACATAGGATTTATTACAGTTAAATTTAAATGTACAAATGAAACATGTGACCCAGTCTGCAATGATGTTCATTAGTTGTATGTAATGTTTTAGAAGAGTAATATCTGGAATATTAAATAAATAAATTGAAAAGATATCACAAAGCTATGCATTCTAAAGAACCTGACCAATCTCCTGTGACCCCTTGAACCAAAAGACCACATATAAAAAATTAATGGGACAAAAAAAAGAAGTTGACAAAGAAATTGAAAAAGAAAGGAAATTACTACATGTAGCCACAACTGGGGACAGATCGTATCACAGGATTATTAGAATTTGTAGGAAAACATTATTATTTTTTAAATTGAATTGGATTATTTATTACAGTTCTAAAAAGTATTGAACATGAGGAAGATTCCTAGCAAATATTAGATTATACCAAGAAATAATGTATATGAGAGGAGCGTCTCAGAGATAAATCTCTATATAAACATTACAAATATTAAATTTTTCTTCTTGTAGCACCAATCTGATAAGAATTGCCCTTGTATTTTATAAATAGCAAGTACTATAATTCTGCTTTCTTACCCTTGCAGATAGAAATTGTAATGTTTTTTAGAGATGACAGCCATGGCAGGATTTTATATGCCTGGTCCAGTTGGTGATCACTGTAAGGGAAGTACAGGAGAACTCTGAGGGGAATGTGAATTTGTACTCCATTGCTGGGTTTCACTCATTAACTCTTTCCATACCAGCTTCTACCTTTCAAATTTATATTCAGCCAAAATTTTATCTTCTCTAGGAAGCACCCTTGAATACCCTAAATGAAAACTTTTAATGTACATCCTAGAGTCCCCTTATTCTTTTTTTATATAACAGTGTCATGGTGGTTCCATTTTGTTTTGTAGGATAGAGTATGATGGGTATGATCCTTTCCAATGGATTGTATGTGTATGTGCACATATATCCATAGGTATTATGTATATTATATAATATATAATATTTGCCTTCTAATATACATGTATGAATGTAAATAATGTTTTGCTTTCATAACAAAGAAATATGTGTTTATATTCATTTATATATATGGATAGATACCTATTTATTTCTTAAAACACTGTAGAATGCCATGGACAGAGAAAAGGGTGGATAATCATTAGTTAGAAGAATTCCTGAATAAATGGCTTACTGGAAAATTCCAGTAATTCTAGTAACTGGAAAACTTCACAGGGCAGACTTATAGGAATAGAGACCTTTAACTTCATCTGGATTTTTTTTTCAGTACTATAGATTGCATCCAGGGTACTCTGCCTCTGAGTCACATCCTTGACCCTTTTAACTTTTTTTATTTTTAGATGGGATCTCACTAAATTAATAAGGCTGGACTCAAACTTGTCATTCTCCTGCCTCAGCCTCTGGAGTTTCTGGGATTACAGCTGTGCCCTATTGCACCTACCTAGTTCTTTACATTATAATAGAAATATGTGTATTTTCCCTACTTGCCCCTCCCACCATTGGAAAATTCCAAATTGCCTCACAGGTTGTGGTAACTATAAAATCTTGGACTAAGTCTCTCCTATTTTAACCTATACTATGATACACAAGGATCCAAGAGGCATAACAGATTTTCTTCCTGCCATTCCTTGAATATTAGTTATATAAACTGCATCCCCCCACTGCTTGTGTATTGAGTATGTGAAAAATATAGTCTAATATTAAACCTTGGGTATGGTTTTACAGCACTGTGCAGAAACAAGTTCAGTTTCTTGAGAGCACCAGACTATGAGAAAGGAGAGACTTTAGTATTAGAGAGTCTTGTAAAATGAGAGGTCTTCTAAATGAGAAATAGGACAAGTTCAATAAAACAAAACTTCTTCAATGAATGAACATTTCTATCTGCATAGAAAATCCAGGTGGTCACCAAACCTTTTTTCTTGGGCTTCAGTTTGTGTGCCCTCAAAAAAATGTATAGGCTTTTATAACACTCAAAACAAATAAAATCCCTTGTTACCACAGATGTACTTAGAATTCATGGCAGACAAGGATGCAATGAGTATAATCTATTTGCTAACAAGCACAGCTAGCATTGCCCAGTTAAGTAAAAACTGGGAGAGAAAGTCATTTTCCTCTTTAATGCTGTTAGATGTTTTTATAAGTGTGAATAATTGGGAAATTTTAACACTGAACGTATCCTCTGAATTTTTGGTAGTAATTATGGTGGAGGGTCTGACCTTTTCAACATTCCTATGTGCTCTGCTTTCAGTCCCTTGAAGGTTAATGCTGTACATCACTGGGCTCATAAAGCATTGCTGAAAGATAGAGGGCAGAATTTGTGCATAATTATTTCTCATTCTTATGGGTTTAAAGGCCCTGAATGAAGTTTTCTTCTGATGCTGGTCTCAACTGACTATATCTACTGGCAGGAGAAAAAACAAATTGTATGTGAGTTTCCAGAGATAGATTCCAGAAAAACTGAGCACAGCTTCTAGTTTGGATCAAACCTTTTCCTCCTTCCAATATTCTTACTGAGGTATTGGGAACCAAGTCTAGGAGCCACCATTTCAACACTGTATTCCTGCTTCCCACCCAATGAGCATATGAGAAACACCTGGTAGTCTGGAAACATTTGGAGAAAATATCTGTGTCTAGGGGAGCTGTCCTGTCCCACTCCAATATTAAAGCAAGTCTAAGTTTTCATTTCATGTTTGTAACTTTAATAGTTCTGTAAATCCAAAGCTGGAAATATTCCTAGGATGTGGACAGAGCACAAAGCTGGACATGTGCATCTAATTAAACTAAATTCTGCTCATAATTTATGTCTGGACTTTTTTTTAATTCTAGAATGAGTTTAGGGGGAAAGTTTGATCCATTTTGAATCCTCACTAAAGCAAATCTTGCATCAGATATTTAGGAACAATTAGTCTTGTGTCATTTTGCACAAAAAAATTATTATAGAAAAACAATATTTATGAGAGGGGTATGGAAAAGATCGAGTTGTAAATTTTCTTTTGTATTAAAGTTTTAAACTGCATAAATAGGTTTTATTATAAGGAAAACTAAAGGCTAGATTTATTTTTTATTAATTTAACTTATTGAATGGAAGGAACAAATTCAAAGAGGTATTTCATTTTAATTTGATGCTCAGTCTTGTAGTTTGTCAAAGAGTCAATTCACTTTACAAATCATGGAGGAACACTACTTAAGTCCATGCTCACCTAACAGTAAAAGTTTTTGAGTTTCACCTGTAAGTAGTTTCTTCCTTGTGGTTATATTGTATTTAGCTGGGAAGGTGCCTTGTCTAAATGCAATAAGGATTTTATTTCTCTTTTAATGTGCCTTGCAAGATAAAGTGTTTCAACAACCAAATATGTGCCCACTGAAATGCTTTGAGGTTTGTTCTTTATACACTGTACAGAATTGTGGAGAAAGAAGTCTCTCTTGACTCAAACTGGTACAGCCTATATTTTAATTCAAATAAGAGCATTCATCTGGGAAGCTGGCAAATCTGAACTACAGCCCTCACCCCAAACTTGTTTTCTTTCTTTCTCTGGACTGACTACAGATTAACAAATAACTGGCAGCCACTTAAAACTTGATACCTTTTAACCCAAGGCAGTGTGTGACCCTCTTTTGACTCTATATCAAAAATAGAGGGAGTGTTTATTTCTTAAAGAAAACAGAGAGGATTTGAGAGACTTTATGTCTTTGACACTGAGATCATTAAATATCTAAAGTTGCCATGACATCTCAAATTGCCTTCACATAACAGCAGGTTTATTATAACAAGTGTTTAATTATAAATAACAATAAAAATGACCAAACAACCATTATAGTGTTTTGCATTTTATAATGCTTAGGAGAAAGAAAACATAAAAATAACTCTGCTGAAAACATGAGGGATCTATATCAGAAAGATGAAATTGCAGAACTTGAAACATATGGGCTTGTTAAGTCCTTCTCCTTAACTCACTCATCACTCAAGAAGCAGCCTGAATTGCAATCTAAAATTGACCATTTCAGGAAAAGCAAACCTCAACCTTCTCCAGAGGGTCCAATATTGGTTGTGGTTATTATTTTTTACTACCAGTAATTTTAAATCTTCTTGGAAACATTACCTTTCTAATTTACTGTAAAATTTGATGGTTATGTGAAACCACACTTGAGATGTTGGTAAACAAGATGTGCAGTGTATGGAGCAGGAGGAAAATAAGCACTAAATAAAACAACAAAAACCAACATAGCATGAACTTGGAAGTCATCTAGCTTTAAGATGCTTCATAAATTTCAATTCAGCAGAAAATCCATCCAGTTTCTTTCTTTTTATATGTTTACCTGTGGACCTACAGCAAGCTATAATATGACTTAATGCCACTGGGAAGTTGTAAGCAGTGACACTTCAGGAGAAAATAGAATCTCCTCATGTTCATCTTCAAAAATGCAGTGGCCCAAGGAAGTCATTCAGAGAAACAAAGTAAGCAAAGTGGTAGCATTTGTCAAAGTATTTTCTTCTCAAATAATATCTGTCTCACAAGCTCCCCTAAGAAGATGAACTGCTACTGAATATCCATAGTTGTTCTGACTTTATAATGAAAATAATACTCTGTAATAGGTGAGTTCTTACTAGCAAAAACAAACTAAGTCTCATCACTTCTACTATGAAGGAACAGTTGAGTTACCCTGTTATTGGTTTTATAAAGAAAGTTAAAGTTTAAGAGGGGTCAATATTTCACAACGTATTTATTAATTCTGTAAACTTGGAAAATATGCAAATTTTATTAGACAGCAGGGCGGCTATTAACATTAACATATATTTTCCCCCATATAGAAGAAACAAAATATTTTATCACAATTGAAAGTTTTAAAAAATAAAGACTTAGATTCTTCTTGACTTTAACAAGGGAAGTTTAATAAAATCCAATTTCATTACAAAGTTATATAGTCAACTAGTTATAGAGACTGCCAATTAAAGGTAGTGGGTTTATTTGTACTTCTTACTAATCCTCTAATAAAAGAGCAATAATATTTAAAAACAGAAACCTACAGAGTCAAAGCAATAAAATAGCAACAAAATTTTAACTAGTAAATGTGGATAGATAAAGTGTTCCAATATAGCAAACATGAAAAATGAAATCTTAAACTGTCAATAGGGATAGGGGAAAAAAATCCGATTTACTCCAAAGAATTTCTAACATTCTCAGGCAATGGTGATGCCAGGTAACTGAATGTGGGAGGTGAAGGTAGAATTTTTAAAAGAAGAGGATCACTTGGAAAAATATCTAGGATAGAGAAAATATCAGCAGTTTCTTCTTCCACATGAGCTGTGGTCTAGAAACTTGTTCTCTGTAGAAGAGGTTCTCTGGGCTAGAAAACAGCAGGCAACATCAGGGGTAGGGTTTCATACTAAACCAGAGGATAAAGTAAGTTTTACTGGACTTGGAATTTATTAATTTATTTGTATAGTAGGACTTTATTTTTCCTTACTACATGAAATGTTGCTGGGGCCTAATGTTCTCACATAACAGTACAAAACCAAAAATTGGTTGTCATTTCTGAAATAATTGAGTACAAAAATAACTTACATAATGAATAAATTTACAGGTATAAATGGAAACCATTTTCAACTCAAGACAATAACCAATGGTAGACAGGAGGTAAAATATCACTAAGAATGGCAAGAAGTGACAACTAGTTCAGGAACTCTTGCCAGTCAGAGCAATCCTGGAATACTGTCAGCCAACACAGGAATACCCTACACAGATCACTGCTGTGGTCTCAGATTTTCCAAGCTATGAGCTCTCTCCTGTAAGCATGCTCTCACTTTAGGTTCTAGGTGATTGAGCCACATGGACTAAGGACTTAAATCAAAACTACGCACAGGGCATTAAACCTACACCAATGGAACAGTTAACTTGAACCCAAAGTCAAAATCAGCAACAAGTTCTATGATCCAGTGCTGGCAGCAGATAAAGGTTCAAGGACAAATCTCTTTTCAAAGGTTTATGCCAGTTTCATGAGGCTAGCATGAGGAATATACACTTGGCAGGGCAAATTTATACTTCAGAATCAGCTCATACAGCAGGTGCCTGGCACCTGATTGATTCACCTAGAAGTATCTGCGTTAGACAATAGAGGGGCCCAACTAGTTGTACTCCTGCTTTCTGATCCACATCAGCTGTAAGGTAGGCAGTAAGGCCAGGATGGAGCCGCCAATCCACACAGACTATTTTTGCTCAGAGGGAAATGATAATCTTAATCTTCATGGTGCTGGGCACCAGGGCTGTGATCTCCTGCATCCTGTCAGCTATGCCTGGGTCACACAAGAACTCCTGCTTAGCAATGGTGGTGAAGCTATAGCTGTGCTCTGTCAGATATTCATGAGGTAATTTGTCAGGTCCCAGCCAGCCAGGTTTAGACACAGGATGGTGTGGCGGAGGGCATAGCCTCATAGATGGGCACTGTTTGGGTGACCCCATCACCAGAGTCCATGACAATACTAGTGTTATGCTCAGAGGCCTACAGCATGGCCTGGATGGGCACATACATAGCCAGGGTATTCAAGGTCTCAAACGTGATCTGAGTAATCTTCTCTCTGGTGGCCTTGGGGCTCAAGAGGGCCCTGGTCAGCAGCACCAAGTGCTCCTCAAGGGCCACACGCAGTTTGTTGTAGAAAGTGTGGTGCCAGATCTTTTCCAAGTTGGACCAGTTGGTGATGATGCCGTGCTTGATGGGGTACTTCAGAATCAGAATGCTATTCTTGCTCTGGGCCTCATTGCTCATGTAGGAGTCCTTTTAGGCCATGCCCACCACCATGCCCTGGAGGCTAGGGCTCTGGGCAATGGAGGCAGACACATCCTGGGGGTCGTGGCACCTGTTCGTTGCCAGCTAAGCCAGCTTTGCACCTGCTAGAGCCATTGTCAATCGCAAGGGTGGTGATCTCTTCTTCAGTTGCTATTGGCAGAGTGGCAGGAAGACATGGAGCACCAGCCAGTGGCCAGCGAGTGATGTGATATGGCCTTGGAATTTTTCCTAAAAAGACTTAATCATAGCTCCATATAGTAAAACCAATAGCCAACAAGCCTAGACCATGAACAATGAATACAGAATTTCCAATCAGCTTTTTTAAAAAATTGGTTCTTCTTTAGTTATACATGACAGTAGAAACCATTTTGACATAATTATACAAGCATATAATATATCTTACTTGAGTTCAGACCCCAGTACCTCCAATCAGCTGCTTGGTGCCCTGATCATTAATTGGAGCAGACTATAAAGGATCACCAAGCATTTGAGGGAAATATCTGATATAAATGGCAACTGTAACAATGCAGAGGAAACAAAATATACAGTCATCATTGTTTTTATTTTCCACATTTGAGAAAAATATGCAATACTTGTCTCTCTATGCCTGAATCATTTCACTTAGCATGATGACCTCCAGTTTCATCCATTTTCTACAAATGACAGGATTTCATTCTCACTTATGTCTAAATGAACTCTATTGTGTACATTTTTCTTTATCTATTCATCTGTTGACAGGAACTTGGCTAAGTTTTATATCTTCTCTGCTGTGAATAGTTCCACAATAAACAGTTGTGCAGGTGTCTCTGATTCATTTTTAAGTTAATTTTTGTACAGAGTAAGAGATAGGAGTCTAGTTTCAGTCTTCTATGTGTAAATATCCAATCTTCTTTGCATTTGTTGAAGTGGCTGTTCTTTCTTTGATGTATGTTTTTGACATTTTTGTCAAGAATCAGTTTCCTGAAGATATATGGGTTTATTCCTGTGTCCTCTATTCTAATCTACTGGTCTCCAGGTGTATTTTTATGCCAATGCTATTCTGTGTCTGTCACTATGGTTTGGTTCTGTAGTATGTTTTAAAATCAGGAATTTTAATGCTTTCATCATTGTTCCTCCCTCACTCCTCAGGATTGTTTTGGTTAGTTGAGATCTTTTTTGCTTCTATATGAATTTTAGGATTCTTTTATAGTTCTGTAAAGAATGTCATTGGTATTTTGTGAGGATTTCATTGACTCTAAAAGTCACTTTTTTGTATTTTGGACATTTTAACAATATTGAATCTTCCAATCCATGAACATGGGATATCTTCCCATCTTCTTGTTTCTTCTTCAATTTTTTTTTCCATATTTTGTAATTTTCATTGTAGAGTTCTTTCACATCCTTAGTATTATCTCCAGGTTTCTTCTCCTAATTTCTTCCACAGCCATTTCATTATTGTTGTATAAAAATTTATGTATGTAGACTTTATATACTGCTACTTTACTGTATTTGTTCGTTCTAAAAGTCTTTTGGTGGAATCTTTGGAGTTTTCTATATACAAAATCATATCATGGTGAATAATCTTTGTAGTTCTATTGGATTTGGTTTGCTAGTATTTTGTCAAGAAATGCAAGGATGAGAGGAGGTTGATCAATAAGTACTAAGTTATAGAGAGGATCAAGAAGTTCTTGTGTGTGACTGAGTGCCAGAGTGACTATAGACAAGAAAAATAAACTGCATATTTTTAAAAGTTAGAAGAAAGTATTTAAATGTTTTCATGATAAGGTAATGATAAACATTATATGATATGTGTGTGCTTGAAACATCACAATACCCCATAAATATGCACAATTATTTTTTGTATCAATTAAAACATATTTATTTTAAAAAAGAAATCAGAAATTCTCTAAAACCAAATATATATGAATCAATATTAAAAATTCTCAAAGTAGAAATAAAAACTCAAATAAATCTAGGAAGACCAAATAAAAAAAATCTAGAAAACAGGAGAAAGATAAAAAACTAAGAAATAGAGAAAGTTAGAGGTCAGTTTTTTAAGTTTTGATATTTAAATAACAGGGATTCCAAAAGAAATCATAGAAATAATAAAGTATAGAAATTATTATTTTTAATTGATTTTATTTTTTAAATACATGACAGTGGAATGCATTACAATTCTTATTACACATATAGAGAACAATTTTTCATATCTCTGTTTGTATATAAAGTTTGTTCACACCAATTCATGTCTTCATACATGTACTTTGAATAATGATATCCATCACATTCCAATTTCATTGCTAAACTCCTGCCTCCTTCCTTCCCCTCCCACCCCTCTGCCCTATCTAGAGTTCATCTATTCCTTCCATGCTCCCTGTCCCTACCTCACTATGAGTTAAACTCCTTATATCAGAGAATAATGACATAGATCAAATACCTCAGGAGTTAGAAAATATTAAGAATTTTTTTTCAGCTGGAGAAGAGTTTGGATGTAAAGTAGTAATGTGTTTAGAAATCTAAATAAATAAAAATTTAAAAAGGATTATTAGCTTCAGAGAAAATAAGCCAAAAAAGGAAAAATATATGTGAAAAAATGTAAAACTAATTATAGTACATATTCAATTCTGCTTAATATTTATATAGTCATAATAATATACACTCCAGATACTGATGGAAAATATGACATTACTCTATTGAGATGAAGGGGGTGAAGATTTGGACACATTTGTAAAGTTTGTGAGAGAAAATTAAGTGACCTTAAAAGTAGGTAACCAGTAAATAAAGCCTAACAGAAAAATCTGGAGAGGTATGATAAGTTAATTATTAAAGATTTAAGATTTAAAGATATGAGTACAAAAGAATAAGGGTTTCTAGAGAGTGGGAATTTAAGGGAAAGGGATTGACTGGAGGGCTTCTTGTTTTTCCTAACATGGAACTAGCTACTTGCCTTTAACCTACATATGTGTAAAACTTAAAAGCATTCATTAAAAGAACAACAATTTTGCTGATGCCAAATTCAAGGTAAAGACTGTTTTAAAATTTTAGACCTGTTTGTATTGGCAGGAAATATTGGTTTTGATTTGTACAATGACATATTTAGAATTAAATTATATATCACAATAATTTAAATAATAAATTTTAAATCACTTCTAATGTTACTTGATTAATAATAAAGTTATCCCCCTTTATAAGGGAAATATTTTTTATTAATTATAACTAAAAGTGATAATAGATAGTCATGCATTTATATTTGTTATTATTGATACCTACCAATAATATCATTATTATATAAAAATGACATAAATTATCGCTCAGCACAAGACCAAAATTATAACCATTGTTTACATTTTAGATATAAGCATAATTGGATGGATTGTATGATTGCAGATATAGAGTTCATAATTTGGATTTTTTGTTTGCAAAGGAGACCTACACACATTTTGAATAAAAATGAGTGTCTGTGAAAAAAGTTACAATTTATCAGATCTATGACAAAGCTTTAATAAAGCATTGTTATTTAATATTCATACAAATTTTGAGGTAATATATTTTTCATTCCTGTAAATGAGAAAATAAAGCACAAGGTAGCCTAAGACATCAAATTTAATCTCCTAATTTGTGGATACTGCAAGATACACCCTTTCTTCCAGGATGGAAAATGCATGATATTGCAAGGTCAAGTTTGCTCCTTCCTACCTTCTTCTTCTTGATCTTTAAGTGTCAGTGACTGTGACATTTAATATTGTTTTCAACACTCTTCCTAGAGGTAAATGTTCACAATCTTGCCTATTGAAATAAAATCTTTCACTAAAGTAATATAATCTTTCTGTAATACAATCTAATTCATTTACCTATAGCAACATGGAGATTTGGTAGATATTCACAAAAAGATCTTAACAAGATGACAATGATCCATAAAGTTTATATAAAAGAGGTGATACTAAGGATTGAATCTAGGGCCTCACACATGCTAGGCAAATGCTCTCCACTGAATTATATTCCCAACCCTGAAATTCTTGAAACGAAGTGGGCCATTAGGGATTCAAAGAATGAAAGCGAAGAAGAGGATGGATGTTTTTCAGCTGAGGATAGAATAAATTACTCTCTGTGGGGTATGACATCACTCAGATAAGATTACCCAAATGATTAAAGGCCTGGAAAATGTCCCATTGAGAAAAGTCTAAACCATCTGAGGTAGCTTAGTGTACAGAATGGAAAGTGAGAGAGTACATATTAAGGAATAGTTTTTGAGTTTAGAAAGAAGTATCATTTAGAGGAATTTTCTGCTTTAATGGGGTTTGGACATAAAGAATTAGTTGATGATAAAGCATAGGGAACTTTTGCTAAATATGGTAGAGGTTGTTAAATACTGAATTAACTACCAAGCAGTATTGCAGGCTGTCTTCAAAGGAGAATGTTACAAACATACTATTTTAGCCATCTGGAATGATTCTCTGTGGCACTATAGAGCATCATGGGATATGAAATAAATCAGAATTACCCTTAAGTGTTCTTTAGTTTTCTAATTTAAGGTTCAATATGAAACTTTTGCTTTGCTTTCTTTTTCAGAACTCTGCAACTGATGACACAAGTCCTGTTGTATAAGGATTCAGATTTAGATGAGATTGCCAGCAATCCTCTAGGCTCCTTGCTACTCACAGTGTGGTCCAGCAGCAGAAGCAGTAGCACCTGAAAATTTAATAGGTAGGATGTCAGGCCCACTTGCAGATCACCTGAATTAGAACCCATCCTTCAGAAATACCCCAGGTGATGCTTCTATGCTGGAGGTTTGGGAAGCACTGGTAGAGTCCATTACCTGTATCCCTACAATAAACTATCCCTGCTGTCTTTCTAATCAGATTTCTTTTTATATTCTTCCAAAAGATAATATGAAAGAAAAAAATTCTACTTTGACTTCAATGATTACATGGATGTGTGTGTGTCTATGATAGATAGATAGATATAGGTTTTTATTGTATCAGACAAATTATTCTCCAGAAAATAAGAAAAAAAATGATTCAAGGTTTCTCACTCAAAGACATTTTAAAAAGAAAAGAAAAAGAAATACACACAAAAACAACAAAAAATCCATTTGGCCACCAGGCTCTCCGCAATGAAAAGGGACAAGTGAACACTGAATAAATTCAGGTTTTGTATGATGGTTTCTGTTTCACAGAAAACTAAAGGTAGTGGTTGTCTCATTTTTTGTTTCTGTTTCAATATCTATCTTTTCTCTCTGCTTCTTGCTACATCTCTCTTTCCCTTTCTCTCTGATGTGTGTGTGTGTGTTCATCAATGTGCACATGCATAGCACAAATGTGTGTTTGTATAACCAAAAACCTTGGGAATGTTGTTGTTTCAGCTTCACCATCCTTATTTTACTTAAGCCAAGATGTAGAGCTAGCTCTTTGGTTTTGAAGACAAATAAAAATTAAAACCAAGAAGGAAAGTTTTGAAAAATATGGTACAAATCAACTACCAGTATTAAGACAATGTGGAAGTCGAAAGAACAACTGAATAATATTACAGAGTAAAATGAAAGTCAACTATGTTAGGAGAGTAGGGAGTTTCATAATGATTATTAGGGTTGTAAGCTTTTGCAAAGATAATAAAAGATGTCTGTTTATTTTAATTTTTCCAATCAGCCTTCCCAAATTTATTATGAAAATTTATTTTAAGCATTTTCCTTTCCCAACTTTACCCTATATGATCTAAATTAAATAAAATTACTTTAAATGCCATTATATCTTGCCTCCCCTCCCCTTTACTTGTCCCAATGCCCTTGTAAGAAAAGACAGATTGAGCTGAAGGAAATGAAATATTTGATGGTAAGCATCATCCTAAAGATAGCAAATCATACAGTTTAAAATATGGAACATTCTCCCTGAACTAATTTAGAAAATGATTACCACTAGAGTGGCCAAGTTAACTCAAACTCATTCAGGCCAATTTGTTTCTCTGAATGAAGCATGAATTCTCTGGAAGACAAAGCCTGTTGTAATTTTAAAGTGTTTAAATTTTTCATTTAAATAAATATAGCTTTACTTTAATTATTTTTTTAGAAGTGACCTTTCATATTTTCAGTTTACAGACTAACAGATAAGAAATTCCTCCCATCTGATGCTGTACATTTGTCTCGCACTTCTACAGTAATTAGTGAGGTTTCTGGATAAATTATGCCATTTAACATCTGTTATTAACTATAACCACATTTATTGCCTCATAACAATATCATTACAAAGGAAAGCTGTGCAGATGAGAAGCATTTCTTTGTAAATCCTAATAAGTGTACAATGTGTGTGTAAATATTTACTTTTCCATAATTATCTCCCTGTTTAATTGTGACTCTGCATTCAGCCATTCTAATTAGGTTGAATTTTCAGCCTTTTAGCATTTAGATTTTTAAGTAAAATGCTCTGTTGATGAAATTTTCTTGCTTTTAATCTATATTACATGTTCCAGAAAGTTCTGTCTGTGGCACTTCAAAGCTTTAAATAGGAATTTGGTAAAAGGAAGGCTAGCAATGAGATGGGAGTGCTGTCACCATTATAGATTTCAGCAACTGGCCCAAGTTTCTTTCTTTCTTTCTTTTTTGTCTTTTTTTGTTTTTATAAAATTACATTGTCAAAAAATGGGAAATTTGCAAAACTTCACATTAGTACTTTTATGAGGAGCTTAAGTCATGCTCTTTATTTCCTTGTGTTCTTAAGTAGAAAAGAAACAGCTGAATAGAAAGAGCTGGAGCTTCTATCACCTCATTGGGAGGAAAAAAGAAGCAAACTATGAGATAAAAGGACTCTCATCTCTGAGTGTTGGGGGTCACTACTGGAGGAAGAAATGTTTAGTTAACTCTGTGTGACTTTCAGTGCTCAAGGAGGGAAGGGACTGTGTTTGGGGTTGAGATAGAACAGGATTGAGTTGAGCATATCAGTCCTAGTCCTTGGGTGTTGAACTTTTAATGGGAAATATGCATTATTATCTTAAATTATTATCTAGTGATAGTGCAGAGAGTTAGAGAGCAGGATGAAGAAATATAGAATTAGAAAAATCTTATTCAGGGCACAACATATGTTTACATTCTTGGTGAGAGCAGTATCTGAGACCGCTACTGACAACAGTATCAATAAAATCTAACACATACACACAACTTACAATGTATATGTCAGGTTCTTTTTTAAGTACTTGACCCCCTTGCCAGCCTAATGAGATGAGTTCTATAGTCATCATCATTCCCATTTTTCACATGAGAAAAGAAATGCAGAAAGGTCAATTAGCTTGTCCAAGAATACACAGCTAATTAGTTTCATAGCCAGGGTTCAAGTCTGAAGTTGGCTCTGGAGTCTGCTCATAGACACTACTCTTATTGTGTCCACTAATGACCAAGTCAGTAACTTCTATTATTGATGGATCTACTACTATGCACCATGCTCTGTCTTAATGCCTTTTCAGACATTATCTTATTAAATCTTCATAACAGTATAAAGTGTAATTGGTTATGCTTACTTTACAAGTAGGAAGACTACAATGGACATGAGAGAAGCCAGCATTTGGACTGTGGCCTGAGCCTCTATCTTGGCTTTGATTAGCTCAAGACATGATCTCCACGTGCTCTTTAGAAAATGGCCTCCAGCATATGGGGAGCTTAGTGCAGCACCAGGAACAGGGAAGATAGTACTGAGTTGGAAGTGCCCTGAGCACACAATAAATGTAACATGAGTATTATATTCCAGGGTGGCCACAGGGCAGGGCCATGTAATGTAGATGTTCTGCCTACAGAGTCTAAAGGAGCAGTGTGGACAGCTGCCCAGGAGAGGACACTGAATCTCACGCATACTTTCACAGAACAGAAGGAACATGAGGAAGAACTAGGATTGGTTTGGATTTGGTTGTCTTTTTTTTTTTTTTGCAGTTGGGAACAAATTATTTTGAATTTTTAACCCTTCCAATGCAGAGAAAACATAATATTTACCATTATCCTATTCCAACTTTTCCTATAGAGGAAATGAGGCATGATACCTGATGATCAAGCAAAAACAAAGAGGAGGAAGCTAGGAAACTAGAGTGAGGCTAAGCACTTCAAAGGGGGAATAGAGAACAATTCAGCTGATCTGTCCCAGGCCTTTGAAGCAAGACTGACTAGTAGGAATTATAGACAGAACCACTTCTGTGGGCAAAACTGCCACAGCTCTTGGGGGAAGCTCAGTAGAAGGAATGAAAGGATTTATTCTATTGGTGGAGAGTCTGAGCTCTTCTTTAAGTCAAGAGGCAGGTAGGGAGTTGACATAAACACAAGAGCATTTTCTTGTGAGGTAGGAAAGGAAAAAGAGTGCTGAGAAAGCAGTTGTAAGCAGTGAAAACTGGGATGACAATAAGGTACTCTCAACAGAAATAAAAATTGGGGCACAGTCTCTAAATTTAGCTCACTGGTTTGTTGAAACTTCATATCATCCAATAGAAACTAGGTTTGCAGATGCTGTCTGGTTCACTTTGATAATATTGTTTATTCCTTGGGATCCTTTGGGTACTCTCTCTCTCTCTTTTGGGCCAAGAACACTGAAATAATCTACAGCAAAAATATCTAGGTTTAGACAACTGGTTGATGGAACAAGGGAAGGATATATGAAGGTCAGAAGTAATTCCACAATTATGTACCTAGAAGGAGTCAGGAGAGAGAGCTTGTGTTGACCATGGGATAATAGTTTTGAATTCATATGTGACAAATTTACTGCATCTTAAACTGTGTGGTTTGTGACCCAAACAACTTATGTGGACTTTGTCACCCAGTCTAATGTCATCATGCTGATATTCTATTCTAGATATTAAGTAACAGTTATGATTTCTGTTGTCCAGGCCAACTAGATTGCCAGAAAGACAGGAACAGAGCTCAGTCTGATATGGGGCTTCAGACACTAGACTCTTAACTGAAGTATCTTTAATCTTTTGTGAATCATTAAAATTCAAGGTCAATATATAAAATAGCTTGTATTACCACATCAAAGTTGTACTTTCATTAAGTTGGAAAGCCTGACAGATGTCTCCTGCCAAAAATCTCAGTTCTTAAGAGGAATTTCAAACCTCCCAATTTCTCATCCCTTCTGCCATTCACCCAGGCCCTCAAAGATCATTAATATTGACTTCACAACCTCATTTCTCTGCTAAAAAGATACTATCTTAACAGGGCTGTCTTTGGCCATCACTAGCACTGACACTTATATTTATATAATGCTATTAAAACATTAGGTTGATGCTTTCACATTGTCCTGGATCCACACAGCATCATCTAGCAGAAGCAATCTAAAAGGAGTGGGGAGGAATGTCCCAATTTTAAAAATCAAAAGCCTAAGGTTCAATTGAGACCCAATGGCCCCACAAGACCACTTGTGCGTAGCATAACCAGGGCTGAAATTGGTTTTTTGATCCCTAGATTGATGATTTTTTTTTTCACTTTGCCACTTTGGGATCTAACTCCAAATCTCAAGAACCATTAAGACTGTAAAGATAAAGACAATCTTACATCTCTCTGAGAGAAGATGATGCACAATTCCCAAATTAACTCGGATGTAATGTAGGAAGACTTTCACTTAGAGCTGAGGAAGATTTTACATTTAACCCAGAGAGATTGAAAAACACTAGACTTCACTAACAGCTCTTCATAACATCTACACAAATCATGTGAGCCTATTTCTAAGAATACTTGTATCTGGCTGTCACACTTGATTTTGTCTTCTCATGAGTAGAGTGGCTTTCTTCTGTAATCCTCAAATCACTTTGCTTCCCACTCTTAAAAGTCCTGAGCAGGGTAGCTATTGCCTCATGACATAACTTATGCTGGAGAAACACAGAACAACTCTGAGGAACTTCTCACGGTTTTATGAATACTATTTTTGATCCTGGGAATTTCAGTGACCTGGAAATCTAGTTTAAAAATAGCTGACATTCTTAAACTAACCTCCTTCTTTGCCTGGTTATGGCAATTTCATGTGACAAAAACACATTCCAGAGACTTGCCAGTACAGTGATTTTTATAAAGACAAGTTATTCCTGACAACTGTTAGGTAAGTTTCTTCCCTCCTTTTCATTCAGTGAGACCTTAGCTAGATATCCTATAAACTAATGCACTGATACTATGAATACTCCTAACAATGCAATTGGAAAAATGAAATAATCTCAGGAGTGTCCTTCTTTATGAGCAGGTAAGAATAGAAAAATAGATATATTTTTCCAGTGTTTAATTTTCTGTTCCTCTGGAGAACAATGTCAACTTATATTCACTTACCTCAAGAGAACAGGGCTTGTCATTTTCTAGAGGGCAGGAATTAGAGGTCAGAAAGTTACTCAGTTGCATTCAGAAACTTCCAAGAAAATCCTGAAACACAGACACATTGAAGGCAAAATTAAAAAAAAAAAAAAGAAAAGAAACTACTGAGAATACCTGTTCAGCTGATTGGCTTTCAACTAATTGAGAACTATTAACTTTGACAAAATTATTGCTAAAAAAATATTCCAAAGCTGCATATTTTGACATGTCTTTCTCCTCCTAAAACTCCCTCTATCTTCCTATCACATCATCATAAGATAGAACTTAAAGCCTTGTCACATCATTTTCATAATCTGGGCTGCACCATCTCTTTACCTGTATCTCTTGTCATTTCACTCCACCCCCAAGAAGAATGTAAGTTTTTGTGCATCCTAGGCCTCCTTTTTCCTGAAATGACCCTCTCATCACCCTGCTCAAATGGAAAACACCCAGTCTTCTTTCTAAATGCAACTCAAATGACTCTGTTCTTTGAAGTCATCTTTTCTGCCTTTCCAAGGTGATGTTGAAAATTCCTCCTCTGTGCTCCAAGTTATCTTATATGTAGCTCTACTCTGGTCCTTCTCCTCCTCCTCATCTTTTTCCTCATATTGTGTTGGATTTGTCTTTTATCTTGCTGTTTCATAGCAGGATGTAACCTGCTTGAAAGCAGGTATCATGTAAAAGAATAAATGATTACATCCTGTGCTCAAAATGGGAGAGTGAAATAACAAATGTAACACATATACTTATTTTCCTCCAGTGAAATATTTTGCATCTTTAATATGTCTTTACTTTTTGAGGTGGACCCAAACCAGGTCAGGAACTGTTGTCGTTATTCTCTTATACTTTCCCTAGACAGCCTATCATGGTTTGGATATTAGGTATCTCCCAATAAGTTCATGCAATAGATAATGCAGGAATATTAGGAGGTTAACTGATTATATTATCAGTGGATCAATCCATTCAATAGGTAAATAATTGGAAAGAATTACTGGGTGGCAACTAGGCAGTGTGGGTGTGGTTGGACCAAACAGGTCATTGGGGATGTGCCCTTGATGATTGTATCTTGTCCCCCTGGCTTCCTGTGCTCTCTCTTTCTGCTTCCTGGTTACCATAAACTGAGCAGCTTTCCTCTGCTACCATGATGTTCTGCCTTCACCTTGGGTGCGGAACAATGGAATCTGTTGACCATGGACTGAGATCTCTGAATCCATGAGCCAAAATTAACTTTTCCTCCTTTAAGGTGTTCTTGTCAGGTATTTTGGTCACAGCCACAGAAAGCTGACCAATGCATGTGCCAATCCCTTCCTAGAGTGAGATCAATTGAAAATGCCTTTGTAACTTCAGAGCAATAATCAGCAACACCTAAGACTTCTTAAAACCTTACAATAACAATAACAGCAACATGTTCAAAGACGCATAGGTACTAAATATACTTTAAAATTTATTTTTCTGATCACCTCTCAATCTCTCTGTTTCTCTCTCTCTTTCCCTCTCACTCTCGCTCTCTTTCTCTCACATTTTTGAAATTAGCCTAAACTCCTTTTTAGAATATCTTGATCTTTATGTCTTCAGACAAGGCTAAAACTTAACTTGCTTCATCTGTTGCAGTTTCCTTTTTCATGACATTATAAGAATCAACTAAATTTTCAAGAGTCCAAAATGTTGCCGCTGAAGCTCTTTCATATTTGAAAAAATCATAATCAACATTCTTTCTCCATATGCTACCTTTCCAGCAGGGCTATTTTTTACTCTTAGAAATTTATAGTGACAGAATTCCTCAAAAAAGAGTTGAGAATTAAACACAGAATGATCTTATAACTATAACCCAGAGGAACTGCCTCTTGTCCCGATTCTGCTCTGGTGTCTCTGGATTCTTCAGTTCTGTGGCACCAACCTGGAATAAGCTTAAAGAATCACTGTTCAAAAAGGATACAGATTTTTACTTCCATCCAATTCAACATGTGGCCTGAGATGCATATATGAAGGCAGGTTTCATGGTATTTAAGATTTTCTTCATACCATCTGGAAACAGGTTTCCTTTTAACAATGTCTGTCTACCTCCACATTTCCCAGTTCCTGCTTCCTTTCTGTCTTTCCACTATTTCTTGGTTGTTGTTAGAGAGACAATTTTCCTTTCACATTTCCTTTGTGGAGCTCTTCTCAGTCTCCGTTAGGTAGGGGTAGAAGCCAGGGTGGCTTTCAATTCCTCAGCTTTGACTGTTCCTCTCATACCTCTGGGTTTCCTCTCCTTTCTATGTTCTTCTTCACAGGCTTGTCAGTGCAGCCAGGGCCCATCCACTTAACCAGGGTGACTTGAACCTTTTATGCTTCCTTGGGAACAAGCATCTCCTATTGTTAACTATGACACTTTGTACACAAGAGAACATCAATAGATTTTAAGTAAGGGAAAGAGACTTCTATCAATTATGATTTTTCCCCCCTCTGGGTGCCTCTAATATTTTTTGTTTTCTGAAAGGGAATGCTATGTCTAGATTTATTAAACCCTTTCTCTGTCATTGTTACTTTTTTCTGGTAAGGTAGGTTTGATTGATAGTCAAGACAAAGTATTTAACATGAAAGAGGTTCTGATGAAAAGAACAAATAAATACAGCACAAAGTGAGTGAGGACTGATTCAACATTGATGTGGTCTATGTTTATAAAAATCACTCATTAGAAGGTTTTTATCTTGAGGCCATACTATCTCTGATTAGCATAACTTAGAAGTTTTCCTTCTAGGAAGTTGCTCAAGTAAGCGATTCTCAATCTTCACATGTCCTCTTTCAGCAATGGCTTTGTTAAAGTAAGCCAACATAAGGTTGCAAAAATCATCAAACTTTTGATAGGTAGAGAAAGACACTTTGGCATTTCCACTTTACTGACCAAAGAAACTTAAGGAAGATCAGTTCATTGTGGAAGGATCATATCAATGGCCATTACAAGCTGTTATCACTACTGTTCTTTGACCGTTATCCCACATCACTTGGCATTGGAAATGATGAAATTAATTTTAAGAAATTTGTAGAGTCCCATAGCTTGTGAATGAACTTGCTTTTCGCTGAATTCAGGGCACATATACACATCACCATTCAATCAGGGACCTCATGGTCTTGGGACAAGTTTCATCAGAGACTTCTGCCTCTTCTCTGTCTATGCCATCTTAAACCAAAGCATTCAGGGAATGTATTTTACAGTGGCAGTAGTTCACTGGAGGCAGGGAGTTACCAAGATTTAAAGTAGTGGCAGATACTAAAGCCTAGGATAGTTTTCTTCTTTATTTCCTGTCATTTTTATGGCTTGAATAGCTAACCTTAAAGAGAAGGCCAAGGCTTCTCCTTCTCAATATCCATTGCTGGAGAATTGGACATATTTTCTTACAGAAATGAAGTAAATAAGGTGTGTACAATTGGGATAGTGTTGTTTGTTATGGCCTCCCAACACTTGAAATTAGGTCCTTGTGGGTTACAAAGATTATATGCCTGCAAGAGTAGAGCAACTTAAAAACAAAAGTGAACCATGACTTATTTATACAAATGTAAATTACAGTCTAGTCAAAACAGAAATGTAAGTCCCAGCTAGCTACCATTGTCTATGGTGCTGGAGTCATCCAACCATGCAGTTGTCCTGCACCAGCTTAAAACTTAGTGTTTAGCACTGGAAACAATAGCTTGAACATTATTCACCAAGATCAGAATAAGTATTATATTCAGTTCAGTGTTTATTACGAGGGCTGTGAAATACAAGAGAAAATTACTGAAACTTTAGAAGAAAGCAATTAAAATGGGGCTGCAAGAAGGAGGGAAACATTACCTTAGTGTGGGGGAGTGAGATTTGAAAATCTTCAGATATAATTTCAGTCTCAATCAGCCTCCTTGACAATTTTTCAGATAGACACAAATTTCTTTCAAACTTATATCTTTTATTGTTAAAGTTATTAACAAAGAAAAAGTCAGATTTTAAAAAGTTACCCTCTAGACTTTACAGAAAGAGAGACAACAGTTTACTCTTGGCTTTTTTTAAAAATTGTTTTCTATCATGATCTTTATTCACTTTAAGAAATAAATTGAATAGGGGGAGAAAAAAAAAGAAAAGTAATTAGCTAGGATTTTCCAAAACCAATATTGTACTAAAAACGTGAACTAGATAACCTCAAGGAAAGTCCATCTACTAGAAGAGAATAAAGCCATTCTTCAATTCTGTATTTGAGTGCCTGTGTGGGCCAGGATGCACTTATGCATCCCTGCCCATGGGCAAGAATACAGTCAATTGTAGTGTTAAAGAAAAACTTTGTTCATGACACTCTTTATAAACTTTATTTAGGAACACTGAGCTAGGTGTAGGAACCTCTGCAATGGGGTTTTGTACCAGGGGAGGAATATTAGGCTCAATTCCAAATACAACAAATAAAACTGTGAATTTATAGCTGAGAAGCAGGAAGGGGTAAGTGGATGGAAATTTACTAGCAGCAAATATCATGGTGAAAGGGGATTCAATAGACCTACCAGGATTCTAGCTTGAGAGTGGGCCATGGTTATCAGACCTCACCTGGTGGATGAGAAAACTGATCAGATATCTAGAGTAATTAAATACTGAGGGAGGCATTTCTGGTTAAATTGAATTAGCAGAATTCTTGTTAAAATGTGATAGTTTGGAGAGGAGCACAGAAATCCAAAAGTTAAAACCTAGTTGGCAAGAGGATTGAGAAGAACATTGACTAGTGAGAATCTTTGTCAGTAGTTCCTGCCCATCCCAGTGGGGGATGGGTTGAGACAGCTGCTGTGAAAGGAAGTTCTATAGGATTATGAATGCATACAGCAGGAGATCTGGCCTGGTCTGGAGATCAAGAAGGTCCTCTAAGGAAACTGGGATATCAAGGAAGGGTAAGAATTATCAGAGTACAAAGGGTTGGTGGGAGGAACCTCCATAATGAGACCTAGGATTTAAGGTGACAGATCAGAGCCAGAGAGGAGACTGAAGGAGGTGTGGGTGTGCAGAGCTAGGGGGAAAGTACAAGGAAGCTGTGGTAGAAAAAGAGGATAAAACAGACCCCAAAGGGCTTACCCTAAGATAAATGGGAAGGCATTTTATTTTGTAGTGGGTATGATCTGATCACATTTGCATTTTCTGTGTTTCTCATGGTTTCATTGGTGAATTTTAGTTGTACATCAAGGTTTGGTTTGTTACATATTTGTACATGCACACAATGTAACAATATCATTTGGCCAACATCATTCACATTTACATTTTCAATGATACCACTCCTATAGGAGAGAGAGAGAGAGAGAGAGAGAGAGAGAGAGAGAGAAAGGGAAATGTGTGTGTGTATATATGTGAGTGTGTGAGGGGGCGTGGAGAATAAGAGGGAATAGATAGAATGGTGGCATTAGGAAAATCAAGATAAGGTAGTGTTTGGTCAACTTTTTTTTTGCTGCTGTGACCAAAAGACTTGATAAAATCAATTAGAAGAGGAAAAGTTTATTTTGGGTTTCATGATTTCAGAGGTCTCAGCCCATATATGGCCAACTGTTGCTCTAGGCCCAAAGTGAGGCAAAATATCATGGCAGAAGCAGTTCAGGGCATGAAACCAGGAAGGTGAGAGAGACTAAGCTCAGCCCACAAAATATACACTCCCCAAAGCATACACCCAATGATCTACCTCCTCCAGTCATACCCTACCAGCCTAGAGTTTTCACCCAATTAATGCAGTGATTAGATTTATGTAGTGAATAGACTAATAACTCTGATACACAATCATATCACCTATAAACTTTCTTGCATAGTCTCACACATGAACTTTTGTGGGACATCTAATATCTAAACCATGATAGGTAGGAAGATTCAAGAGATATCAAGTCACTAAGCCCAATAACAGAATTTGATTTAGAGCTGGTTGGATTGTAGTGCCACTAGTATATGGAATATAGCAAAATAATGGAAATGCATCAGCTTTATGGATGGGAAACTTTCCATAATTTCTGTTTTGGCATGCAGAATTTTAGTGACTTAAAGATGTGTTAGGAAATATTAACATGTTTAAAACTGTCATATTATGTGCATAATTCTACTTTTTGTTGTTGTTGTTGTTTGTGTTCATTTATTTATTTTTGTGCAGTGCTGGGCATTGAACCTAGGGCCTGGCACAAACTAAGGATAGCAAAGCCTCAGGGACCTTATGAGACCTCCTGAGTTGGTGTATTAGGGATGTAGACAGGAATTTGTGTGGGAAATGGGTCATCAGAGGTGGAAAATATATACTTCCTTTTGGCTTCCTGTTTTACCACTGAGCCCTTGGATTTCTCATTTACTATAATTGATTCTATCTTTCTCATAAAACTCTTCTCACCTGTTAAGAGAGACTCTGGAATACTTTAACCTGACAACTAATGTATTTAACTTTCTCTTTTGATTTAAATAGCATCATTTATTTTATTCAGTCTCTTTGAGGTAAATTCAGTTTTTCAGATTTCTGCTGCCTCTGTTTGTGCCTTGTAAGAGGGCATCCAGGCATGGAGTTCAAGGAGTTTATTCCACCTGGTAGCAATGGGCAAAGGAACCTGGGACTCTCACGCTAATCTCTGGGCTCTCACTGGGTTTTGCCTCAGGTGGTCATTCAAGTCCAGGTCCTGAACTCATGTTCCATGAACTATAATTCATCCTATTAACCACTGGGGACATGACACAGGTATCCAGTTCAAAAGTAAATTGAACTGTCACACATTTTCTGGCTCTCTCAGGATGAATTACTTTGTTTCTCCCTTTACCATAGCATGTTTCACTTTGTTATACTTTCAAATGTCAGATTATAGTCTGACTTCTTCTTTATCTTTCTATCACCAATTAAAAAGTTTACATGGAGAGAGACTTTAGTCATTCCTTCTTTGCATTTAAGCCCTGAGCATAACAAATATGTAAAGAATAATTACTGGATGAAGTTGAATTCATAGCTCTAAAGCTTTCTAAAGCTTGACGGCACCCACCCATTTGAAGTGCTGAAACTATTTCTATGTTCTGTTTCATTTTTTAATGCAAAGTCAAGTTTATTTTATTATGTTGGTTGGTGTGAAAGAGAAATAAGGCATTATGAATGAAAGAAGTCTCCTTATGACACTGAAAACTTTTTCTTATATATCCTGTGTTCCATCTGGAAATAATTACCCCTTATTCTACAAGGGCTAAATAACAATGTTTATCAATTGATTGTTCTTTTAAAAGAAGCAGGGTTTCAGGTACCTTAGGAACACTGAGTTGGTGGATAAGGGATGTAGATATTTGGGTGAGAAATGGGTAATCAGTAATGAAAAAAAAAAAAAAAAAAGACAAGATATTTACTGCCTTTGGCTTCCTGCTTCATGATCTTATGCAGACATTCCTGTCAATTTCCAAGGCAAACAAAACAAAATGACACAAAACAAAAACACAAAAAGCAGCAACAACAAAGAATCTTACTGAAAACAACAACAACAACAAACAGAAATCTTGTCACCTTAATTTCTGGCACAAGTTCTTACCTTGGGCTTTGGAGATAATAAAACATTGGGTCTTAGCTCAGAAAGTCTCATAGATGATCTAGACTATGGGTTCTCTAGATTAGACTCTAGACCAAAATAGAGCAGGATCTTTACTTTTTCTGTCCAATAAAGTGCTCTCAGAACATGAGCATGCTTAGTAAATGGAAGCTCAATCCATGTTAGATGAATGAAAGAATGAAATTTCTTTCATTGCAGATGAGAAAGCAGAAGTTAAGAAAGGCTAAGGGACTTCCATAGTCCAAGGGACTTATTGTGGTGGAACAGGAAAGGAACCTCTGTCTCTTCAGTTCTCATTTGCTGCACTTCGTGCAACAGGATAATATTTCTTGTATCTTAAACCACAGAAGCACTCTACCCTTGAGTGCTGTAATAGGTTTCCAGAATTTATTTAAACCATAAAAAAAGCAGGATGAATGGTTGCTTTTGGCTCACTTAATGGATCAGATATCCAGGAATGCCAAAAGCATATTTATTTACTCACAGGTAGCAAAAACACCATATAATTCTCTTTGTGGTTGTTCAGTCAATGTAATTTTTTTCTGTTCCAGTAAAGTGTACATTGATTGGAAATTATTGTTGGGAAAAGACCACCACTCAAACAGAGGTTCTAAACTAGGCAAGATGTATGAACCCCAAAGTACCTGTTAGAGGGTTGTGAAAAGGTGCATCTTCCTTTTATTTATTTTTTAAAAGATTTGTTCCACACAGAAAAGGAAGCTCTCTCCTGTGGTAAAACTCAGCTGGTAAATAACCTAAGAAAAAAAGAGGAAGCAAATAATCTTAACCACTTGGGTATGTAATAATTAAACATCACACTTTGAATGTGATAATAAGAAAGAGGATATATTTTTAAATATTATAAAATATTTTTTCTATGTCTTTGCTATATTTTACTTACTCAGTTTGTGCTATAGCATTGGTTGGGATTAAAACCCCTCAGTTAAATGGTAAAATTATTAAGCATTAACATTTTTATATCTACATTTATTTACACAGAATATTAGGAGTAGATCTATTGCTAATTTTGTTTAGATCCACAGTATATTTGTGAACTATTTGGGATGCACTTTTTGAAAAGGTGCTCTTTTCTGGAGATCCCTAAAGATAAACTCCTCACAGAATCTAGACCATACACAGAGCTCATAACTGTTGCTATTAATGGATGCAAATGTCCTCCAGAAACCAGAAGAATAATGTTGCTGATGTTTTGTTAAAACAATCCTTGGTAAATATCTTCTATCACATGGCCTTGTAAGGTAATATCATCTGCATTATTATTATACATATTGTTTGCTTGTAATGAACATTAGAACAAAACTTTAAAAGCAAGCAGATATACGCTTTCCTGATTTTTCTGTGCTGTTAAAAAAAATTATAGGAGGTCAATGTTATGGATTGAGTTCCCACACTACCCAGACCTAAACACCAAATCAGGATGAAGTCACTTGAGTTATGTAATCAAACTGAACTTCACAACTGGCCAGTTTAAAGAAACAAATGAACAAAAATCAGGATTTTCCAGTCATTCATCCTGATGCAGCATAATAAGGAGGTCCCTCTGTTTTAACCCTGTTAAGAAAGTAACTTTAGAATGAAATCCACTTTTTGTCCACTGTGTTTTGCTTTTTTCAGGTCTTTTCGGTCTATAAAGCCAACCATTTGTGCTTAGCTCATCAGAACACTCATTCTGTTTTATAGAATGAAGGATTGCCTTATCCTTAAATCACAAATAAGAGCCCATTAGATCTTAAAATTTGTTGTACTTTCTTTCTTTTGAAAGTGCTAAATATCATTTTGTAAATAAGCATATTTTCTAATGGATGTGGGACAAAAAGGGAAAGAGGGAGATTTGGGACTATGTTTTATTTTTTCTGAAACAAGTAATCTCATAATAAATCCCTAGATAATATATCAAGAGATGCACAGGCTCAGTACAGCCATTTATGCTACTTAAAATAGCTCTTTACTTTTACACAAGTTCCAAGTGTTTTCTAGCTCCTGCCATTTCTGATATCACAGGTCATGAGCACCACTGCCTTGTAGGCATGTCACATGGGGGGAGTGGAGCTGGAATCAGACACAACAAGTTACATGCTCTGTTATTCATGGACTCAATAAAAGCACTTCCTCAGGGAGATATTACATTTCCATGTTCAAGTCTGAGAGTTTGGGCACCCAGAAGGATTGTCAGCAGCCCAGCCAGAGCAAATTTAACCTCGCCCTGAACTCTGGTGGAGCTCCAGTGGGACTGTCATGAAAATTCCGACTTTTGGCCAGGAGTCCCCAGCTCCAAAGAAGGGTTTGGAAAGCCAAACAAAACAGATCCTGAGTTAAGAAGTGAGGAGAGAAAGAAGCCAAAAAACTTCATCTAAAGGATGCTACAACTCAGCAAGCATGAGAGACAAGGAGTTAGAAGTAAGACCTCCTTGCCCTTGTTACCTCTAAGCACCTCCAGTTTTTCTTCTGTAAAACGGGCATTATCTAAATCCTTGTTATTCAATTTCTGGTGCTAAGATTGACAGCATTAGCATCACCTGGTAGCTTACTAGAAAAGCGGAATCTCAGGCTCCATCCTAGAGTTTCTGAGTTATATCCTTCATTTTAACAGGAACCTTAAGTGATCCCTATGCATAGTAAAACTTAAGAAGTTTGATGTAAAAGGTTTAGGTCCAAAGGCCAAATGGCAAATCCATAATGGTAGACCCTCTTTTCAACATAAAGCATATGATTGCAAAGTGATAGCCTATCCTATCCCTCAGATATGCAACAATTTTTGCCCTTTATCAACAAGATCATCAAGCACTCCCTGAACTCCTGCCAGTGAGTGTATGGGAAGCTGATTGTCAATAGAGTCCTCTAAACTCCCAGGGATTTCAAATCTGAATGTAAAGTTGAGTTTAAAAAAAAAAAGATATATTCATACACTCAGGAATATAACCCAGGGGCACTATTAAATCTGAGTTTGCAAAATCTATCTTGGGAAAGAACTGGATAACAGAACCTGCTCTGGGAGTCTTATTTGCATAGGTGTTTCTGAGTCCTTTGGGAGATTTATGCAAAGAGTGATTTGGGACTTTTACCAAATCCCCATCATGAGTTCCTTCACTGTCAGAAGGGTATAATATGTCCATCCTCTGGGAGAAGAGGCTTAGAGAATGGAAATCTCCTTTACAATGGAACTCAGGGGACTAGGTCCCAAGTCTAGCCCAATGAGATCAAGATGAAGCACAATCATATGACAGACACTCTGGGGTCTTCTCCCAGTTCCTTGAAGAGTGATACCACCTTCTTTCTGCTTTTCCAGGGCTTAGCTTTAACTAGAGGACTACTGTGGGGACAAGTGCATGGAGTACTGCATTCAGGACATATGTTATGGGCACCTGAGTGGCAGGCCACTCCCCTCGTGTTAGACATGTGAACAGCAGACCTCTTACCCTGTAGGCACAGCCCTGGGCAAGAGGACATGCGTTGCAGTCCCTGCACTTGCTCCATGGCCCACTCCTCAATTGGTCACTGCAAGGACAGTAAGAAATTGCACTGGTGGCTGCCTATAATCTGCTAAACTATGGCCCATATATACATGGTAACTGCACAATAAAATCAGACCAGCTTCCAGCTTGGTCTCTGGAAGTCTTGATTACCGAATCCACAGCCACATTCTCCTCTACCCTATTTGAGAAAGTCAATGCAGACTACTGCAAAAATAACTTTGAATTTGATGTCTACTCAGAACTCTCCAGAGAAACTGGACACCCCAGGAAGTTTGAGAAGCCATAGTCAGGAGAGATATTGGACACAGCTGGGACCAGATAATAGTGTAGCTGCCAAAGCCTGTGAGAGCCATTTTGAATAGGATCAGGTCTTGACAGGAGAGATCTGCTGCAGAAAATGAGATGGAAAACTAGTGAACAGAATCTCTGATGATTAAGTTGCTGTCACCATGGAGCTGAGATGATTACACTGCTGACTCTGCTAGGCCCCTTTTCAGATAAGCTCTAGAGGAAGTAATATTGCCTACATTAGTCCTATGAGGAAGATGAGTTTCAAAGATCTTAGTGATTTGTGCCCAGTGGAATGGGAGTCAGATTTGAACTCAAGGCTACCTGGCTCTAAAGTCAAAGTTCCTTTATTTGGGCTGCAGGTACCACCTACCTACCTCCACCAACAAGATGGTAGATGGGACTTGTCAACAAGAACAAAGGCCAAGCTTTATAGTGAATCCTTAGTAGCCCAGAGCCTCACACTGGGAGAAGCAGGTAAGAATACCAGGCTGGTGGAATTTTCTGGCCTAGAGCTCTATAGCCCATAATGGTAGACCCTAAAAGAAAAGTAGGCCTAAAAGATTCCAAAAATCATGCATTCCTCCATCCATTAACAAATACATTGCACCTTTCAGGAGGGGAGGAAAACCTAAACCTAGCCAGGGAAGTCTGATGGGTTGAAACAGGACCAGCTTCATGGCTATGGGACCTGTGGACCTGTGCGATCACATAGATCCCTTGGCTTATAATGTTCCCATGCTTGGGTTTAGATATTCTACCATTGTTCTCTTGAAATTCTTAATAATTTTATCTTTGCATTTTTGTTATGAAAGGGAAGTCTGGTAGGACAATGGAGCATACACCCAGGTCTTGGAGCCTTGCCTCATGTATGGTCCCACCTTCCATATCCTTCCTGACTCCCTGGGACAGACTGTCAGTTGCTACTCCCCATCCCCTGGTTACCCAGGTCCAACTCAGCATCGCCTCCTCTGCTGCTCTCCATCCAAGAATACAAGTACTGAAAGATCTGGGCTCTCAGGTGTTGCTTGTCTGCCATGAGTTGGAGCAACAGGCCTGAGGAAGGATATATTGATTGTCCCACTTCTGACTGAGGCCCTACATTTTCATTTTTCACTGGCCCTGAAAATTATGTAGCTGACTTTCAGCTGCAGTTTCCTAGGGTGGAACTGTCAAAGTAATTAGAAGTTCAGCACACAAAGTAAGGGCACCTCTCCCTTCATTCTCAGAGGCCATGATAGAAGCAGTCTCAACCATCCTTCTCTCTTTTTCCTTAGGCACTATTGCTCTTCCAGGACTAGGACTGCTGCCTATTTATATTCTAGGCTAGTTTGACATGAAGTATTAGAAACAAACTCTTTCCCTCTTTTATTCCTCTCTCTCTCTCTCTCTCTCTCTCTCTCTATATATATATATATATATATATATATATATATATATATATAGTTTTTTAGGCTCTGGGCAGGTGAATTTTTGATTAGCTCTTCAACATAGTGGTAAGATTGATACTATTTGATACTATTCATTAGGGGTGAAATAGATGAAGCACTCCTTAGGAGTGCTTCATCACAAGGTTACTGGGACCTATTTAACTTCAGTAAAAGCAACGTTATACATGGTCCAACTCACTTGTGTCTGGGGTCAAAGCTCCCCAAATGATGAATTGTTACTTTGCTTAAGCTTCTTTGTGCTTATATTTCTCTTAGAGAACTTGTCAATGGAGAAAAGCCCTGAGCAAAGCCATATTCATATACAACTGATCTCTGTCCAAGTACTCTCTTAAGAGCATTCTATTAATACCCAATGTCAGCATCCCAAGCCCAGCAAAGAGAGGAGGGTTGCAGATAGAAATTTGTGATCTTTCAATAAATTCTCATTATGGATAAAGCAGTACATTTTCTTATTTCTTATCAAGGAACCTTTGAGCACTTTTTGTCTAGGGACTTGAGGCAAGCTTAGCAACCTTAGGATATAATCCAACTACAAAATCCCAACATGGTAAAATGAATAATGAGGAAAGAATTAGTGGGTAACTGAGTGAAGTTACAATATGACTAATTGTTATATTTTGATACAGGTGACAACTAAATATGAACACAGAATTCCTTAGACCCTGAAGCAACATCAAGGTTATACATTTCAAAGACCTTTATTTTCAAATTAAGAAAACAATGATATAAGAGGTAAACAAAACAAAACAAAAAACACTTAGGGCTGGTGTGGTAGCTCAGTAGTAGAGTGCTCGCCTAGCATGTGGGAGACCCTGGGATTGATCCTCAGCACCACATAAAAATAAGTAAATAAAATAAAATAAAAGGTATTGTGTCCATCTACAACTAAAAAAATATTATATAATGTCACACAGGATATTATTGAACTAATTGGTGGGTGGGACCCATATCTCCAGCGGCTGAGGCCCTATATTTTTTCCTTAAAGTGCAATCATAAAGGTTTATTTCCTGTGGTAGATGGTTATATCTAACAAAGGTAGTAATAACATGCCTAATGTTAGATGAATGTTTCTAAAAGAACTTTGTAAATTTGGACTAACCTCTGAAAAAATTATAAAAGGAGAAGCGTGTATGTCTCAGAGAGAGAGAGGGGGATGGGGGAGATGCTCACACACAGGTGTCCTGCTTTATTAAGTTAGCATGCATGTATTATTGGTAGGGAAAATCAGGTGATAGCCTCCCTGGAAAGATTTAAGGATTCTGGAAGGGATCTTTTTTTTATTTTTATTTTTTGAGAGAGAGAGAATTTTTTAATATTTATTTTTCAGTTTTTGGTGGACACAACATTTTATTTTATTTTTATGTGGTGCTGAGGATCGAACCCAGCACCCTGCCCATGCTAGGTGAGCACCTTACCACCTGAGCCACATCCCAGACCTCTGGAAGGGCTCTTATTGCCTCCTCAAAACTTATTACCACAACTTAGAAAAATGCCCCAAATTCCAAAATTAGAAATTCAGTTCTCTGAATTAAGTAAAAGAGGACTTTATGCCTGGCAGATTCTCATCAATTCACACATGAAACCTACAGACTAGAGAATGCAAAAGGATATTACCAGTATCCAGGTCTAATCTTTGCTTAACATTTGACTCCAATATATCAGTGGCTAGAGAGTAGTGCCCTATTCTGTGAGAAAATGTCCATCACCCAACCCTCCATCCTTCCATTTAATTATTCATTCATTAGTTTAGCCAATATGTTTTGTATCCCTCTGCTCTGCCAGTGAGTCAGATACTGTCTCTTGTTTCTTAGTAGCAAACCCACCCTCTTTATTCAGTTTAGATTCTCCCACTGAGAAGCATTTCTAAGAGCTTTGGAATACAGGACAGCAGAGAAAGCATTTTTCTGTGGCAGTAGCTCCAGAAAGTACATGGGCACTAGCAGATGGCAGAGGGATACCATTCTCCTAAGAATCGTATACTTTTGTGCCACAAGCAGCTGAAATTTAATGGCAGCTTCACTGCTTTTCTGGTGCTTCCAGACTTCCTCAAAACAGACAGAGGCCTCCCTGAACTTAACTTACCATCCCTCCGTATGGCTATGTTTCTAATTCCCTGTCTTAAATCCATGGTTTTCAAAATACTTAAAATGGTTTCTCTTTCCTGATAAATCTGAACACAAACAGCCACGCATTGGGCCATGGACAAAAGAGAGAGCTGAGTCAACCTCTTCCCTTCTCAGAAGCTGTTCTTTACATGGATTAGCAACCCGTTTCTCTCCTGTGTGCATTGGTCCTTTTCATACCCTTAGTAGCTGCACATATTGAATCATGTTTATTCATTTGTATCTCAGCTCAGGTTAGCCTTGTGAGAAAAGGTGTCCCCAGGGAGGAGAGAAGAAGGTTAAGATATGACATGTGATTTGTGGGAAAGGAAACACTTCTGAGTGTGCAGAGATATAATTAATGATAGTTTTTCCAACTTTTAGAACTTAGAGATTGAGTTATGTCCTTGGAGAAGTTTGGATGAATCCTGTTTTCTTCAGTGAGAATCATATACATTTTATAGGTCACAGAAGTAGGATAGGAGGTCTTGGGAAGCCTGCTATGTCAAAGGAGGGGCCTTCACTTTTGCCTCTGGTAGCCACTCAGGGGATGGCCACATGTTACTCTCATGCCCTAGCATCTCTGTTCTTTACTAGTTGGCTAAGAAGGAAAAATTGTGTCAACTAAAAGGGACCTTTGCATTCCAAAAGAACTATCACACAAGGTGGGCCATGAACCAGACTTGACTTCTCTGTCTTCAAGTTGCTCGAAAACTTTGTGGCTATCAACTGACCTGACTGTCTTTCATAGTGACCAACTCTTAGCTGTATATTTAGTGGAAGGAGAAATGTAATTAGGTGGATAATATTTTATGGGAATTAGAAAACTCTTTAAGCATGAAGTTATGCTCAGAGTAAGTTCTGAATCACACACACACACACACACACACACACACACATATATATATATATATATATATATATATATATATATATATATATATATATATCTTAGAGAAAAATAATATGTCCTTAAGAGACCCTAATTTTTTCTCAGGGTTTATAGCCCTTTCAGTACTTTCTGGCTACACAAATGGGGTTTTCTGAAGAAGTTCTTATCGAAGCAATCACTCCAATGTGTGTATGCACATGTGATAGTCATATCAAATGTCCTATTTATATTTAATACTTAATGGAATGGAAGAATAATGAAGCTTGTATAGTAAGCAGAACAATAATTTAAAAGGGTCTCCCCCAAAGCAGATAATGAATAAGAGTGATGTCTCCTCTGCATCTCAAGGTTCTAAAGTAAATGAAGAAAATTTAGAGATCTAGTCAGGGGAAGTAACTTGCAGGAAAGTACTGAGTGCTGGTAAGCAACAAGAGAGTTGTGTGTGTGTGTGGCAGTGTCTGGAAATATTGAATCTATTTCAACAATGTTGATCAACCTTGGCTTTCATGCATGTTTGTGAAGAGGCTGCCTCATATTTTCCTTAAAACATGATTTTACGTTTTTGATTATCTAGGCTAGTTAATTTTTCTTTCCCTGAATATTTATTCAGTGCTTACTCTGGGCCCAACATTACCCAGTGCAATGTGAGGAAACCCTTAGTGGATTTATGATTGAGTTGGAAAATCAAGACATGACACCTGAAAGATAAAGTAATGATAGGACTAGGACTGTGTGAGTGTGTGTGTGTGTGTGTGTGTGTGTGTGTGTGTTAGAGAGAGAGGGAGAATGAGAAGTGGGAACTTAACCCAGGGGTCCTTTACCACTAAGCTATATTCCCAGGCCTTTTTATTTTGAGATAGGGTCTTGCTAAGATGATTAGGGACTTGCTAAATTGCTGAGACTGGCCTGTAATATGTAATCCTCCTGCCTCAGTCTCCCATGTTGCTGAGATTACATGCATGCACTCCCACACCCAGCTCTGATAGGAAGATATTTGTCATTAAATGCACTGATTAATTTCTCTTAAATTCCATGATTCTGTACAGTGTACAAGACACAGCACTAAGCTCTTCTTTAGGTATTTTTATTATCCACTCTTCTATCACTTGGTCTCACTCAGCTCAGGCTGGTGAATTCATACAGATTATATCCACCTAGGATTCCTTGCCTTGTGGCTTCTGCAAGTTTAGTTAATGAGAATAGTAATTCTCCTGCCTCCCTTCTTTTTGGATGGTCTGAGATGAGCTGCTTTACTCATAGAACCACCCTCTTTAGTAAACAGAGCAATGATTACCAGTATTTTCCTGAAAGTCATATCCCCTGACTGGATCTCTAAATTCTCTTTATTTACTTTAGAAACTTGAGGTGCATAGGATACATCACTTATTCACTGTCTGATTTGGAAGAGCCCCTTTTAAATCATCACTCACTTACTAGCACTTATACTGTACTACATAAGAGCATGGTAGGTACTCACTGCTCTGGCCTATCAGGCTCAGTAAGGGCTTCCCACAATTGCTGATCTGACAGTACAGCACATTTTTGTTCTAGTTAAAGAAAACATGGCCTTGCAAATTGTCTATAAAATTTAGCATATATCTCCAAATTTTAATGTGCCATCTATTTCTTGACTGGATCTAAACTCATACAAAGAACCTGAACTCATAAATCAGATGAATATCTAGTCCTCAATAAGATAAAAACATGTCATAATATAAGTATGACAAGATAGAATTTGTTAAGTAAGAGAAAGTATAATGTACCAGTGGAATAGTAAACTTGAAATTAGGTCATATATATTTTCATACCTGCTCTGCTTCTAATTCATTGTGAGTACTTGAGCAAGACATGATGCTTCTTGATGTCAGTTTCCTTAGGTGTATAATGAGAGGGATAAACTGTGCTTAAAGATTCCCCCCCAATGTTGAGATTCTATGACTGTTCTTTCTCTGTTTCTCCCTCCCTCCTTCTCTCTCTCTCTCTCTCTCTCTCTCTCTCTCTCTCTCTCTCTCTCTCTCATAAGGGAGTAGTAGATGTATTCTAGAAGGGAGTGGCAGCTACAGGACCATGGGATCCTGAAGAAACATTAATTAACAAGCACCTAAATCACTAACAACAATGAAATTTCTGAGGAGGAAGAAATTAGTGTGATAAGGGAAATCTTTATGGGATAGATGGTACCTGGGAACTCTTTATTTCATATGTTGTATTAGAAAAGTATTACGTTAAGTGTTGGTAACTTCTCAAGAAAAGCAAAGTCTATGGATTTTTTTTTTTTTTTCATTCGTCACAGAGAAATCCAGCTGCAGAACCTGATTTACCTATGGTGGATAACATGCACATGGTGCCAAATTTTGCCTGAATTGTTTCTGAGGAGATACTTGTATCCAATTAAGGATACCTAGAGTCACCACTGTACCTGCCAGAGCACGTTCCTCTGCTCTCTCTACATGCCCCTTAAGATTCCCTCTGTGCCTACCATCTGGTATAACATTGGATTTCCCAAAGCTAGCTAGAGATCTCCAAGGCTTGTTTGCTGATATTGACTCAGACTCCTGCAGAAGTGAAATTGAAGCTCTCAGAGCCTCACTGATTGTGCTTGGCAGGAGGAGAGGGAGATGATGTGCTGTAGGAGAACTCCTGGGATACTTTTGTGACTGCCAGTGAAGTTGCAATTTAAGGAAATGTATTAAAAATTGCTTGTTCTTGGACACAATTGTGACCAAACCCTCAAGAAACTTAAGTCTAGTATAAGAAAGAACAGGCTAACAGTATTTTAGTCCAACATTGTAAGCACTGCAATATGGTACCATGCATGTCTAGGAACCCAGAGAGCCCATGTAACCCATCTGGATGATGGGTAGTTATCAAGGAATCTGAGATTCCTATGAGAGACAAGGCATTATCTCAGTCAGACATTATGTACAACAGTTACTCACATGAATAGAGATAGAAGGATGTTCATATCAATAATAGGATGACCAAAACCGGGGAAGTATAAAATAACAAAAAATGTCTTTGAATTATGTGTGAATTGTTATATCCTGTACACATAGAGTAGCTTGGCATATTGGGAGTAGAAAACAAAAGAAGAGGAGTGTCTTGGTCAGGATTAGTTGAGCCTTTATGGACTAGCTGAGGAACCTACTATTCCAGATAGCTTTATTGGTCTGGGAAGTACATTTTCGTATCCACCAAGTCAATTTACGAGGAGATTGTGAGTGTAGCAGGTGGGTAAATGGAAGCTCTCTGTGCAGCATTATTTTCCACACATCTCTTGGCAAGGGGACCTGAAAAATAGCAACAATAAAAGCTTTATATCTTTGCTGGGTGTGATGGTTCATGCCTATAATCCCAGTGACTCTGGAGGCTGAGGCAGGAAGTTTTCAAGTTCCCAGGTCAGTCTCAGCAACTTAGTGAGGCCCTGTCTTGGAATAAATAAATAAATAAATAAATAAATAAATAAATAAATAAATTGATAAATAAATAAATAAAATTAAAAAGGAGATGTGGCTCAGGGGTAAAGTGACCTTGGGTTTATTCCTTAGCACCAAAAACAAATCAATGAATCAATCAATAAATAAAATTATAAAACCAGACAAACAAACAAACAAAAACCCCTTCACATTTTTCAATCAATATATAATGGAAAAATATCATTCCATTCATGAATAACTCAGAAGTCACACTATCTTGCCAAAAAGAGATTGAAGCCCCCAGTCAAAGAAAGATCTGAGAGGCAAAGGAGGATTGGTAATGTGCTCCTGCTATTTCCTCTGGGTTAGGGAATTGTTGCTGTTTTTCTCTCCTCTTGGTTTTAATGGGTGCCTGAAAAATACTGTAACTCCCAGAGCTTTGTAAAGGAGAGAGAAAAAAAAAAAAACAGATTTAATGCTATTCTGTCTTTAGACACATTTACACATCCTCCATCTGCTTGGGAGGGAAAAAAATTCAGATTTCAATAACAAAAATTGTACAGGTCTTCCTTGAGGCAACAGAAAATGCATGTGATAAGGGAATAGCCATGAAGTGCAAAGGCACATTTAGGTCTTAGCGCTTATTGACTGGAGCTGCAAAGAAGATGTGAAGGATGTGTGAAAAATCCCAAATAAAAGAGATTGAGTAACATACAATATGGATAAGAAAATGTGCTTTAAAGGAAATGCAACTGTCACAAAAGAACATGGGGGAAAGCTGGGAAGGGGGGCTAAGGGAGAAGTATATGACAAGAATGAAGATAAGTAATTTTCTCTTCTTGGAAGCTTGGCTCAGATAAACAATATTCTATTCTGCAATTATTGGTGTGCATTACATTCATTCAAAATACAATTTAAAATGCAAGCATTCTGAATTAGATCTGCTGTACCCCTTCCACTTTGCCACAAGTGAGGCAGATTTTGCTCTTATAACAACTAAAACCTGTGATCAAGGTTCACATTGGATGAAGGATGGAGATAGTTGCAACATGCAGGCCTGAGAGGAGCTGGAATGCATGCACCCCTACAGTTCCCTGTCATGCTGGCACAGGGTGTGTTGAGTCAACAATCACACTCAGGGCAGACATTTGATGGGAAGTATATTAAATGTGTGTTACTGCTCATGACGACCTTCTGGGATGAAGCACTAGAAGTGTTTTGGGTTGGTTTACAGCCAATCTGGTGGACTTGTGCAGCACATTGTGAAATGTCACTTTTCTATTTAAACTCGGAAAGGGCAATGGATTCACATGCTTACCAGTTGTCATTTTCATTCTATGCTGCAGCAGGAGCCCATCTGATTTGTAGTGCATACTTTATGTATCAGCTATATATAACACCTCTTTAGCACCTGCCCAATTATTTAGGCCCTTAAAGAAAATTTTAATGTCCCTCTCTGTCCCTCCCCATCCTGAATATTTAGACCACAGGCATGGAGAAGATAAAGCATGACAATTTATGTGCTTCATTATTTTGGGGGAGTGGAATTATGAGATCATTATCAACTGGGATTCATGTCAAACCAGAGGTATTCTCATTAGTCTACCCCCTCAGCTTGGTGAAATAGTGCAGGGTCTGTACAAAAGGAATATCTTGGCCAACAACCAGCCTCCTTACACAGTTTCACCTCTTTATGTGATGAGGAGCTCTAGAGAGCTTGATCATGACTCTCACCTGACTTCTGCCAATCATCTGCTAGTATTATGATCCAGCCATTTTGACTGTTTTTGTCTCTAATGCAACTTGGTGATCCCACAGGCAGCTTGGGGGCACAGGGACCATTTCTGCCTGGGGTCTAGGAACTCCTACAATGGGACACTGTCTTTACTGGCAGCTTCTTACTACATTGCTCTCTGCTGTGTGGACAGACTAAAGGAATTTCCCTGACAAAGTATGTATATTCTCAGGATAGACATTAGGAGTGTTTTGTTTGTTTGTTTTTAATACTAGTACTTAACTAAAAAAATACTTACTATATTCTTAACAGGTATCAGGCACTGATAGTTATAAATGATATCTGCTTTATGGCAACTCTTTCTATACTAGATACAAATAACTATAATTCAAAAGGTCGTCATTACTCAATACCATAAGGGTCAAACTCCAAGGGGAAGGAACATAGAAAAGAAAGCCATAACATCTGAATTGTGGTATCAGAGAAGGCTTTAAATAAAGTAGGTTTTAAGATGGCCCTTAAAGGAAGAATGGAATATCTGGAGGAGAAACGAATATAAATGTACACTCAGGTAGAAGAAATAGAGTGAGCACAAAATGTATTTATGTAACAACAGTTTGTGTTATTGTGATGGATCAAGGGATGTACACAGAGGAGATGATATAGGAAAGATGAATTAGGAGAATAGCCTGAAAAAGGTTGAGTCAGGTTTTGCACTATCATGGCTAAGATTATGGATGCTTAACTATAGTGGTGTTTCGGATGTATCAGTGGCTCTCTGCTGGTGGTAATTCTGCTCCTCAGGGACATTTGCAAGGTCTGGAGGCACTTTAAACTGTCATAACTGTGCAGGGTGGGTAGAATCCATTGAGTAGAGTCCAGGATACTGCTACAAAGAATCATCTAGCCTGGGCTGCCGGTAGAGCTGAAATCAAGGAACTCTGAGGTGAAATAAATGAGGAATTGAAAGAGAAAACAAGGGAAGACAGTATTGAAAAGGTCATGCTGAGATGAAAGATTTCACCAGAATTCTGGAAGTAAAAATAGAAAAGAAGATACAATTTTACTGAATATTTAATGGTAGGATTGGCCAAAGTATTGCAAAAAAAAAAAATTGCCAGGGTGAGAAGGAAGGAAAGAATAAGTATTTTTTTCTTTTGGAAATTAGGAATTCACAGAACTGGAGTCAGCAAAAATAATCTGGTAAGAAAAGCTATACATCCCCTCATCTAACAACATTGAATCAGAGTCATATAAACCTGTATCCAAATCCTAGCTTCCCATTTACTATTTGTATGGTTTTGATAAATTTCTTTAGTTTCATGGGATTATTATCTTAATTAATAAAATAAAGATAATACCATCTTTCTCACATGTCATTATAAAAATAAAATTAAATCATGTTTATTAAATCATTGAATGAACTGTCAGCCACCTAGTTGTACTCCATAAATGTAGCTACTGTTGTACCTCTGCTGTTATGTTTCTGCTTGTTGTTCAGCCTGCTAGATGTCAAATGCTATTCCAGAAAAATGTTAAATAATTAACTCCTTTGACCAAAAGTGATACCAAGTAGAAATCAAAGCTACCAGTGGCAGTGATTTAGAGAAATATTGGCAAATAACTTGGCTTGCATAAAAATACTTCTCTGATCTTGGACTGAAAGGACAACATAGAAGATGTTAATCCTTGGCAACAGCTCTGACTGAAGAGATGAAGACCAGGGCACTGGAAAGACTTGAGACCCCACCTAATAATAGAAGGCTGATTGAATTAATGTGTGTTGAGTACCTATACTGTACACACACATTGGGAAAAGCAAAACACCCAGTGCATTATTAGCAGCATCATGTATCACAATAGCAAATTAATCAGAAACATCTTAGGAACAATGAAAAGCAAAGCTAGCACTTGAAATCACTTGAAATGTAATTGGATTTGACTTCACTTTTTGAAATCTAGTATGATTTAAAAGTTTTTTCTTTAAAAATATTGCCATATTAAAATTATTTATTTGAAAGGTGTAATATAATCTACTTTTTGTCTTGCTAGTTGACTATTTCTGTTTTTCAACCAAAATGATCTCTCATTTTCTATGGTTATACATATGAGCATTTCCATATATTTAAGAAGAGTGCACATCACAAAAAGAAACTATTAGAATTCACCTCAGAGAATTTTGCCAGTCACAATGGTTTGCAGCTAGTGGAAGTGCTTTCAGTAGATAGGATGATCATCATGACATAGATTTCTGAGCATTTTTTAGGTGAATTTTTTTTTTCCAAATTCTGAATGTATTGCCTTCATAGTAAGATCTTCTTTTTGTCACCATCCCCCAAGACTCAATGCATGTGTTGTTTGCATTGTAGGATGAGTTTATATGGAGATTATTATATGTGCCACACAGAAAGTAGATACTTACTTTAGTTAAACATAAGAATTTTCAAACAAGAGAAAGACCAGAAGGAAAGACATAGGTGGAAGGGGGGGCAGCAATGGGAAATGAAGTACTAAGTGCTAGAAAGGGAAGAATAAATAAAAGGAAAGCAAATAGATAAATGATTGAACACAAGTGACTGTCTTCTTCAAGACAGACTAGGTAAGTTCTGAAGGTACTGTTATGGTTTAGATATGAGGTGTCCTTCAAAATCTCCTATAGTAATGCAGGAGTATTCAGAGTTGGAATGGCTTGATTTAAGAACTGTTACCTAATCAGCACATCCTTACTTTAAATGGACAAACTGGTAGCAAATGTAGTCAGGTGGGACATGGTTGGAGGAGGCAGGTCTTGTCCTGAAAAGTTCATTCCTATGGCCCTTTCCCCTTCCCTTTGTCTCAGCTTCCTTGCTGCCATGAGGGAAGCAGCTTCCCTTCACCATGCCCTTCCCCCTTGATGTTCTTCTGCCTCACCCTGGGCTCAGAGCAATGGAATCTGTCATCAATATACTGAGACCTCTGATACCCTGAGCCAAAATGCACTTTTCCTCTTTTTTTTCTTACTGGGTATTTTGGTCACAGTAATTCAAAAGCTAGTCAAAACAGATGCTGAGGACTACTCTGAGATCCTGTCAGTTTGAAAGCAGTGTTCCCTTATTACTCTTAATATTCATTGTAGGGGGTGTGTGTGTGTGTGTGTGTGTGTGTGTGGTGTATTTAATTATTCTTTTTCTTTTCTTTTTTGGAAGCAGGGATTGAACTCAGGGGCAATTGACCACTAAGCCACATCCCCAGCCCTATTATGTATTTCATTCAGAGAGAGACAGGATCTCACTGAGTTACTTAGCACCTAACCATTGCTGAAGCTGGCTTTGATCTTGAGATCCTCCTGCCTCAGCCTCCAGAGCCACTGGGATTACAGGTGTGTGCCACCACCCAGTAACTATTTAATTCTTTAAAGTTTCATTATGCATAAAATGTGCTTTGAAAGGTCTGTCTTGAAATAATAATTAAATTAATAGGAGTCTTTTTATCCTTTTTACAGTTATATAAAAATTTGTAAACAAAAAGAGCTACTTCTTTTCCATGAAAAAGCCTTAACCAGGAGAGTAACATTTGCCAAAGCAGAGTTATACTGAGGATTTGGAAAATATTGTTCAGTCATTTCTTCCTAAAATATTCTATATATGATGAGACATTATTCTTGTTATAAAATTTCATTTCCTTTGCAATTTCTGTGATGCTATTCTTTACTGCATTCAATGAAACACATCATAGATATTCAACAAATATTTTTAAATAAATAAATTAATTAATCCTAAATTATGTTAATAGAGTTGTTAAGGTAGGCATTTACAAATTCTTTAAACCTCCAATGAAAACAATTTTTGGTTTTATCCTCACATAGCTCAGAACTACATATGCATAGATATGCACATTTATGCATATGTATTCCTATAATTATATGCATACACACATATTCTGGACTTCTTTTGAAAGGTTTATGTGTGATGATACACTGTATATAAAGTGTATCTTATGTTGCTATCCATTCAAGGCATGTATACCAACTGTACATATGTTTCACCATATGGCAGAACTTCAATGCCCATCTCTCAGTCTCATTCTTAGAGTCACTGAGTAGATGCCTCCTGAGACTTAAAAAATCTTAAAATAGGTCAGAGATCTCAGAAATAATAATTTTTTCAATGAGAAAACTGGAAAATACCCTTGCTAAACAAGCTACTATCCATGTTCAGCTTACAAGACTCCTTTTCTAGCATACAGCTTTTGCACATACCTCACCTTTAATTTCTGACTTTGGTTGCTATGACCCAATAATTGGTCAGTTTTAATCTCTTATAATCTTAGAAGATGTGAACTTGGAAAGTCCCTAGAGTCCTAGTTTTAGTAGGAACATAATGTTGGGCAAGTAGATTGAATGGAAAAGGTATACTTTGTTTCTTATATTAGCATATTTATAGCAAAGTATATTTCTGAATAGTTTAATCATTACTCTAGTTCATGCTCCAAGAAAACCAAACTTATAAACCTCATGCTAAGTGTCTACTCACTAATTAATTTCTTAAACTAATCATCTATTATGGTAATACACTCAGCATGGATAATGTGCTGTGAGTTCTGAATTTCATTCCATTTTTACAACCACCTTACTATGTAGGATTATTCTTTCAGTTTTATAGATGAGTAAATTAAAGTTGAGAAACATTTTGTAATTTGCCTAAGCTACCCCAGCTATTAAGAAATAAAGATGGTATTCAATAATTTTTAATGAATAAATTGATGAAAGAATAAAGTTGCTTGAGAACATCTTCCAGTTTATCTGACTCTTATGCCTAATGTCTATCCAATACATTGTATTGACTCCCAATAAATAACTTCCCTTTTATATGCTGAAAAGCAGGAGGAAAAGACATTGCCAATTTTAAGGGCACATTACATATTTTAATAGCCTGACTTTTGATAGGCCCCTAGAGTATGTGCTCCCATTAAATATTCAAAACTGCCACACACAGGAGAATGAGTGCCCCCAATATGTAGATGAGAAATGTACAGCTCACTGAAGTTTAGATTTTTGTCTAGGTCTACACAAATAGGAAGTGAATTGTACAGATAATAATCAAACTAATGCCTGTCTTATTCCAAACATCCTTTTAGTGTATCATTCAAAGTGTGAACCACAACCAAGCATTTGAGGAAAAGATCTACAATGGAAGAAAGACTGAAACAAATAAATACAACAAAGGAATCCAGAAGAAACATAAAGTGAAGAAAAACATTCTAATTTAAACATTCCAATACATCAGTGATGCTTTTGGTTGGAATCCGTGTTTGCATCATAAGAATCAATGAGGCTGGACTCCCTGTGGTAAGATCCTGGGAAGGATTCTTTGTCCACAGAGGTATTTTGTACCTGCCTCCTGAGAACTGGCATTGTAACTTTCCAGAAAAGTTCCAAACACTAGAGAAATAGAGAAAAATCCTAAAGGCTACCAGTAAGAACAAACAAGTCATATAGAAAAAATCAAAATCAGAAGAAAATTATATTTCTCAATTAGAATTAGAAACTCAAAGAAATTATAAAGTGGTTCAAGATTATGAGAAGAAAATAATTTCTAACTTAGAATTCCATACCCAACAAAAGTATTAAAGATATGTGTATGATTAGAATAAAGTCCTTTGTTGTACCTATATAGTCTCAAAAATTTGCTTTCAGTGCATGTACTCTTGGTAAATTATTGAAAAAATGATATAAAACAAGAAATATATGGGAGGGAAAAAGGGAAATAATCAACCTAGGACCGAGTATGAGGAGTTTTGAGATGTGAGAGGATGTGGCTGCCCGTAAGTTTAGATAGAATCAAATCAAGATTGAAGCAAGAGGATCAAAATGTAAAGAAGGAATACTTTTAAGAAAACAATGCCATCTAGATCACCTGATATAAGACTAGAGATCAACAAACTGGCTCAAGCCAAATCCAGCTCCCTCTGTATTTTTACAAATCAAGTTTTGTTGGACCATAGCCATGCCCACTCACTCACATTACTACAATGGCAGAGTTGAGTAATTGCAAGAGAGACCATTTGGCCTACAAAGCCTAAATTAGATTTGGCCTTCATTATGTGACTGTCTGTCCACACATGCAGCCTCAACCAGCTGTGAATCAAAAATATTGGAAGAAAAAAATCCACCTATTCTGAGCATGCATGGAGATTTTCTCCTTGTAATTATTCCCAATAATATTATATAACAAAAATTATTAGCATTTGCATTGCACTAAGTCTAGAGATGATTTCAGTATATGATAGGATTGTGTAGGTTATAAGCAAGTATTATACCCTTTTATATAAAGAACTTGAGCATCTGCAGATTTTGGAATCCTAAGGGGTCCTAGCACCAATCTCACTTGGATACTGAGACATGAGTGTATTTACTCATTGGTTCTCTATGGAACAAACTTCACTATCCCTCTATTAGGCTGTTTAAAGACATTTTACACATTGATGAGAGATAGATGGAAAACCAAATGTAAGAACAAGATAATTTTTGAGCCACTGAGATAGGTATGTGCCACCATGCTTGGTCCAAGATAATTACTGACTAGACAAAAAAAAAAGATAAAACAAGAAAGATACTAACTATGGATATTAGTTTAACTGAAATTTATGATGTACATAATGAAAAGGTGGTGTGTGGATGTTTCTTGAACCAAGATACATAAAAAAGAATAACCTGGAGGAGAAAAAGTTTGTTTGGGCTCATGGTTTCAGTCCTTAGTTGGTCATCTCAATTGCTCTGGTCCTGAGGTGAAGGAGAGAGAAAGAGAGAGAGAGAGAGAGAGAGAGAGAGAGAGAGAGAGAGAGAGAGAGAGAGAGAGAATATGAATGAGGAACCAGGGAAAAAATATATGATCCTCAAGTCACAACCTTGGTAACCCACTTCCTCCAGCCATACCCTATCTGTCTAAAGTTAGTATGTAGTAGTCCATTCAAATTATTAATCCAAATGGATTAATCCACTGATGATATTATAGCTATTGTGATAATTATTTAACCATGTGCATTAACACAGGAGCTTTTGGGGGAAACCTCATATCCAAACCAGAACAGGTGGCTATGTAAGGAAGGTAAAATCCTTATCTCTCACTGTAGGTAATGGATAGTTAATGTATACAATTGAAAAAAAAAAAGAAACAGAAAAAAAACAGTAAAGTTTTCTAGATATATGAAAGTAAATTTCAGGAGAAAAGAGTGAAATGTTTGCCTTTGGAAACCAAGAATTGGGGTTAGAATGGATACATCAAGAAAAACTATTTTTAAATACCATGTAGTATTAATTGATTATGTAAATCATATATATATATATATATATATATATATATATATATATATATATAGTTTAGCTTTATAAAAATTTTAAGTGTGGAAAACAGTACTAGGGAATCATTGAGAAGTGCACTGAATCTCACTTGTGGTGAATTATTTGAATCTTGGTATGTAATTTGTTTTAGAAAACATCTACATTTGAAGGGCTCCTCTCATAAAACATAAAGGACAGAAAGCTTTGCTGAGGGCTTAAGGTGTAAATGAAATGACACATTTAAACTGAAGAAACGCACCCACGTTGAAAGCATTCAATCTAAGGCAGGCTCTGCTGTACACATGTTCTGACATATGGTAAATTTTCAACCCCTTATCTCTGGATATTAGTTTTCATTGTCAGACTCGCCAAGGGGCCATTTTGCAGAAGAAGGATCTACTAAAATGGGTCAGGGACTTGGTAGCTAAGAGTCAATCCATTTTTTTAACTACAGTAATAGCATATGATTCCGCACACTGTAAATACACAAAACAAATACAGTTCCCATACTCTTTGAATATAAGACAATTATTTAAATAGCTTGTCATTTTTTATATTTTGAGAATATTGCATTTGTATTTTTTCTGTGTCTTTCTGTTTTTTTTTTTGTTTATGCAGCCAATATTCTTGAGCAGAGAAGAGGATCATTCAATTTAGTTTATTTGGTTTTAAAAAATAAAAATGACTATATTAAAGTATAAATAGATTAGTCTCATCACAGGTGAAAAATAGTCAACATCACCTGCCAGGTTTATTGTTTATTTATAATGAGCCAAGCTGAATGGAGATCAGACATAGATAGCTAGGAATCTTTCTGTATGAAAAAAATAAATATAAAAATATGTGTCTGTAAGGCTCCACACATGCATATATACCCAAAGTGCATGTATATATTCATATACTCACAGAAATACACACACACACAAACACACAGTGTATATGCATATGGTTTTAAGAAAAAAATTGATAAATATTTTCTTTTTGGGTAAAATGATTCCTTTGTTAATTTAATTTAATCTTTGTATAAGGAAAATGTCATTAAGCAAAACATCAATGGACAGAACTTTTTTTTTTATTTGCAATTCTTTTTCTAAACCACACAGAAAATTGGTCTAGTGCTGTGAGTTTACTAAGTAGAAAACAAGTCTCCATCATTGGAATCACTGGAGGACTTTCACGCTGGCTTTTCATGAGTGTGTGCCTGGATTTTGTTACTCTGGTAGACTGTCTTTGCAGGACAATGCACTGCCAGAAGTTCAACCTGGAATCTGCAGAGCAGATCACAGAGTTGTTCACCAGCGTTGTTCTTGCTTCTTATCTTGCTCCACACTTCCAGAGGGCTCATCTAGATATTGATTTCCAGGGATAATTTGTGATTTGTTCCAGAATAGGTTTTTTTTTTTTTCCCAAAAGTGTGCTCCATAAGAGAGGCCCTCATATAATATCCCATGCCTACCTTACCAGCATGGAGAGAGAGGGTTAGCTTTTCATAAACTGGAACAATCTTCACACAGTGTTTGGACTCCTTTGAGAGATGGTGTCTGTCTCCTGTGTACCATGTATACAGCTAGCTAGAAGTGCTGTCTGTCTTTTTACTCAAGTCAATTGTGGATAACAAGAAGTACAACAGCTTTCTTTTTCTTTTTTTCCAAAATTCTTCAAGTCCTCTTTGTGCTTTGCTTTCAGGTGCTAAAGGGAAGTACATGTGTCACATAACAACTGCTTGTATAGAGACATCTGAACTCAGAGGCTGGCGATGAACAGTCAGACAGAATTGTGATTTTTGCCTTGTCACTAGAAAATTATTTCAAAACTGGGAAGGATGTGTTTACCAATGTAGTCTACACTTTCAAATGCCCATTGCTTACTTAAACTTTATGGGCATATGTTTAGTGGAGGGTATAAAAAAGTCATTTATGGAGCTCGTTGAAAACTGGCTTTAGGCAACCCTGGCCATAGCAAAAGAGGATATTAATCATATTGGTGATCACTGTGTGTTCTACACAGGGACAATGGATGAGTTTGCCTGAACTCCAGGGCAAATAGCAGAAAATAATGTGCTTGCTGGAGATTTAGCTGCTCCAATGTAGAAGGAGTCTTGAAGTCTTGCTGGAAGATTTGAATGAAACATAATTCAATTTGATCAGCAACAGACCTAACATTCTAATTAATCCTTTATTTATTGGTCATCCATACCATGGAAAGATGGATGATTCTATAGAGGAACAAATCTCTGTTCTAATTTTGGGGTCCTTTGTATCTTGTAGCAATCAGGACATTAAAACTGTTAAAATAGTATTACGAGCACCCACTGCAGGTGTTTTGCCTTGAAACTACCTGTACTTTTTAAATTTAGAAATTTAGAAAAGCAGTAGAATGCCACATGGAGAATGAAGCTCATGTTTATGAAATGATCTAGGTCAACTTTACCAACAGGGAGCTCAGATGCAAATATTTTCCTTAAAGTTCAGATTACATGTAACATGGTTCCTGTGGATCTCTTCCATGTTAGGAAGCTGGAGAAGTTCTGAGAGCAAGCAGTGAGAGAATGTGTGATCCTGGTGATGTTTGCAATTCTGGTCTAAACTTGTATCTTGTGCCATCCTAGTTCTTCATGGCTCTGTTTATTTTTTTTTAAGTTATTTGTCCTTTTTAGTTATATATGACAGTAGAATCTATTTTCATATATTTTCACAAGCATGGAATATGTCTTATTCTAATTAGGATCCCAGTCTTCTGGATGTACATAATGATGAGATTCACTATAGTGTATACATACATGACATAGAAAAGTTATGTCAGATTCATTCAATTGTCTTTCCTAATCCTATCCCCCAGTCCCTTCCCTACATTCTGCTTTGTCTAGTCCACTGAACTATTCATCCCCTCTCCACCTTGTGGTGGGTTAACATCCACATGTCAGAAAGAACATTAGACTTTGTTTTTGAGGGACTGGCCTATTTTACTTAGCATGGTAGTCTCTAGATCCATCCATGTACTGATGAATGTTGTAAAGTCATTCTTCTTGGTGTCTGAGTAATATTCCATTGTGTGTGTGTGTGTGTGTGTGTGTATATATATATATATATATATATATATATATCACAATTTCTTTATCCATTCATATGTTGATGGGCATCTAGGTTGGTTCCATAGCTTAGGTATTGTGAATTGTGCTGCTATAAGCATTGATGTGGCTGTGTCACTGTAATATACTGATTTTAAGTCCTTTGGGTATATACTAAGGAGTAATATGACTGGGTCAAATGGTGGTTGCATTCCTATTTTTTTTGAGAAATCTTCATACTGCTTTCCAGAGTGGTTGCACAAATTTGCAGTCCTACTAAGAATGTATGAGTGCCCCCTTTATCCCACATCCTCACCAATATTTATTGTTTCTTGTATTCTTGATAATTGTGCATGGTTCTGCTTTTAACCACTTTACCTGCTTCTGTGATACACACTGGACATCACTGGAAATTGTCCTTGGCACAATAAGAAAGTGGCCACTTTCTGTGAGCAACAACTTAGAGAAAAGTACTTTCTGCCTCACTTACACCAAATTCTGAGACTGTATTTGCATTGCAATTGCTAGTTTTATTCTAAAACATCTGCATAAAATAGAAAGAGCAAAGGGAAAGTGGCTTATAAATAACCTAAAGTGCCAGGAATCCTTATTGCTCTTGGGATGAGAATAGTATGTATTTGTTATTTGTGTGTGTGTGTGTGTGTGTGTGTGTGTGTGAGAGAGAGAGAGAGAGAGAGAGAGAGAGAGAGAGAGAGAGGTTATGTGACTCTACCAATTATACATGTTCACTAAGTATTTGGTGGAAGAGTGAATGAATGTTTCTTGGAAGATAACTCACTTCCCTTTTTGCTGTTTTCTCTTTCACTAAGACATCTTTTATGGTGTCTATTGAGACCAAAGGCCTCATCCTGAGGTGGCATGCTTCCTTTGGGTCTCCGCAATTTACCCATTGGATGCTCACTTCCCTTAGTTAATTGTAAGCATTATGTTGAGCTTTAATGAAAAAGTCTAAATCATGATTCTTGTCAGTCTTTAAGGTACGTAAAATGTGTCAGGAAAGCAAACCTCACATGGCAGAGCAGTTAGAAAGGAGACATTAGAGAAGGCAAGGACTAAGGTCCTAGGATTCAAGGTAAAATCAGTGAGGCCTGATTAATTCAGGGGAGGCTGCATAGCACTGAGTGGGGAATGAGGTATGGATAGGGTTTAATAGTAGTCAAGAAAAGAAAAAGCTATTCAAGTTGGGAAATATCATGAAAACAAGGATGCCTCAAACCAGTTTCAGTCAGTCACCTCTGTAAAGACTTCTCTGATCTCTCAGCCTCCAAGTTGCATGAGATTTCTCAGTACTCCTATAGCGTTTGGTATATACTTCTAAGAGAGCATTTACCTACAATATCTTCTTTGGTGACCTGAGTCCTTCACTTTGCATGCCCAGTTCTGGATCAGTGTCTGGAACATGTAGGTGGTCAATAAAATTTATGACTAAAGACTAAATGTGTGGAAAATAAAAACAAAAGCCTTGTGATGAGATTAAAAACATAGAGTTTAAGCTTTATGAATTCAAAGCCTATTTCCCACCTTGTACAGAGTAAAACGGAAAGGCCTTATTTATTTATTTATTTTGAATTTCTCTCTTTTTTTTATTAGTTGCACATGACAATACAATGATCTTGACATATCATGCATTTGGGTAGAGAGAAGTGATGGGAGGCGAGGGGAGGGGAAGGGGGGATAGGAAGGGCAGCAGAATAAAATAGAAAGGCCTTATTATTGGCTGCAGGTATGTACAGGATATGACTCAGCTCCCTCTCTAAACTCACTTCCTCACTCTACCTGTGCTTACACCATCCCATCCATAATGGCTCCTAGATATTTATAGAATTCACCATAAATTCTTCTCACTTGGGGTTTTTACATGTTTGATTTGCATAATAGCAGAGATTTATTGACTTACAGATTATTTGGCACATAGTAGGCATTCAATAAATATTTCTTGAATGAAAAAATTAAAATAAAAAGGGAGGGCTATATTTTATAGAAAAAAAATTTGAGGATCTCAATGAGAAATTGTCATTTATAAAGGTTCATCTTGCATTGGTATGCAGAGTAGATTAAACAGAGAGCTCCAAGAAGCAGGAAATCTCATTAAAAGGCCTAAGTTGAGCAGGTAGTCTGAGAGAGGGGCTCTTGAGCAAAAAAAAGGAGTTCTTTCTCCAATCCAGCAAGTGACCACTAGTAGGTAACATTTTGAACAAATTCCCTGTCAACCCTTTCTCTGCTAAAGAAGTTGGCAATCTTTCAACAGTCTGTGGTTTAAGAAGGTAGTTCCCTCTCCTTGTGTTTTTATGCATTGCAGAGCTACAGAATTGTTCCATTAAATGTCTATCTCTAATCATGAAATTTGCATGCAGAAAGCACTTAGCTCATCTGGAAGGAACTCCAAGGGCTATAGTGAGTACTTAGCAGGTTAGGCAATCATGAGCTTAAAGAATTATGTTCAGTTGCACTAGGCAGTTTTGAGTGCACTTCTGGAAAATAATTTAAATCTTCTTCCTCAGACAAAGATATACCCTTCTTAAACCTTGTGCCTAGCAAGCATCCTCAGATCTGAGGTTCCCTGGATGATAATAAGCTAATGCACCTCACAGGTAGTGAGAGGATGTGGAAGGAGGTGCTGAAAATGCTCTTTCTTGAACATTTCAGATATCTGGAACCAGCTCAATGTAGCCAGCCCTTCTGGAATTTCCCCTTTTAGGTTGAACACTGGGCTTAAAAAGGGATTGTGAGTCTACTGTAATGCCAGTTTGGTCTTATAAACTGCTTTGTTTTAAGCCTGCTAAAAAGCAGTGTAGTGCAAGTAGATTATTCATTTGCTAACTGTACCTTGCTGAATTTCCTTTTAAAAGAGTCCTGGTTTGGCTTTATGTGGAGTGTTTCTTTTTTTTTTTTTTTTTTCATAAATAAAAGACCTAAGGAAAGAAATGTGACTACCTGACAATGTGAAAAGCACCCCAAGTGGATTCTGCAGATGAGCTAGAAATGACAGGTGAACATTGTGTCTTAAAGTCACCCCAGGGGATTCTCCCTCTGATGTGAAGGAAACAGCAGGGTCCATCCTTTCTGATTTAGTCTTTGACAGGCTGCTTTTCTGACAGTGGCTGCATTGTACTAAGTGCTGGATTGGGAAAAGGACGACGTCTGAAGGGCGCCATTTGCCAATGACAGGGGGAAGAGAGGATCCTGAGTTGCTGCTGGGATAAAATGTGAACGATTGAAAGTAGGAAAGTCACTCAAAAACCAGTGTTAGACTTAACTTCATAAATGTTTGAAAATTTTCCTTAGTAATAACGTATTTGTAATAAAGAGAGTCAATTATAATGTGTCTCTTTGTAGATATATTTTTAGTTAAGAACTAACACACTCTCATGGATATGAACTTCAGGGATTTAATAATGAAGCTAACACGTTTGGCGAATGGATAGTCACTTACCATCCAGCTTTAAAACAAACAAACAATAACAAAAAACAACAGCATGTCTAATTCTGTCTTTGGAGAAATAGGAAAATAAGATAAAGTTGTTTTTTCCAATTGCTCAGGGTAAATCATGCCTTGTACCAAGAAGTATAAGAATGGAGTTTGACCCAGTTGACAGAAAAAAAAAAAATACACACACACACACCAAACACACACACTGTTTGCCTCAATGACAAAAATTCTCAGAGGGACAGAAATTTAAACTTAATAGTGGAAATGGTAAGGTAGCTCTACCTCTGTTTCTAATTTCTCCTCAAGGGCAATCTAGAGATATCAAACAAACAGATCTGGCCTCTTGATTGTCTTAGGTCAAGTTTTTGAAACAAAACTCTTATTCCTTTTCTTTTCTATAGATATAAAAACATTTTTCCTCCCAACTCAGAGCTGTATTGATACCTTGAATGAATTTATTTCCCTTAGGGTGCAGGGTTTATTCTTAAAAGAGAGTGTACCTGGGATCTTTCAACATAGCTATTAGCTAACTAACTATTTTACAAGACATGTTTTTTTGTTACCCCATAGTTTTCCTTCAAATGGGAATCAGTGAACTAGATGATATATTTAAGCATACAGCCAGCAGATGGTCAGGCTGTGATGAGAACATATGGTTGAATATATTGTTTGGTTCAATCTTTCGTTGGCACAGGAGGCATATTCGTCTTAATATTCCCCTTTAGCACCTGGGTAAAGAGGGTAAAAAATTTCCCTCAATTTTACCATAATTGGAACAAATTTCCTATTTCATATCTAAATAAAGCTTTGAGTTGGATATTTTAGAAAACCAATCACAAAGAAAGTTTAAAGCAAAGACTTTTTCCTCCTTTTAATATTTAACTTTATTAAGGTATCTTTACATACAATAAATCAACTAATTTTAAATATTTCAATTTTAGTGGATTTTAACAAATGCATATATGGTCATGTTACCATTATTAATATGGACTAGGTGTATTATCCCAGGGAATTCTTATTCTCCTTTTTAGATAATCCTATCCCATCAACTTAGCCTCCAAAAACTTAGAAAGTTCAGTCATTGCAGTTTTTCCCTTTTCTGCAATTTGACCTAAATGTATTTACACTCCATAATCTTTAGATTTAGATTATTTCATAAGACAATATGATTTTGAGATCCATCCATTCTGTGCGTATTAGTAGTTTGTCACTTTTCATTGTGGAGAAATTTCCCATTGTATTTTTATAAAAGAGTTTGTTGATGGGCATTTGAGTTGTTTTCAGTTTTGTAGTATAATCAAAAGAGCTTCATATATAAGTATTTGTGACTATATATAGGTAAGTGTGTGTGTGTATGTGTGTGTGTGTGTGTGTACACATATTTAACCAATTCTGTTTGGTAAATACCTAGGAATACACACTTGGGTTACATCAAATGTCTTTGTTTCACTTTGGTTTTGAGGATTTGAAAAAACTGACAGGAAATTACATGACAAAATTAATCATTTTAAAGCTAATAATTATTTCAATGAGTGGCATTTAGTACATTCCTAATGCCATGCCATTTAGTACATTCCTAATGCCATCACAAGCTTCATCCAGTTTCAAAATATTTTCATCAGTTCAAGAAAGAATTCTGTACTACTAATCTGTGATGATGCATAACCCCTACTGCTTTATCTGCTTCATATCTCTATTAAATTGCTTAATCTGGTTATTTCATTTTAACGGCATTATTTAATACTTAACCTTTTATGTCTGTCTCTTTTACTTAGTATAGTGCTTTTTTTTAACGTTCAGCCACATTGTGGATGCTATCAGTATTTCATTCTTTTTACAGCTGAATAATATTTCATTATATGTATACTATAATTTATTTATTAACTCATTCATTGATGAATATTTGGGTTACTTTTATGTTTTAGATGTGAATAAATATTCACATACAAATATTTTAGTTCTTGTTTTCAGTTCTTTGCACACTTAAAAATAGAAATGCTGGATTGTTTGGCAATTCTGTTTAACATCTTGAAGAATCCTCAATTGTTTTCTATCAGCAATGTAATAAGAGGTCAATTTTTCTATATTCTTATCAATACTTGTTATTTTCCTTAAATAAAAAAACTATAACTCTTTTAGTAGGTATGAATCTGAATCTCATATGCATTAGTAGGCATGAATCCAAATCTCATAGGCATTGAATTTGAATTTTGACAACATTTCCTTTGTATATTTTACTCTTCTACAGTTTGGTGTGTACTTTGATATTTTTTCTATCTGTTTTATGTATTGATACTTTTATTAATAAATGTTGACTTTAAATCTTCTATGATACTTTTTAAATTAAAATCTATTATTATCTAGTGGCTCAGGAGGCTGAGGCAAGATGATCATGAGTTCAAAGCCAGCCTCTGCAACAGCGAGGTGCTAAGCAACACAGTGAGACCCCGTCTCTAAATAAAAATACAAAACTAGGGCTAGGGACGTGGCTCAATGGTTAAGTGCCTCTGAGTTCAATCCCCAGTACACCCCCCAAAAATCTGTTATTAATATAGACATCCCAGCTGTATTTGGTTGTTTTTTGCATTGAGTATTTTTTTCTCTATCCTTTCACCTTAAAACTTTTTTAACATGAATATTGGTATCTTCTAAACAACATATAAGTGGGACATTTGTTTTAAGTCATTCTACTAGCATCTGTCTTTTAACTGGTGAGTTTAATCCATTTTCATTTAAAGTGATTGCTGATGAGGAAAGACTTCTGCCTTTTCACTCTGTCTTTTTATGTGTTATATTTTTTTGTTGATCTTCAATTCTTCCAATACTGCTTCTTTTGTGATGGGTGAAATTTTTTCTAAAGTAGCATATTGACTCTTCATTTTCTTTTCTATATAATTATTATTTTATTAATGATTACCATCAGGATTAAAATTAGCATCCTAAATTTGTAATGATCTATTTTCAGCTGATATCAACTTTACTTCAATGGTATCTAAAATCTCTGCTTCTATACAGCTGCATTTCCCCACCATTTATGTTGTTATTATCACAAATTATACCTTTATACCATATGCCCATTAACAGAGCTTTATAATTGCTGTATTCTGCTTTTTAATTTTTTTAGTTGTAGATGGATACAATGTATTTATTTATTTATTTATTTATTTTTATGTGGTGCTGAGGTTCAAACCCAATGCCTCACGCATGCAAGGCAAGCGCTCTACCACTGAGCTACAACCCCAGCCCTGTGTTATGCCTTTATCTTTTAAGTTATATAGAAAACAAAAAGAAAAGTGACAAACCACAAGTACCATACTATTGTTTTTTTGTTTTGTTGCTGTGGTTGTTGTTGTATTCACTTATGAACTTTTCTTTTCTGGAGTTTTCATTTCTTCATGGAGCTTCAAGTTACCATCTAATGCCCTTACATTTCAACCTGAAGGACTCTTTTTGGCATTTCTTGTAGGGCAGCTGTACTAGTAATAAACCCTCTTAGTTTTGTATATTCAGCAAGAATATACAAAGTGTTTGTTATCATAAGCTTCTAAATTCCAGGAATGTTTATAAAGTAGCATTATTGCAGCAAAATCTTTTTTAAAAAATTGGCAGCAATAATTGGTTGCAGCCATGACAACAACCTAAAATATATGGTGTTGACTTGTAAATGAGACAGTGGGTGGTAGGAAAACAGTTTTAAGTAGCCTACACATGGCAACCCAGGTCATTTGAAGCAAAACAGTTGATAAATCTGTATCCTTATGGACTTGTAACATTGGATAAAGAATTTTTTGAGGAAAATTGTTGATGGGCTAATTGTTAATAATTTCATTTGGCATCATTTCTTAATAAACAAAGGAACACAGTAAAACTTATTAAAACTAAGAGAGTATGAAATACTCAGAAACTAGAATTTATAAGCTTCAAAATGAAATACTCAGCCTAGCGTGGTGATACATACCTATAATCCCAGCTGCTCGGAAGTCTGAGACAGGAGGATCTCAAGTTGAAGCCGGCCTCAACCATGGCAAAGCACTAAGCAACTCAGTGAGATTCTGTCTCTAAATAAAATACAAAATAAGGCTGGGGATGTGCCTCAGTGGTCAGTGCCCCTGTGTTCAATCCCTGGTAGCCTCTATCCCCACCCCCACAAAGAAAGAAACCCTCATATCCATCATTTGAGGATAGAATTAAAAGGTTTCTAGGATTTAGCTTTATGATAAGAGACAAATTAGGGGCTCAGTTTTAAACACATAACCTCAATACAAAGATCAAAACATCAATGTGACTGTCTAAATGACTTAGGAGGAAGCTGATCATTAAGTTAGACAAAGTGGCTCCTGTAAAGGAGACTAAGAATATAATCCCACTGGAGAAAAGTATGGTCAAAGAATCTGCCATTAGGTCTAGATGGAGACTCACCTTGAAAGGAACAGTGGATATGACTTTTGGCATATAGGACTGATTGGATCAAACACACAGATTGGGGGAGGGGAGGCAAAAGCACATTAGTTTGGATTTAAGAATGAATAATGAAAGAGAACTTAGAGATCCCAACTTTGTACAAGAAGGAAACAGTTTGAGGACTCTCTGTTCTAAGACATATTCTCTGATGCTCTTTGCAGATATGGCCAATGATGATTAAAGTTGTGACCAGGGTGGATTTAAGAACTGCAATGGACAGAGGATTAGGGAGTTACTCCTAGGAATGTTATGAGAGGCCTAATCAGGGCACATTACTAGCCTTCCTGGGATTTTCGTGACTCCTATGTACCTCCGATTCTTGTCTAAATGCATGTTCATTGCAGTTAACTTGCACCTTTTTATCATCATGTACATGTAGAGTAGTTGATTTGCCATCTTGACTCGTAAGTTTTTTTATAAGTTGCCATATTTTGATTTGATAGTGATCCATGAGATTCTATACTTTGATTCTGATTGAATGTGACCTGAGATATCATCAAATTGCATCTGGGATGGAAAATTGTGACAATAGGGAAGACTGCATTGTGTTATGAGAGTCAGCAAACTATGACCCATGGGCTGGCTGGAACATAGCCAGATGTTTTGTGACTCTTTAAGAAAATTAAAATGTGTAGACTTATGATGTATTGAATTATTTGTCAACATTTATTTCTAGCCTCCCCCTCCCTACCCAACTAATGTCATATGTGTAGAGTTTACTTCCCTGTCCTGATAACTTACTGTCTATGTGAGTTGCTTTGGCCAGTTGAATGTGAGTAAAGAAGATGGAGTATCATTTCTAGTATGAGGTCTAAAAAAGCATTGCAGTCTTTGGTACACCCTTCCTATACTTTGACCACTCATGGTGACAGAAACATATACTGGGTAACTGCTGAGCCCCAATGAAAAGAACCAGTCATGGGTCTCAACAGAAGTCTCATAAGATTATATCAGCTAGTGATATTGTAGCTAACATAGTTTAACTACACTCTTTTGATATTTGCATCATAACAAACTGCCTGATAACACAATTTAGACAGAATGCATCCCTATTGTAAAGTTACACATGAATATACATCAAGTATATCTCAACCAAACCACAACTTGGGCCAAACTCAGGTAATAAAGTATGCTCAGCAGAGACCCAACTAACATGAAGAAAGATTGATGACAGAAAAAATAATATCTGTTTTGTAAGCCACTGTGTAGGATAATTTTAAAAAATGAAGTCTTGTCCTCAGTGCTTGGCAGAGAGCTCCTAAGACAATTAGAATTATGGAATTTTGTATGTTAATGATATGTAACATGATGAGAGGGGGTCCTAGATAGCTTCAAGATGAGGGTCACCAGAAAAAAACCAACCATATTATTAAAAGATTTGAAATTTTAGCCCCACATACAAGTCTCTGGGGAGAGAAAGGGTCTGGAAACTGAGATCAATCATCAATAGTCATTGATTTAATGAATCATACCTTTATAAAGAAACCTGTATAAAAACTCTTTAGCAATCTGATTCAGAGAGCTTCTGGGTTGACCAATGAATTCACATGCTGGGAGACTACTTCACCCAGAGAGTACATACAAACTCAGCCTGTTCATCCCCTCTCCTCCTCTCCTAATTCTTTTTTTTTTAATCCATCAGAGATATTTAGTAAGAAAATCCTTTAATATACCCTGGGTTTAACATCCAATCAATGGTCTAACCGTGCCATCTAAATTGTCCAGATTTCATAAATTGGAAGAGAATATACATTCAGAAATTAAAAGAAAAATTACAAAATCCAGTTCCAAAGCAAGAGTATCCTAGATTGATGGTTGTAGACAGAGGTATTAGGACATATTTACATTAATTACAAATTCAATGTTCTGAGATTGTCCCTCTCCTAGCCCTTTACCATATATATCTCACCATTGATTATTCTTCTCTAGAATCCTTTATGATAAACTGGTAATTGCAAGTAAAACACTTTCCTGATTTCTGTAAGTGGTTATAGTAAATTATCAAACTTGAGGAGGAGATCATGGGAATTCCTGAATTTTTAGTGTGCTGGGAAGAAATGGGAATAACTAACTACCCCATTTGCAAATGGTATTTGAACTAGAGACAGTCTGTAGAGTCTGTGTTAACTCTGAAAGTTAGGTCAAAATTGAATTGTTGGATACTTGGTAAATAGAATTGGTATGACAAAATGGCACATATTTGACGTTAGAAGGAAAAAAACCACACATACTACATTTTTGGGGATACATTTTAGATAGCATATTTGCAACACAAATGTGACAAATACAAATAACTATTTTTAACATAGATTTTTTTAAAAGCTACATATTGAAATGCATTTGATTAATTTCCTATAAACTTAGGAATAAAGTTCCCAGTGCTTTTAATGTGATCTTGATGTACATAAATTTATTCAATTGTAGCTGGATGCTTAGTCAAAAGAGGCAAACTATAGGAGGTCCTAAGAAGTTTTAACGCATTAATACAACACAAATTGTGAGGTACTGAAGTAATACTTAAAATTTTTTGTCATTTATATCTTAGAGTAATTAAACTTATGAAAGTCTTGTTGAATGATTTTGTTTTTTTAAAGAAAACAAATGGAACATGACAGCACTATATATCAAACGAACTTAGAAGAGAGAAGACAAATTTTATTTTTAATTTCTGCTTAAGGCATAAGACATAAATGCCATGATGAACCTACTCCACTGGAATACGTTTAGTGGAGAAAATTTTTCTTTAACTTTTATATTTTTCAAAAGTTGTTCCCCCGACGTGATCTAGTTTTTTTCCCTGAGATATTGTAGGTTTTTGTTAAACCTTAGAGTTATTTTCAGGTTAATTGCTAGTCTCCAAAGCAGACTGCATACAGGAGAACTTGCATTAAAAAAAAAAAAGTTTACTGTCCAGAATTCCATTAGAAGAGACAGGAACAATGGAACCAAATTTAGTCTTTCCAAGTAGTATCTCAAAATAAAAGTTTGTTCAGTATAGCTTGGAATTTGCTAGAGATTTGGGGTGGCATAGAATTGCTTTAAGCTGTTATAATAAAAAATCAAAATAGCCTATTTGAAAAGAGTCTTTAACTGCATGTTTGTGGCATGTCATATAGTATTGTCATGCTGAAAGAGAATGGAACAAACATTAACTGAGCATCTGACCCAAATATTGTATGACTTTGGAGTGAGGCTTCTTAATATTTCCCTTTTTATTGCATAATATTGTGTATGGTTTGAAAATACACTGAAATATTGGATGATTGACAGTAAAAAGTGTCTCTCCATTCTAGAAACACATTGTACATTATTTACTCCATAAATAGATGTACTGAAAGGTGAATGGATATGGTTCACACTTAACTGCACTTGTATAGTTCCAACTTTTGAATATATGAAAAGACATAAGAGGATGAATTCACGAGCAATGTTTCCTGCTCTTTCAATTCTCTGGAAACCTCTACTCCATTAATGAGGTCTTGATCTTCTGTTTGAATGGCCTACCAATGACTTTCTTAATCTTTATTCCGCTCTTTACAATGGTTCTCTTAATCACAGACAAGTTTCTTTAGCATGGGCAAGCTCACTGTACTTCCTTTGGGAATCAATTCCAGTCCCCCAGGACAGGAGCTACTCACTGTAAGTAGAGTCAGACCCTCATTTGGCCACTTGGATTCCTTGCAAGTATCGCTAAGTAACATCTGCTGTGGAGTGGCTCCCTAATAGCCACTTTTCTGAAACTCAGGAATTCATTACACTGTTCTCAAGAAGTCTGTGAGAACCAAAATTCAAACTGAAATCTGGCAGGCTTATTTTCTTCTTCAGAAATCCAGAGTTCTTTGCAGACCAACAGAGCACACCATTGTTCTTGTTTACTTGCCACTGTTAGTCGGCTGTCCTCTGCTTCATTCAATCATTCTCTCCATCACAGTCTTGGAGCCATGTCCTTAGCATCCCCTCTAGGCTTTACACACAGTGCCAACTATTGGCCCTGTGTGCCTTGACTGGAGGGAGTTTATTTGCTCTTGTTTCCAGAGATAACTGGTATCCCAAAGACCCAAAAGGTAAAGCCAGAGGGCTTCTTCTCCCTTCTGAATCTCAGGGACCCTGCTATACATACCTTCTTGTGTGCAAAAGGTAGTTCTGGGATTTTTATTTTGTATCTACCCCACTGAGGTTTTTTCTATCTGTTGTGAGATACAGCTGGGACATTAGATGTGAGGTCAAATCCAGCTGGTTTTACTGATTTTCAGCAAGCAAAAGGTGACTTTTTAACCTTAATTTTTTAAATTTTATAGTTTAAAATTGGCATGCAGTCTCCATGGCTGGAGGCTACTTTATTCCTCTGACATAGATGACTGAAAAGCCTTGGAACATAAATATATGCAATAAGCCAATAATTCTGCCTGCCTTGCTGCTGCTCCTACAGGGTATCTCAGAGCTGGCAAACACAAGGGTAATGGGAATTAGAAGGAGGGGAAAAACAGCAATAAAAATATAAATCAAAGAAAGAAGGAAATCCATTTTCTCCTTGGCAGAAGAGACAATGCTCCGCTAATCCATGCTGAGTGCAATCCAATACTCCTTTATATAATCCTGTGCCTGTGGAAGAAAATTAAAGTTTAATGCAATAATGGCTGACACAAATCACTTTTGTTGCCCAGAAGCAGATTAAAGAATAGTTAAAATCATACAAATCTAATTTCTTTTTTGTTGTTGTTGTCGCTTTATTCTGTAACATCTTGATGCTTTAATCCCTAGCATCGGTTTTTGATTATTAAACATATATTACCAACATAAGAGAGATTGTGGGAAAAACAGTGACAGCCAGGAAATGATTTGTGCTTAAATGGTACATGTTAAAGCTCTTTCAAAATCCATAAATTTTTCATAGGTTCATAGAGGTCCATGCCTTTAATCAATCTGTGTCAAGGGGATTTTAAAATAAGCATAAAGGTAATGGAATGCTATCAATCATAATTGGGCTGGAAAGAACCATCACGGTCCATCAGCTGTCACTCCTGCATTATGTGTATGTGTATGTGTGTGTGAGCACATGCCTTGGCATGATGTATTTCCATTCTCTATCTTTGATTACTGCTATCAATGAGATAATTTGAAGACCTTGTATAAAGACGGACATGAAATAAAAATAAAATTAACTGTGGCTGTAATTTCTCCCTTTCTCTCCTCCCTCCACAGGAATTACTTACTGTCCCTGTAAAGACAGTGACTTGTCTCCTCTGTGCAGTACACTTGCTTCATCAGAACAGAAGGATTTTCAAATGTAAAGCTTTCCTACTTTTTTAATGTATATAAAATGTCCTGTCCTGGATACAAATGCTACAAAGGGTTGACAATTTCTGTGCCCTACCTGGAGACCCTGGATCCACACAGTTAAAGGGAAATTTGTGCAAATTTATTCATAGCAGAATTATTATGAGATAAAGAAGTTTTTACAAAAGCTCCTGCTGCAATTAAGTTCAACTTTGGTTCTTATGCCATGGGATTCCTGCAGCATTCTAGGTGTTTTCCATGGAAGGTTGTGAAGTCATCTCAATTTCATGGGAATTTTGTGGCTAATAGAAATTACTCTTCAGCACATAGTGTCAGCAAGAGATTTCTAAGTAAAGACAATTCTAAATTCATGCTTTACTTATCAATAGGATTCCTTTCTACTCATAAGCAGTATCTGTGTGTGTGTGTGTGTGTGTGTGCATGCACACATGTGTTTTAAATTTAATGATGGAAATTTCAAACATCAAAACAAAATATAGTATTGCTCAACTTGAGAAATTATATACTAATGTCCAGTTTTAATTTCCTTTCACTAATATTTTATCGTTTCTTCTCCAAATATTTATGGATTAAACAATATGACGTCAAAGATTTCACAGAAACAAATCTCTGATATCATATGGAATCCATAAATATTTCAGCAGAGATCTCCAAAGATAATTCTTTTTCATAATATAACATTATATCAACTTAGAAATTAATGATATATTTTAAATATCATTAAATGTCCAATCACTGCTCAGGTTTCCATGATTGTCCCATAAATGCTTATTTTTAAAACTTCACTTATTCAAGTCAAGATTAAAATTTTTCCAATTGCAGTTCATAAATATGTCTCTCAAATACTTTTAATCAAAAGACTTCTTTGTTACATCTCCATCGCTTTCTTTCTGTCTCTCCTTTTTTAATTGGTGTAGAAATCTTCACACAGTTTCTTATTTGAATTTTACTGACCAGATTCCCTTTGTATCATTTAACATATTCCTCTCCTTGGTATTTCTTGCAGCTTAGTAGTTCAATATACAGGCTTAATCTGTTCCAAAACAGGTCCACCTGGCTCAGTATTATTATTGCTTCAAATACTGACAAGGTTTGATGGAAGGTATCTGAAGGCCACTCCAAGGGTGGGTTAAAACATAATAATTCAGTAGTCTTGCAAAAAAAAAAAAATTTACAAATGTCAGAGGCTTTGTGTGGAAGGGGTTGTTGCAGAGGAACCTGGGCCTTCCTGGGATTCATTAATTTCTGATTGACCCAAGTTATTTTTTTCTTGTTCCATCCACTGTAGGTATATTTTTCAGTGAATTTATAGACCCTCAGAATTTTGAATCTGGATATGGTTATAGAAATTCTAATCTCAACTACTAAATATTTATTTTAAAAAGGACACTGAGGCCAAGAGAGAATGTCTAACTTGTTCAAGGTTGCATGACTTTTTAATCAGCTGACTCTAGAATTCCTATATTTACTAAATCAAGAGGTAGGCTTCAGTTCTACAGAGTCAGCTACTTCTCTAATGTATCATGTATACTTCCATAAGGCAAAACTTTTATTCAGGGTGCTCTGCACTTTAATAATCATTCTCTTTTTTGGAATCTTGTTGGTGCCATAGGATTCAACATTGTTTTATAACAAGTTAACTTATCTGTATTTCATTCACTACCAAAGTTGAAAATCAAACCTCTATAAGTAGAAATATATGGCCAAAAGATTAACGTGTTGAAGACTCCTTCAGTATTAGGGAAGTTTTAAAAATCAGTGGTACCATTGCTTAAAGTAGATATTAATTTAACCATGTGACTTATCTACATTTAGAACCAAAAGACACATTTATGTTTTTATCACCTGTTTCTAAATGATTCCAGTTCAGAACTTTAAGAGGGAGCCCTTTCTGGTGGTATTGCTGATGATTAGTCCTCAGTTCATAGAAACAAATGAAATATAATTTCAAGAAGGATTAAAAATAACTTCAATTGATTAAATACCTTTCTGCACTTAGTGTAAATTAATACATATAATGACTCTAAGGAGCAGAGAGTTAATTATTACTTTATGTATGAGGAATTGAGCCTCACAGAGTTTAAGCAAAGTTGCCCAAGTTCACTCAGCTAAAATATGGAAATTCTAGGATTGAACCAGTATTGTCTGAATCCAAATAACATGGTCTTTCTGCCATGATACATTTTCTCTATAATGATGGGATTGGGAGTCAGAGGATCACAGCCCAGCTTCTAATTATCTGTGTTCAAACACAGCCAATCACTTGACCTTGACCTTCTAGTTTCTCACTTTTCAAAATAGATAATAAAAGAATTTAAATTTGTCATTAGAGTCAAAGTGCTAATGTATGTGAATGACACTTTATAAATGGTACTATATTATACAAAGCCCTGCCATTTTTATTTACTTTTTTACTCTAGCACATCCATGACAATCATTTGACCTGTGTGACTCACTAGAGAATTGGAGTCAAATGAAAGTCTCCATCCCATAGCCTAGATGGGCTTCCAGGGTCAGTAACCAATGGGAATACTTGTGAATACTGTGTAGAAGAGATATGGTTTTGCATGGCATGCTGTGGTGGACATGGAGAAGCACTAATCAGATTGTTATTTAAGGAACTACCTATTGCCCAACTTCTGGGAATGCTATCAGCATCCTTTGAATCCTATCTAAATTGTTTCAACTGCAAAAAGTTGCATCCATCACATAAGAATAAACTCTTCTGGGGACAGTTTAAATCTAATGACTGAGTGCACCAAGGATATAAAGTCCCAGTCAGTAAGTTGCCCTAGAACACTTATCCGTATACACTTCAGAGTTTCCCATGAGTTTGCCCAAGGCTTTGGAGGCCTGAACCTCAGTTTGACTTATCTTTGGCCAATCTTGATTTCTTTTTCTCACTTCCACACATATGGATTCCTAATCAATATCTGGCATACCATACTCCATTTTCGCATCTGTTTCTAAACAGCCTAATCTCTAACAGGTATAATTCCAGTGATATTTTCTTTTTATGTTTCATTCTAGGGAAACAAACTATAATGTACTATTATAGCTATCATAAACCTATAGTATAACTAATATAAACCTATAGTATAACTATTATAAACATATCAGTTTCAAATATGCTTCCTTCAGACTTAAAGTACAATGTGTTTAGAAATTTGTAACTCAGGTAGGATATTTTGGGGATGATGTCTTTAAATAACTTAAATTAGGAATTTTTAAAAATTGCCTTCCCATGCTGCAATACCTGAATATATCAACTTGATGTCTTTAGTAACTATGCTTATGACAAAGAGAGTATATCATCATTCAACTCTTCCTTTATTGAGAAAAAACGTTTTTGTAGATTTGATATTTTATTTGGATTAATGACTAGATATGCTCTGAGGATCGAGTATTAGAAAGATGATTGGGAAAATGGAATATAGGAAAACCATAGAATTAGAACCAGGCTATAGCCTTGCTGGTACTCCTAAACATACATAAAATTAGGAGGATGTGAATAAAGACAAATAACTCATTGTACAAAATAATAAATAGACCTTTTGTTAAGAAAGTATGGTTGCAAAGTTCATACTATCTTTTTCCAGTGCTACAGGCTAGTTTGAATTTTTATAAAATTATTTGTTTTTTTTTTTAAATATTGAAATATATTAAGAAAATGGCCTTTTATTTTACCATTCAGATAGCACATATAAAAATTAGTTATATATAAGAGAAATAGAAAGTCATTATGTATAATGAAAATGAAAATGAAAGTTATAATATATAACTTCTGAAATATATGAAGCAAACACAACAAAATTAAAGGGAATAATATACAGTTATACTATGAAAGTGGGAGACTTCTCTTTCTACTCTCAAAAAAGGATAGGACAATAAGAAGATAATTTAAAAATAGAGAATTTAAACAAAACAAACCAAACAGATTTAACAGATATGTATATAACAGTGTAGCTACCAACAGCATTCACACTCTGGCCAAGTGTACAAGAGATATTTTCCAGGAGAGACCGCATGTTAAGCCATGTTAAGTTTCAATGGATTTTTAAAAGATATATAAAGCACCTCTGTGACCAAAATGGGATGAAGTTAGAAATCAGGAATAGATGTAAAATTTTATAAATTTGTAGAAATTAAACAACATAATCCACTACCAATGGATCAAAGAATAAATAAAAATATAAATTAGGAAATACTTAATGAAAAATGAAAATAAAACATAACATACCAAAACATATGATACACAGCAAAATCAGTTTATAACTATAAACACATCAAAAAGAAATAATGATCTCAAGTCAATGACTAACTTAAGGTACTTGAAAAGAAGAATAAACTAACCTAAATCTAATAAAACGAATAAAATATTGAAGATTAGAATAGAGATCAATTAAATAGAGAATAGAGAAAATGAAACCTAAAGTTGTTTCTTTGAAGAGAACAATAAATAAAATAGACAAATCTTAATCTAACGAGAAAAACAAAAAGAGTAAGAGGAAGAAGAGGACAAGGAGGAGGATTACTCATCAAGTCACTCAAATCAGTTATTATTATGGATTCTACCAAATATAAGAATTACAGAAAGTTCTATGCACAATTGTGTTCCAGCAAATGGATAAACTACTGAAATGGGGAAATTCCTAAAAACATTAAAAAAAACTTACCAAGATTAAATCATTTAGAAATAGAAAATATAAGTAGACTATAGAATTTCTGAGAAGTGACATTGGCCCAATTATATTGTTAAATTGTGTGCATAGGCAAATATGTAGCAACAAATCATTATGTACAACTATATTGCACCTATAAAAAAGGTGGAAAGGAAGAAATGAAAAGAAACCCCAAGTAGATTTGTAACTACTACGGAGATTTAATTAGCAATCAAACAACTTCCAACAAAGAAAAGTCTTGGACCTGATGGTTTAATTGGAGAGTTCTACCAAATACTTGAAGAACTAACACCAATTATACCAACTTTTCCAAAAAGTTGAAGAGACAGAAAAACTTCTTATTCTATAAGGTCAACATTATCCTGATACCAATGCTGGACTAAGATACTACCAGAAAATTACAGACCAATTCCCCCATAACATTCATGCAAAACTCCTTGACAAAATGCAGACAAACCAAATTCAGCACATATTAACAAGAGTATACTTCATGTCTAACTGATAAGTGATATTTACTCTTGGAATACAAGAGCAGTTCAACTTACAAAAATTAATCAATTTAATACACATAGTACAATAACAGAATTTTAAACTCTTTCATCACAATTACTTAACAAACTATGAATAGAGGCATACTATCTCAACATAATAAAACTAATATGAAAAACCCACAGTGAACATAATACTCAATAGTGAAAATTAGAAAGCTTTTTCTCTAAGACCCAGATCAAAATGAGGATGCCTACTCTTACCACTTCTATTCAAGCTAGTATTGTAAGTACTAGCCAGAGCAATTAGGCAAGAAAAAGAAATAAAGAAGTCTAAATTGGAAAGGAAGAAGTAAAATTATCTCTGTTTACAGGTAACATGATCTTGTATGTAGAAAAACCTAATATACCCCACAAAAAATTCTTAAAACTAATCATTGATTCACCAAGTAGAAAAATACAAAGTCAACACATTAAAAAATCAGTTGTATTTCTACAAAATAACAATGAACAATCAGAAAACAAAATTAAGAAAATGATTCCATTTACAATAGCATCATAAAGAATAAAACATTTTTAGGAAGTAATCAATGAAGTTAAAGACTTACATAATGAAAATTATAAAACATTGCTAAAAGAAATTAAAGAAAACAGATTAAAAGGAAATATTATTGTTGAAGAATTGGAGGACAACATTGTTATCAAATATATCCAAAGCAATTCACAGATTTAATGCAATTAATATGAAAATCCCAATGTCATGTTCTGTTGTTGTTATTATTGTTGTTTTGGGTAGAAACAGAAAAACAAATCTTAAAATTCTTTTGGAATATCACAGGGCTCTGAATAGCCCAAACGACCTTGGAGAACAATAAAGCTAGAGGAATAACATTTCTTCTTTTCAAAACTTACTACAAAGTTTTGGAAAGAGTGTGATATTGGCAAAATGACACATGCACAGACCAATGGAATAGAATAAAAAGCCTAGAAATAAAAGTTCACAAAAATGGTCAAATAATTTTTGACAAGGGTTCCAAGCCTATTAAGAGGAAAAGGTCAATTTTTTAACTAACAGTGCTAAAAACACAGGATATTCATGTGATAAATAAAAATTTTGGATTCTAATATAATAACATGTTCAAAAATCAACTCAAAAGAGCAAAGACTTAAACCAAAACTATATACTCTCAGATGAACTCAGGGCACAAACTTCATGGCATGGGATTATGCAATGATATCTTGGATAGACATCAAAAGCACAAGCAACAAAAGAAAAGACAGGCACATTGGGTTTCATGAAAATTAAAATATTTTGTATGTAAAAAGACATAGGGACACATGCATGTAATCCCAGCTTCTAGCTTTTTGGAAAGCTGAGGCAAGAGAACCACAAGTTTGAGGTCAATCTTAGCAATTTAGCAAGACCCTGTTTCAAAAAATAAAAAGCACTGTAGGTGTAGTTCAGTGGTAGAGCACCCCTAGGTTCGATATCCTGTACTAACAAGAAAGAAGCAAATAAAAAAGATTATCAATAGGGTAAAAGGGCAACCCACAGATGGTGAGAAAATATTTGCAAATTACATATTCGGTAAGATATTGATTTTGAAAATATACAGACAATTCTTAAAATTCAAAACTAAAAAATAATTAGATTAAAAAAATGGGCAAAGGTCTTGAGTATATGTTTCTTCAAAGAAGATACACAAATGTCCAATGAGTATATAAAAAATGTTTAACATCAATAATCATTAGAAAAATTCAAATCAAAATAGTTAAATACCATCTTACACCAATTAGGAGGGCTATTGTCAAAAATAGAGAAAATAACAAGTTTTGGAAAGACTATGGAGAAATTGGAGGCTTTGTGCACTGTTGGTAGGAATGTAAAATGGTACAGAAGCTGTGGAAAACAGTGTGGCAATTCCTTAAAGAAAAAAAAAAAGTATAATTACCATATGATACAGAAATTCCATTTCTGAGTATACTCAAAAGAATTAAAAGCAGGATATCAAAGAGATGTTTGTATGCCCATATTCATATCAGCATTATTCACAATAACTAAAATATGAAAAAATCCCAATGCCTAAAGTTGTATAGATAAGCATAATACAGTATGTACTCACAATAGAATATTATTGAGCCTTAAAAAAGAAAAATTCACATATGCAAGAAGATTCATATTGGTGAAACTTCAAACATATTATGTGAAGTGAAATATGCCAGTCACAAAAAACAAGATAGTCTAATTCATTAAATTTAGTCAATTTAAATATTAGGTCTTAGGACTGACACTGTTCAAATGGATAAATATTTACTGACTACAATTATAGAAGACTTTAACTAAACTATTATTCATTTGTATGATATAGAGTAATCAGAATCACAGAGACAGGTTGCCAGAGACACATCACAGTAGTAGAGTTTTTGCCTAACAAGTGTGAGGCCCAGGGTTAATTCTCAGCATTGTTAAAAGAAAGATTCACGGAGACAGAAAAAAGAATGTTTAGTTGTCAGAAGCTTAGGGGAATGGGGACTTATTGTTCATTTACTAAGCACAGAGTTTCAGTTTTACAAGATGAAAAGAGTATAGAGATTAATGGTGATGATGGTTGCACAACATTATGAATGTATTTAATACACTGAACTTTACACTTAAAAATGGTTAAGATGGCAGGAGCTGGAGACATAGCTCAGTGGTAGAGCACATGCCTACCCCAGATCTAAAAAAAAGTTGAGGAAAATTTTATGTTATGAAGGTATTACCACAATAAAAATGATAATTTTTAAAGCACTTATAAAAAAAGGAAAGAGAAAAAATGCGAAGATTTTTTGTTATTTTTTTCAGAAAAGAAAATTGGGCATGTGATTGTGTGTGTGTGTGTGTGTGTGAGAGAGAGAGAGAGAGAGAGAGAGAGCGCTAGAGAGAGAGAGAGAGAGAGTAATATGCCTTTATTGTCCTTTGTAAAAATTTATTGCCCAAACTACCTATCTAAAGCCACTCTTAATGAAATTTAGTCAATTTAAATATTAGGTCTTAGGACTGACACTGTTCAAATGGAGAAATATTTACTGACTACAATTATAGAAGACACTAAACTATTATTTTAGATCTACTGATCAATAACCCAAAGCAGATAAAACAACAGAATAAAGAAATATCTCATGAATTTTTTTTTTTGGTACTGGGGGTTTAACTCAGGAGTACTCTATTAAGCTACATCCCTACCTCCCCAGGTCTTTTTTTAATTTTTGAAAGAAGATCTTGCTAAGTTACTAGTCTTCAGACTTGCAAACTTCCTGCCTCGGTTTCCTAAGTCTCTGGGATTACAGGTGTGCTCCACTGTGCCCACATTCCATTTGCTCTTGATTTAGTTGTTATGTTGTTATACAATTTTCCTACAATTTGGTTCTTGAGAAACTGTGATAAATCACAAACAATAAATCCTGAGTTGGTATTTACTGATTTCAGCAGTAAGTTGGCATCTCTTAATTAATTCTAAGAGAATTATTTGAGGAGAAAATATCAAAGTTTAACTCTGAAAAAAAGTGAATTGAGTTTTCACTCTCTCTCTCTCTGGTCAGCCTACTCCAAGGCTCAAGTACAGACCCTACTCTGTATTCAGCTACTCCTAATGGTTATGGCCCTGTATAGAGCTGATGGTGCCATCTGACAGTAGGTTAGCGAATTGTCTCTTTTCTATGGGCTTTCTGTCACCTCTTTTTAAAGAGGAGCTATATATACTTAAAGCTTCTCTGCTTGTAGATAACTTCCATGGCTCATTTTTTTTTTCAGTCTCACACAGGCAATACAATACTGTGCATAGTTTCCCCATCTTCTTTCTCTGTCACTTCTTTTACATATAGAGAGCTTACAAAATTTGTGTTAATGAAAATAAAACACATAATTTAAAAAAATTTGTGTGTTGACATATATATATATATATATATATATATATATATATATATATATATATATATATAATTTAACTATGATATAACCAGTTTAAAAAGAGTGCTTTCTTTGGAGGTATACTAGTTTTAAAAAAATGCTTTCTTTGGAGGACCTCCAAAAAAGAGGCCAAAAGAATTATACAGAAATGTGGCACTTTTAAGCTGTATTTTACATACTTGATAGATTAATCAGATACTGCTATCATGTTACTGGCAATATTCTTGTAAAGTAATGAGACAACAGTTGTTCATTCATTCATTGATAAATATCTGCTGGACAGCTGGTAAGCACTCTGTTAGGAACTTTGGGATACAGACATAGTTATAAAAAAGAATTTATATTCTATTGTCTGGGTGCATGCTTGGGGGCATTAAAGCTTTTTCTTGACCTCTCTGTTCAGGACATTTAGATTCTAATCACTATGGTAAGACAGTATTTAAAACATCTCAGATATTGTCATTTGGTTTGATCATGACCTGAGTTGATACTTTACCTACAGTAACTCATAAGCCTTTTTATTATTTTTTGCTTCCAAAGACTTTTTAGATTCTCTATTTTTCTAAGCAGCTTTTGGTATATATCACTTTACAATTCTCTTGTGTTTTGGCACATCTTTTGAGCAAGGCATTCCTTGCCCTTTGTTTCAAGCTGTCTTTTCAAGGATATTTATGGACAGAAAAGCCCTAGTAGATAGGGAAAGTCTCTCTCTTGGGACCCAAGGTCAGGAATGCTTACTGCTCATTATAAAAGTTTCGAGTTCCCTTAACTCAGGGTTCCTGTTCTGTAAAGCAACCTTCTGCATGTATAGATATCATCTGGCCTCTTTCACATCACCCTATGGGATTTAGAGGTTCATAGAACCACTGTAAAACTGCTGATACTCTCGCTACTGGTACTGCTATGAGTTATATAGTATCCTTCATCTATGACCCAAGAGTCCTGTGTCTTCTGCCATCACCCATGAAACCGTGGCATGATACTTTCTTAGCTTGCCAATAGTGTAAAATCTCAGACCCTTCACAGTTCTTGATGGCAGCTCTGCCAAGAAAACAATGTTGAAACCAATGCTATTTCAAAAGTGTTGCTGGTGGATGATAATTCACATCCCCAGAATTTAGTAGTAATGAGGCAATGGAAGGAAGGCGTGATGTTCCTTCCCTAGACTCCTGCTCTTGAGAAATTTGGCCATATGCCCCAGACTCAGGGGGGAGAGTGGAGTCAGAATTCTGAAGACAGAAGTGAGTGATTGCTTTGGTGTCAGTCTCTTTTTAGAGAGTGCCTATTTTCATGTACTTTTGCATAATATATACTCTTTAATTTTATGTCTTCTCAAACACAAATTATTACATAGGATTCTAACTTTGTGCAGTTTGTGGGGTCCTCATTACCTACAGAACTACTGTATTAGACTGGAGCTGTGTTTTGCTGTATTTCTGCTGCCTCATGAAGTGATGGCTGTGCTTCTCTCTCGTTGGTGTTTGGTATCGCCTGCCAGGATGCAGTCTTGCTTTTTTCCTACTTCTGGTCTGCAGGCCCATGTTTCTGTATCAGAAGTCTGACTTTCACAAACCTCCAGGCCTTTTCTAACAGGGCATAGTTAACTGTGCCAGCTTTGTGACAGTTCAGCAGCTCTCTTGAATATGAACACCTTGAGTTCGGTCTCTCAGATACGTGTGGTGAGTATTATATTTTATCTTCTTCGTTTTCTACATGTATACCTCTTTTTCAAGTTTAAAAAAGCCTCATATGTATAATTTATTAATTAAACTTAGGGTAAAGAACTTTTTTGCGTGGGCTTCAATGATGGTTTCCCAATGGATATAATGGTCTTGTACTAATTGCTAAGTTGCTTATTTTTGATAGCAATTATACCCCTGATTTCCTCAACAGTGCTTGTTTCACCATTTATTTTACTAATAACAATTATATTAATTATATTTGTGTATCATATTAATTATATGTTATAAACAGAATGCATTATATATGGCATAAAATTTTGGGGGGTAATGTATATAAAATAAAATAATTATATATAATATAATATATATTACTATAACAGGTAATGTTATACTAATAATATATGATGACATTATGTATAATATATAACATTATACATATATCATTATATTAATGTATATTATAGCTTTACCATATATGACTAAATATTTTTATATTTATATAAGCACAGATCATAAATCTCTATAGGTAAAATAATTTTATCTATGTATCTATCTACCTAGATACACAGATTGTAAGGTAGGTGTTGCTGTGGTAACAAAGTAGCCTCCTAAAAGCATCACCAATAGACTAGATCACTTGGAAAACATGAGTTTCAGGCAATGAAGACAAAATATATAATCTTGAAAATAACATTGGCCACTGAGAAAACATGTTAAGAGATCATGAACAAAACTTACAAGAAATGTGGAATAAGCTGAAAAGACCAAAATGTCTCAGTGGTAGAGTGCTCAACTAGCACAAGAGAGGCCCTGGTTTTGATCCTCAGCACCACATAAAAAATAAATAAATACAATAAAGGCATTGTGTCCAACTACAACTAAAAAATAAATATTACAAAAAAAAAGATTTATTGGGATAGATGAAGGCTTGGAGATACAAACAAAAGGAATGCACAATCTTTTCCATGAAATATGTTTAGAAAATTCCCCAAACCTAAAGAATAAAATGGAAAATTAGATACAGGAGGCATGCAGGACCCAAATATACAAAATGACAATGGACTACATCAAGGCACATTATTATGAGAATGCCTAACATACAGAATAAGGATAGAATTTTAACAGCTGCCACAGAAAAAGACAAGTCACATCCAGATCTCAACTGATTTCTCAACACAGACTCTCAAAGCTAGGAGGTGTGGGAATTATATATATTACGCTCTGCAAGAAAATGGTTGATAGCCAAGAATACCCAACAAAATTAAGCTTCAGAATTAACAATGAAATAAAAACCATGATAAACAAAAGTTAAAAGAATTCACAACTAGAAAGCCTGCTCTAGAAAACATACTCAATAAAATATTTCATGAAGAAGAAATAAAAAAAATAAAAGTGAAAACCAGCAAAGGGAGGAACTACACTAGAACAATAGTCAATCAAAGGAGAAACTAATTCAAATTAAAAACCTGGAATAAATTAGAATCACAGGAATTAGAAATCATATCTCAATAATAACATTGACTATAAATGGCCTAAACTCATCAATCAAAAGACAGACTGGCAGATTGGATTAAAAACAAGACCCAACAATATACTGTTGCCAAGATACTCATCTTGGGGCTGCAGTTATAGTTTAGTGGTAGAGTGCTTGCCTAGCATGTGTGAGGGTCCCATCCTAAACACCACATAAAAATAAATAAAGGTTAAAAAACACACATACAACATTACTAAAAATATTGCATAAAAAATGAGACTTACATCATAGGCATAGACATCCATAGACTGAAGGTAAAAGGATGGGAGAAAAACATGTCATTCACATGGATCTCATAAACAAGCAGGGGTTTCTGTCCTCATATCAGATAAAGTGGACTTCAAGCCAAAGTTAATCAGAAGGGACAAAGAAGGACATTTCACAAAAAGTAGCCTCCTAATCTAAATGACTTAAATAATGAGTTAGGTTTTGTTCACATTCCATGTCTCATGTGATTGGTGAGAAGTCCTGTCCCATGTAGTTGCTCAAAATTCAGGTTGAGCCATCTTGTGATGTTGTCATCTTAATGTGTGGCTCCCAGTGTGATCAGTAAAAGAAAAGAGAGTGAGAGAGGAAAGAGAATTTGGAAAACTTGCACTTTCTTTTTATTGTCTCACAAACACATGGAATTTCCACTCAGAGACTACTGGATAAATCTAGTCACATGATCCTCCCTTCTCCACAGAAAGGACTGGCAAATATAGGGAAGCACATGGAATATGTGGTGAGTATTATTGCACCTGACCAATAGGGGAAAAGCAGTAGAGGACTCTACACTCCCATGGCATGACAAGGATGTATGTGCTTCCTATGGCATTGCAGTAAGTAGCCCAGCTTGAGCTATCTTATAACCACCTCAAGAGGAATGTACATCAGACAAGGGACCCCAAGAGCAAGAAAGCTATGAATTTTTGTCTAGGGCAAAAGCTAAAGGGAATGAAAATAGAATAGTGAAGGGGGATCTTCAAGAAACAAACAGCCATGCCCCATGCTAGCACCAGCATTTGAACACCTATCACTCAGATGACACCAAGGTGAAAGTTTGGCCAGAAAAGCAGGGACAAATACCAGGAAAGAATGGCAATTGTGTGCTTAATTCACAAACAAGGCTTTGTCCTTTGCTTCCTGTTCCTTCCCCAGACTTCAAACGAGTGGAGTTAATCTTTGTAAAGGAGGAAAACAAGTGACCCCAGAATAAAACGATTCCCCAGCCAATTTTAATCCCAAAATGGAGATGAGGAAGAGAAGGAAAAGAGCATGTACTTTGTGCACACACACTTGTGTTCTTAGGCTGAAACACAGTTGGCAATAGGGAAAACAATACTTTAAATTTGATGAAATTGAGGTTTTAAACTGGACTGGTTGGATGCTTGTAATGGTCATCTGCAGAGTCAGATAGACCTTCACCTAAATTTGGTTGTGGTGTCAAGTGATGATGCCACTTGCCCCCAATTAGATGGTATACAAATTTTTATTGTTTACATCATTGAGGTCTCTGGAGAGACCAGACCAGGCCTCCCAAGCAGGCCCAAATTGGCTTGAGTGAGCCAGGGAAGGTGATTGGCTTGGGTTTTGGGTGGAGTGAATGGGTGGGGGCAGGTGAGAGGTTGTCTACATGTGCAAACTCTCTTCTTGGTGCCAAAAGGGGCAGTACCAGGCTTTTCTGTCAGCTTGTCCAGAAGCAGGGCACAGGTAAGGGAAATAGGGAGACTTCAAAGCCATCAATAACCAAACATGAAAGAAGGGAGTCAGACTTCTTATTATAACTCTTAATAACTGCAATGATGAAATATTGTGGAATCTCCCAGAGGCATTGGTTGAGGGTCAGACAAAAGGTGACACTTGCAGTAGATGAAGAGGATGAGACAGTTCATGCCAAGTCCCCTGTATGGCAGGTTGGCCTCTGAAGCAGCTTGAGATGCAAAGGTCTGGCTCTCAGTTCTCTTTTTAGATTTGATCTAGAGGTCAGTGCATGCCCTTGTTCCTATTACTAAGTAAGTGAGTTCACAAAGTTGAAAAGATTCTAAAAAGTTCTTTAGTTTTATTAAAGATTTATATAGTAGAGAACCACCCTATTAGCCTCTGGCTGATCAAGCAAGGAAAAGAAACTCCAGTATGTATGTCTCAGGTATAAGGCATCAACTGACAGAATCTAAGATGAGGGAGAGCAGCTCACTAATGTATCAGATATGATAGAGCCATGGGACTGGCCCAGTGTTGGCACATTATATCAGAGGCTGAGAGGTGAAAGACACCAGAGTACCTGCAAGTGCATTAGGGTCCAATGTCACATTTCTTGTTAGGTTTTAGTGTCTTCCTGAAATAAATTATTCATTCAACATTTAATTAGCCATATGAAATAGTTTAAAGGCTCATAGTAGACTCATTCAAAAAAATGAAACTTAAGTTAGGAGAAAAGAGACATTTTGGGTAGGAAACAACATAAATAATATAAAATAAAATGTCTTTTTCTGTCTTCCATACTGTTTAAATGTTAGCTCCCCATAATTAAAGGCCTTTGGGGTTTTGAATTAAATGGAAGTTTTTATAAAAGAACTGTGTTAGAGCAGGGATTATATGTTCTCCCACCCACTGTTTAGTGCTAAGTAATTTTCTATAAATACTAAATTTATTGTTTCCCCCAAATATAACTAAAAGTTGAAATTACCTGAGACTCATTCCAAAATATTGATTTCCCAGTTTCAGACCTGCCTGACTAACTTGGAGCTTCTAGTATGGAAGTTTACAGAGTTGCATGTTTAACAAGTATTCCCCAGATGATTCTGGTAGCAGCCAATTTCAGATATCCCCTCAGCATGATATTGGTCCTATGTTGGACTGATGAAGTTTGGCCTTTAGCTGAAGTAAACCTGGGGCACTATGGAACAAAAACCAATTCTGAGAAAATATGAACTATCCATAAGAACTCTTCTGGGTTTTGTTCAACTTATTAATTTTATTCTGGGCCTGCTCTGAAGAGAACATATTTGTGGATTAATACACAGCTTATGTATGTTGTTCAGTAGGCTTATCAGTATTATTTAGATAGCTTTCCTCTTGAGTATAATGGCACCACGTCCATTTCACAAGTAGGGTATAGTTCACAAAGTGCTACAATTTAAAAAATATATCTCCATCACTCCATTCCCCCACATCCAGACCTCGAGCTTTTTGAGAGCAAAGAGCAAGTGATTTTTACAATGGCACTTCTATAATTAAGGCAGGGATCATTTGTTGAAAAAATGTAAGAATTCATGAATGAATTACTGCATGAATATGTAGTAGATTCATCAATTAAGTTAATTAAAGGAGTTCAAAATTATAAAATGGTCAGAGTACAAATATCTACAAATATCAGTCAGTAGTTCTTTTTCAAAGACAGTTCATATGCCCATTTTTTTCCCCACAGAGTTACTTATACAACCAACACCATAAAAATCTGAGCACTAAAGCTTATGTAAAATGTAAGTGAAGCAAAACCTTTTCAAGGTCCAAAGTAAAAAGCAGCTGCTAAAAATTTTTAACAGGGAGAACATCCTAAAAGGAGAAGTGGTAAAGTATGCCCTTATATATAACCTAAAAACATATATGTGTCATGCAAGAAAGCTGTACAAGTGGAAACTTGTTAGACGTTTTTATTATACTTTTTATTCATTTATTAGCTTGGGTTTTTGCCTGACATTGCTACATTTCTCTTCGTTGAAGAATTTTATTATGCTCGCCTATTTATATGGCATCTGCATTTGTGCCAGGGTTTTTTTTTTTTTTCTTTATATAGTACCTAACATACCACAGTACACACATTGTACTTAATAAAGATTATTTGAGCATGAAGATTTGATTAGTGGCAAATGGTAGTTGAATATTTAATAGAAGAAGACACTCTTCATTTAAATGTATGCTTGTTTTAAAATGTTAACCAGAAATAGTTGTGGGGGGGGGCCTTAAAAGAATGAACCATCATGTTTCTAGGTTATGTTGGCAATAATTCTCTACTATATTAGTTCCTTCAAAGGTGAATAGTTTCCAATTTTGACATAACCTTAACTTGCCATCTGTTATGAAATAGTGCATGAAGCTTAAACTTGGGATTTTCAGCTTCACAAATTCTCCAACAATTATGAACTCTCACTGACTTCAAAATTAAGCCCACACAAGGTTAACAACCCCTTGTCATTTTCCTAATGTGATTGTTCATCCATGATCCTTGCAATTTCTTGTATTTGTGATATTTTCTCTGAAAATCAAATATTCTTATAACCTTCCTGAAAGGAGGCTCCTTTAAATTGAAATTCTGTGTCCACTTCCTAGAATCCCATCCACAAGTTGAAGTTAATAACTTTTCAACACTTCTGCCCATGGTAGAGTTGGGATTAGAACTCAATCCTTTCTAGTCCAAAATTCTTTTTAGTGTCTCACACTAATTGATAGAAAAGGTGTTTTATAAATGAAGGTGAAATCTACCACGGTAAAGCAATCAGCACCTGTAAATTTTATGAAACAATATTCGTGTGTATATGCTGCTGACTCTTAGCAGGGCCAAATAATCTATACAAATCTGCAGCTGTGGGCAGGATCTGCCATTGCTATGATTTGCTAAGTGATTTTTCTTAGTAGACTATTTATTTTGGTTACTGGAGTAATAACCAGCATATTACAAAATATAATTTACTTTCTACATGGTTCTCAGTATTGACCAGAAATTTGATAATAATGACAGTTGTTTGTCTCTGATATGAAGAGAATTTCCTAAGATGATATTTGGCTTACTGTCCATTGAGAACAAAAGCCCAATCCAGCTCAGCTCTGGATCTCTCCTCTCCTGTTTAGTAGAGGCTTACTACTATGAGGTGGAAAAATAATTCTAATACTAGAGTTTGACCCCCAAATCCCAAACTTGTGCTCTTAGCCTTTACTCTGAATGTCCATTTGTGTGACCTCCTTCTCTATCCCTGCTGGGCTAGCCTAAGCAAGTGGCCACCTCTAGTCACCAGTGTGCATAATTCAGAGCCCCTGCTAAAATACCTGCATCCTAGAACTCTGATCCTGTCTCCATAATGCACAATGGGAGAGAGAAGGCTGTTTGTCTTGAATGTTCAACATTTTGTTGATCTTAAAGATTATTTTCTCCTTCAATGAAAGTCTTCGGGGAGCAAATTTTCATAGTCAGCAGTGATTCTGGCTCTATAAATTATATTATTTCATGATGAAAAGCACTTTTTACACTTAGACCTGCCCTTTCCATATATACCAAATGCAATCCAATTTAATGAGAACATGTCTGGCCAATCTCAGGTCAAAATGAATGCCTTTATTCTGGGTACATTTGACATTATAGAAATTATTCTCAGAATAGAGTTATCAATTTAAAATATACAGTTTGGGGAGATATACTACTGATTCTACTGCTGAGTTCTTCTTTCTGACATAGTCCAATGGCTTTTCAAAGAGCAAGGTTTTGTGGTCAGGGCATGGAAATGGAAGGTCCTACAATAATCAAAAAGCCACCCAGTTGGGCAGCCTTTCATTCTCTCATTTGGTCATTGTCTTCCCCCTTTCAGACTTTCAGAAGAAAAAAAATTATTCCCCATGGCACTGTCTGAAAAATTAGATTGGGCCCATTTGGGCAGAAGTTCCAGAATGAATGCGGTAGTTTTTTAAAAGTGGTAATATAATCAAGTTCTATGTCATGAAAAAATTTAAGGGTCAAAGAGTTATAGGTCTAAAATTTGCAAGAAACAAATTGTCATTTATCATTCCTTTTTGCCCATCACCTCACCTCACCTTTTTTTTCTTTCTGTTACATATTCCCTCTTTTCCTTTGTTCCCTGGTTCATTCCATCCATTTGTAAGCTTTTACTGCATATCTTCTAAAATCTTTGTTTCTACTACTATGATAAAATACCACAGACTGGGTAAGTTATGAAGAATAAAATTTACTTTCTCACAGTTTGGGAGGCTGACATGTACAAGATCAAGGTGTGACCATCTGGTGAGGGTTTTCCTGCTATGTCTTCAGATGTCAGAAAAGTAGGAGATCAAGTTAGCCAGATGCTCCATGAACCTCTTTCTTAAGGGTCTTCATCCCATTCATAAGGATGAAGTCCTTGGGGCCTAATGACATCTCAAAGGCCACACCTTTTAATGCTAAAACCTTGGCCATTAAGTTTCAAATTAATGAATTTTGGAGGGGACACATTCAAACCATAGCACACTCTAGTTCCTGATAAGGTGTAAAATTCCACCTTCACATGGGACTGCATATGGCTAACAAGTGGTATCACAATACAGAAAGAGAAAGAATGGAGAGGACAGCAGTGGTTCACAAGCACAGCTGCGTTAGGAATAACCTCTAGAGATTATTAAAAACTATTAATGCTTAGGATGCACACAGAACCATAGAATCAGGATTTCTGGAGTGTTAGGTATTTTTTTTCCTGATGGAGCACCAGTGGTTTACATGGAGAACACAAAAGGAAAAGGGAATTCCAGAAGCTGGGGTAGGAGAGACTTTTGGTCTAATACACCTGTTTCCTATAGAAGCTGTTATGATGTGCATCTTGAATGAACCATATGCTAAGGCCCACATGTTGAAGGTTTGGTTGCCAGGCTGTGGCATGCCTGGGAGGTAGTGGAATATCCCTTTAGGAGGTGAGGCATAGTTGAAGGAAGTTAGGTCTTTGGGGGGATCCCTTGAAGGGGCTACTTGGAATCTATGTCCGCCCTTTTTTCTTTCTTTCTTTCCGAATGCCATAAGTTTGACAGATCTTCTCTGTCAGGCACTCCTTGCCATGGTGTACTGGGCCATCATAAGTGATGGGACCAAATGACCATAGACTGAAATCTGTAAAACTATGTACAAAAATAAATCTTTCCTCCTTATACAATAATTTTATCTGAAATTTTTGACTGTCCCTGAAAATTGATTAATATAGTAGCCTAAAAGCTCCTGGCAGCACAAAGCAGATCCAAAGAAACATGCAATAAAATATCAGTTTGTTTTTCTAAGATTATTGAGGCAAAATATCTTTTAGTCGTCTCAATCCTTTGACTTCCGACACTGCAATTTACAGAGTTCTGAATGAATCACCTCTCTTCCTTGGTGGCCTCTATAGGAGTAAGCAAGGCCACCTGATAGCTCCTCTTAACCTGGGTAGCACACTTGCTTTCCAGAATCCCCTCTTTTGTTCATGAGTTTCCACTTGTCAGCAGTGAAACTCCTAAAGAATAACAAGTTTCCCTAAGGGTAACAAGACTTCAGGTACCTGTCAGACAGTATTTTCAGAGCAAAGGAAACCTAGCCCATTTTATGGAGAAGGAAACTGAAGCAGAGTTTAAATTACTGACCAAGTTCCCACTGTTCTTGTCTAATGCAACCTAAAACTCAGGTTTCCAGATTCTAAGACTCTGTTTCAGTACCTGGTTATGAAACAGATCACGTTTTTAATAAAAGGACAAGTACCAACCATGAAAGTAGAGAAAACATGCCGCAGTCTGGCTGGGCACAAAATCACGAGCCACTCAAGCAGGAACAAACTTTATTTCCAAAACTCCTGCAAACGCCATGCACGGCAGCCTTCTCCCAGGACACACCACGCCAACCAGAAATCCCTCCTCTGGAAATCCCTCCTACCGCACTTCCCCAACCAATGGGAACTCTCCGGGAATGTGAGAGCTCCAAAGTAGCAGGCCAAGGGGACAGCAGGGGTCTAATATCCAATTGAATACACATCTTAACATAACCATTATCATCTCAATGGCTTGCTGGTGTCACTTTTCAACCAAAAATGCCATGCATCATTCCTACTCTGCTATGGCTCTCAGCAAAAACATTCTCTCCACTAACAGGAAAAACCATAATTATTTACTGACATAGTTTGGAGTACAGAGAATATTAATAATAGTTCCTCAAACTAAAGACAGAGTACAAAGCAAGAGGGCAAAAGGCACGATTTTGGATCTCAAGAAGCAGAATAATTGTTCAGTGGCCAAAAAAGGAAACAAAGAAGAAAATAAAGCAATAGTTTACAGTTTGGTGGCCTGTCAACAATCCTCAAGTGTCTTTGTGCAACTATATTGATTGTGATTTCACTTTCTCTCTGTCTCATAGCATGAGGAATGCAGCCCAGTAGACCCATGTTTGCAAATGAAACAGAAGTAGGGCCAACCAGATACCATTCCTCACCAGACAGGTGTGGTATGAGGGGACAAGGGGTGGAGTATGAAAGTAAAATAGAAGAGAAGAGATGTAATAAAGCTTGGCTGGTGTGCAGAAATACTTCTTTGCTCTCTAGTTTGTTTTGTTTTGTTTTGTTCTTGGTTAAGCAAATAATTCCAGGAGATGAGACAGGAAATCACTGAAGGAAGGTGCTGCTAAGATGCTTTTTATGTCCTGTGTAGGGGGCAGATGGTTTAAAGAGCTTGACTTCTCCATCCTGAATTGGATTGTTGATGTCCTTTGGTATTTAAGATGAAATAATCCACAATATATTGATATTGAATTACCTTTGTTGAGAGCCACAGTTTAGTCAGAATGACTCCTGGCATTTTGCTAGAGGGAATGGTTGAAAGGTGACCCTGCTCTGGGATTAGGGCAGCTCCGGGATTAGGGAGGATCCTGCTGAGATTAGGGCTGATCTTGCTGCCTCGGGCTCCGGGAGTGTGTTCCTGGGAAGTGTGTGTAGAGTGCCGATGAGAGTTCAGGAATAAAGGGTTGCTGTTTGAACCTACAAGGTTTTGAGGCGGCTCCATTATTTGTGCCCAGCCAGACTGCAGCAACCTTGGTCTATGTAAGTGTCCTACTAAGGCTGTAAAGTAGGATGACATTACAACTGGTGCAGGTGAGTTTTTTCATTATGATCATGGATATTCCTACTGTCAACTAACCAGGAAGAGATCATGCCTGTGACAAGAATAATGGCCTGGAATAAATTTTTTAACCTTAAGAAAGATGTTCCTCTCTCTGCTCTGCCATTGTTGAAACCCAGGGTATTCAAAATACTGTCAATGAGGGGAATCAACTGATATTAATTGGTGGAAAGAAGTCAGAGGCTAGAAAGAATGTGACCCTATGGATTTTCCATAATAATTCTCTTCCGTCATCCTTGCTGTTCAATTAAGTCATTGAGAATTATACTGGCTAGTCTTAAAGATAATGTGGGGGATAAAGGAAAGAACTTGCTTCATTCATGGGTTGTTTAAGTTAAGCAGAGGCATGTGATTTTTCCTCTGAACACAGCAGTGATAGCAGAAGGACACTCCTAAAGGATGAACATACCCAGCAGAGGGTTGGTCCATACTCAAGGGGACAGTGACAGTGCAAATAGAGGAAGTGAGTCAAAGACCACCAGGAAGCTGTTTCTGAATACGATAAAAGCAACAGTGAGAACTCTGAGAAAGAACTGGTAGAAAATGCAAGTATCGGCTGTGAGTGATTATAAATAACTTCAATTAGAGGCAAATTCGTGAAGTTTGTGCTCTGACTGGCAAATATCTTTATGAGATGATCCAGGAACCAAGCAAGTATTCTAAATTCACTGCCAAACATTGTCATCTGTCATCCTTACAAGCCAGGCCTGGTAATAAAAACTGCTAACAAACATGTACTACATGTTTCTTATGTGCCACATACAATGCCAGCACTTTACAATCCTTATGATAACATTGTGAGTTTCATACTACAAGCCTCATTTTAATTATGAGAAATCTGAGGATTTAAAAGTTTTAAATCAATTGCTCCAAATCAAAAGCTAATAAGTGCTGGAACTGAACTCCAGACTATTAGACCGTATTGTCTATTTGGAACCACAAATGAAAGCTTGGGAGTGGTGGGTTGGGGTGGAGGAATGACAAGAAAGAAAGGAACAGAACTAATAGAACATACTTCCACAATTTTAGGACATATCAACTGAATTATTTTTTAGGGGAAAAATAAAGTATGTCAATTGAAAGATATGCCCTGCTTTTAGAAGTATTCAACAGGAAAAATGGGTATCATAGAATATGGGAACTGTGGTAATAAGTGTTTCTCATAATCCTAATTATCAAATATTAACAATGATTTTCAGAGAAGTAAATGATGTGCTCAAGATTATACAGCCATTTAGTAACAACAAAAGAACTTAAATCCATATCAGCTTGAGTATTAACTTAATGTTTTGGGGTAGAAAAACCTCTATTCTTAATTTTTTTCCTCTGAAAACAAGATTGTGTGACTCCACACTTGAAAAAATGTTGTTAGATGTGGTTTCCATAATTGCTGCTCCTGAAAGCAATGTGGGTGAGAGTTCTACAATCACCTTCAGACATTTGGATGCATTAGAGAAAATGATAATGGCTTCTGCAATTTACCTAGTAACCAACCCTTTCAGGAGCTTTCCTTTAGAGCCAAGTTACTTATGTGATTTCCAGCCAGTTTACTTCGGAATCTAACACTGAAATGGTTCAAGTCATTATACATGAAGGGTTATTATTATTTCATGCCTAGGAAAGATATAAATATATTTCAGCTTCTTTCAAAGTGCAATATTCTTCCTGGTTTATGCACATTTGGAAACTATAATTATTAAGTGTTTTTATACACATTAATTTAATTGACTTTGATATGTATTACCTTTAAGGTTAAAGGAGTTAAATGCAACTTTCCGAGTTTTCTGCTTACAGCTAAGGCAAAGTTTAACTAAGGTGAGTATTTGTTTCATTGAGTAACAGAATTCTGGAAAACTTAATTACCATTAAAAAGAATTAAAATGACTATGATTATTGGAATATGACTTTATCATCATAGAGATCTATAAGCACACAGATGTACATAGATGTATATATGTACTCACATGCACCTGAAGTGCTTTTGAACTTCAAGAAAGGGAAAGGATAGCTAAATGCCACCTTTGTACAGTTACAGCTATATTCACACAATATGCCAGTCGTAAACAAACACACTCATGTATACTCATGTACACACATGCTCCTTTCTTCAAAGAATAGTCCTGAAAATCTGAATGCAAATTAATTTCATATTTACATTGATTTTAATTAACAAGTCAATATTTGAGTGACTTCTTTTGGAAAAAATAAGATTCCTTGAGCAGTTGATTTGATGTACAAAATAGAAGTATGCATTTAGTCTTCCCAAAGCAAGGCACCTGTAATTTAATATATAAATACATTGTATTTGTTCTGTCAGTGTTCACAAATATTTATTTAGCACCTGCTACATGCCTAAAATTCTTTTGGGTGCTGAAGATGCCATATGTATGTGTATGTATGTATATACATAGATAGATAAATAGATAGATAGATAGTCAGACAGACAGACAGATAGATAAAAACACATAGAAAGAGTCTTTGAAATAGAATGAAGGTGTGAATTTGTAACCAGAAACTTCATTGAAACAAAAATTCATTGATGTCCCAGCAATCTGTCTACCCTTAGGAAGCCGATAAGTACATATGGAATTGAGCTCTCCTGGGCACTATTAGCAACATAGTCTATCCTTAATCTCAGTCTTTTAGTCTAGACCAGACATTTATATTTGATTCCCATATGCAAATTCAAGTCTTTAGCCAGAAAATCCAATATATTCATTTTAAAGTCCACTCTGCAACTTCAAAGTCAACAACAGATGGAGAACATTATTCCAAGCAGAAATATACATGTTCAGATCTTTCAGCTTTTTGCCACTACTTGTAGGCTATGAACAAAAAGTGAGGATGGATAAACTTAAGACATCTGGTCAAGTGCATCTCAACATAGTTTATTTAGCAATTGCCTCTCTTAAGTTCAAAATAGCATGCTTTTAAAAATCCTTCAACAGCTAAGTAATACCAAGAAATTGGCCCCCACAAGTAATAAATTCCTTTGATATTCAGCAAAACACAACAACAAACTGGCTGTCAAGTTTGGTGACCATTTGAAAAGAGGCGGGCTTCGTCACTGAACCTTGAATGGAAACATTATTTTTCCTACACTAGAAGCCATCATCACTCTTTCACCAGAAGGAAGGTCACACCATCTTTCACAAAAGATTTGCCTGCTTGTAATTACCGCCTGCATCCTACAGACAAACACAATCTTTTAAAATGCTAACTGTGTTATACTTATACCCGAGGGATCCCTGGGTACAAATGTAACGTGGCCTCACCAGTTTGTCTTAGCGGGACCTTACAGTGCTGATTGAAAACAGCTGAACTAAATCAACAGTTACCTTGAGCCAGGGGCCTTTGGAGAGCAATTAGAGTCAAGGCTTGGGTTTTGAACCCAATATGCTCTGTCAGTCTCAATGATTTGTGTTTGTTGTACTCAGTCTCATTTCCTGCATGAAATATGAGGCTGTATAAAGAGGAAAAATTCCCAAGATTAAAAAATATTTGACCTCAGTGCATTTGTGAGCGTAGAAGTACACATGTCTAAATGACCATTTGGGTTTGTAGTACAAAGTTCTATTGATGTTGGCAGCCCGAGCTTCCCAGTCTCAAAGCCACATGAATGGTTTCGAGTTTCAGCCAAAAAATGTTTTCCACATGCTTTAGTGTGGGCCAATTTACACAGTAGATTTTGTGGATACTGCGGCCAAGTGCTTCATAAAGGGCTGCCTTCTCTGGGATCAGGGAAACCACAACAGACACATTGCTAATGCAATCTAATTATCTGCTTGAATATTTTTCCAGATGTATCCAATGTCTAAAAATACTGCAATAAAAAAGGTATTATTTGACTCCCTTGACTGAAACAGTGGCATAAAGAACCTGTTTGTCTAGAAGGAAAGTGATGACATTGTACTTCTATGACTGCATTTAAATCAGTCAAACAAAACAGTACCCACAGGGTGGGCTCTGCTTTCCTTTTGAATGAGTCTTCCAAACTTAGACCTTAGCATAGGAGATCATTGCTTCATATAAAAAAGTGACCCTCGTACTTATAAGTTAATTCTTCTCATTTGTGGTTTTCTAATTTGATAGAGGTTGGCTAGTGTATGTACTTCATGACAAAGCAATCTCCTGCTTTTTCCTCTCAGTTCATTGTATGCTGCACCACGGGACAGCAGGCCATTTCCTTCCTGTCAGTGGAAAAAAAATCTTTTGACTAATAAGTTAAGATTTTTACCCAGTCCCCAAAGAAAAACTGGCTGTTCTGAAGGTCTTAATGTTTCCCTTTTGTTTTCCTTCAGCAGAATTTATTTTTGTATAGCAAGTTCCATACTTCACCCTCGTTTCCTTTGTGTCATTTGGATCTCAGTCCAGCAGATACATGATGTTATGCCAGGTTATTGTTCAAGCTTTTGGCAGCCATGAGCCTTCCTAACACGTTCAGCTGCCTCAGAGAGTATAAGTGCATTCAGTAGGAATTTGCTGAACTAAATTGAGAGGTCAGTTTTATCAATCTGTGTCTTTATTCACATTTTTAACAAGTACGTTAGAGTGAACTATAAAATTCCTAATACATAATGAAGACTAGGCAACATACATACACACAAGCCTGCACACATGTGTGTGGGTGTGCACGCGCATACACACACACACATTTTTCCAAGAAACTGAAATACTAATGAAAATGTTTTCTGTTTTGTTTCGATTTTTGGTTTGGGATTTATTTTATTTCATTTTTTTTTTTTTTTGCTGCCCCCCACTCCATTCTTTTTCTACCAGGAAAATTTGGGAGCAGAGGATCTCATTCTATCTCATATCCTTCAGGAAGTAATAAATCAGAGGCAAGACATTACCTCGAAGCTTCAACTGTTCTCAGTCATACCCACAAAACTACTGTGCTAGCCTGCCTAATTCTCATGGCTAGGGCAAGTAGAATGCCAACATGGAGACATGAAGATACTTCTGAATAGTTATACACCAAAGTTTGTGACTGAAACTAAGAAAAAAAGAAAGCTGAGTGCCAAGAAGTTGATGTAAGCTAATGATGAGCAAGAAAGTCCCCCCAGGCTGGTTCGTTCCATCCTCCTTAATTGAGCTATTCTCCTTGCAATGAGAGTTTTTGCTGATTGATTTGACTCTATTGTTTCTTGTGAAATCTTGAAACCATATCCTTATTCTCTCCACTGTTGACTTTTTCCCCGTCTGGGATGTGGTTTCAAAATATGTTCATAGTTCTCTAAAAGATGTCCTTAGGGAATGAGGTCATTTGGGGTTTTCAATTAGAAAAGAATAAACGGTTTCATTCATCTGGCAATCTTTTTTTCCCCATTATATGACTCATCCTAATAGCAATGTATGATTATCCTATTTCAACAAACAATCAGGATGTTCTCAGGAAATAAGGCGACAGAGAAGAGTTTCAATGAAATGATAGTCACTTGGACAAATAGAGAATATTTTATTTAAAAGTGAGCTGTGTTTTAAAATTATACTTATAATCAGATTGTTTAGAATTTAGTTTGTGCTTTCTTGTAGAAGGGATGTTATAAATGATATAAAATGCTCTCACAAAGCCTTTTTTCTCCTTTTTTTTTTTTGCTACTTTTACCATTGAGCTATATTCCCAGTCCTCACAAAGCCTTTTTAACCCATAATGTAACCCATAATGTATTTAAAGTGTTATATTAAGATAAAGTCTTTGTGTTCCAAGAAGCAAATCTATCTCCCATTTACATGGGAGTCTGAGGACATAAGACCAAAGACTGAAGAATAGAAGGAAAAATGGTTTTGTGTCTGAATTGGTGGTAGGATTATCCCAAGAAACATTTTGGAAAAGACAAAGTTGGTTTGGCACAATCCTCCAGAAACTCATCTTCAATTTTTCTCTCATTTTCCCATAGATATCTTTCAGGTCCTACTTAGTATTTTCAGGTCTCCTTAAACTTTCCCCGAAAATGGGAAGTCCTCCTTTCCTGTGTATCAAGTGTGGACCAAGTACACTGAGCCCTTCACTCCTCTTCATCAAAATAGATCTGAAGGAATGATCATAATAATTTAAAAACTGAATATGAGTGATTTCTTAATCATCTCTGGCCATTTGCATTTTAAAGTAACATATAAATTAACCCAAAGAATCTTTATACATTTCAGGTTATGAGATCAGAAGGAAAAACTTCAAAAATTTGGGTGTAACAATTCTTGGTGTCTAAGGCCCAACTCACAGCCGGGCTTTCCCAGCTTGTGCATTTTGTCTTGAAGTAAGTGTTATGACTTTTCACATAGGATTCACTCCCTTGAAGCTTTGCACTGTAGAGAAGGTAACCCAGAACTTGAGCATCTGTTAATCTTGTAGTGTTCTTTTCCTTTACCTGCTTCCTTTTTATGGCTATGTTAAGAGTATATAGGTGCTGTACAAAATAAGGTGGATCTCTAACACCTAAATTTAAGTCTTAGAAAACAGTATCTCTAACCTTCATAACTATTTTGAGCAAATAGAGGCATACTATTTTTTTAACCTTGTCACAGAGCAATCTGAAAAAGGAAGTGCTTCGAATTGAATTTCTAGGAGTTAGATTTTCATGGATCCTAAAATTGACTATTTTGGTTTGCATTTTGCCATACATACCTGTGACAAAACACTTGTGTCCTCTAGTGATTTTTCCACCATTATCCTAGAAATTTTTGAAGAAAAAGAAATTTAAAACCTCTTGTGAGTGAATGTGTTAAATATGATTCTCACCAAGATCTATGGTCACCTTATGGTAATTAACATCATACAGGTAGCCCTTGGGTTTTGAGAACTCTGGTGATCAGGTCTTAGCTTCCATTCAGTTACTTGTGTCCAATGCCCTTGGATTAATTAATTTTCACATTATTATCTTGTTTCTGTTAGCATTTGTTATATTTGCCTTTTTCTGTATTAATTTTTGGTTTATTTTTCAATTCTAATTTTATAAAAAGAAGCTATCACAGAAAAGTAGTTTATGAAAACATAAAAGTATTGACAGAAATACACCACCACCATAATCATCTTTAGTGACCAAGTTTCAAGTGAATACAGGATGTAATTATATAGGTGCTAAGACAGAAGCAGCCAGATATACAGTAAAAATAGAAAATCCAAAAATAAACAAAGGAAATTTTTATTTAATAAGGCTAAGAATCATTTTGACTCTAGTATATAGCAAATTGTCTTTTATAAACTTCGTTATATTGTGGCACCAAGCTACCAAAGCTTTGCATGCAAGTACTATGCACTTCTCAGGTTTAAAAGATGAAGTTTTTCCTATGGAAACATTTTGCAGTTTTAAATTGCTGAATTTTACTATTGAGGAAAATGGGGATATCAAAACTACAGAGGTATGTTTCAGAAGTTATATTCCTTGTATCAAAAACAAATATAGGTATGTCTTTTTTTTCTAGGTAATTGGTAAAACTAGCTTTCAAAGTTAACAACAAATAATAAGCTCAAAGTGAAAGCATAGTAAGTTTTGGTAAAACTTCCTTGTGATACAATAGTTGCACATCATGGAACACTAATGACATGTAGTGTGTGCTTGAGGAAATTATTTTGCTTTTCAGTTGGCAAAATCACTGGTATCTGATGTATGAATCAGATCCTGAATACTATGTGGACTGTACATTAAGGAGAAATGTTGATAATTTTTTTTCCTGTTAATTATTCAGAATCAATGCTAGAGGAAATTTTCAGTCTGTCACTGATGTTTTTCTGAAGCCTGATGCAGACTGGAAAGAATTCTGGTACTGTTACTAATAGGGCACTAGTACTGTGCACAGCCAGGAGAAACATTACCACACAACAAAGACTTCGTGACAGACTGCCAATGTACACACTTTGCTATGAAGAGAGAATGGCTGGTGATGAGCAATATGCCTCCAAATCTTGATTCTGTGGTGTTGAAGGAAATACAGAAATTTGTGGATATAATTAGATGGTATGTATCTTTTTAGCATACTCTGGAAAATGAGAGTCTTCTTTTCCACATTGAAGTATGCTGTCTCTTGAAAGGCAATTTTCATGACTTTTTAAATGATTAAATATAAACCCAAAACAGAAAAATTGTGCATAGCACATAAAAGTACCATACAATTAATCTTCAGAATGAGCAATCTTTTAACTATCACCTGTGTGAAGAAATAGAATCTTGTCTACACTGCAGAATTACCCCCTGCCCAGGTATTTCTTCTCAATCAAGTTACTCTTACAGTAAGACACTATCTTTGATATTACTTGATATTTCTTCCTTAATGCTCTTTGCACTTTCACTGCTTTATACGCAGCACCAAATAAAATGGCAAATATTGACTGTTTTTAAGCTTTATTCATAATTAAAAAATATTTTAAAAGACAGCATATTTGTAAAATTTAATTATATTATTGCACATAACTCCTGTTAGTTCTTTTTTCTTTTCTTTTTTTTTTTTTTTTTTTTTTTTGGTACTGGTGATTGAATCCAGAGGCACTTACCCACTGAGACACATCTCCAGTAGTTGTTTTTTTTATATTTTATCTAGAGACAGGGTTTTGCTAAGTTGCTTAAGGCTTGCTTAGTTGCTGAGGCTGACTTTGAACTTGGTATCCTCCTGTCCTTACTTTCAAACCTCTGGAATTATAGATGTGCACCACCATGCCTGGCAGTTCATTTTTCTGTTGCACAAAATTTCATCATATCAACAACTATAACTTTTCTATTTATCCTAACATTCTGAGCTCCTGATGGATGTTAGTTATTTTCAGCTATTGCAAAAATTGCTGCCATGAACTTTCTTTTACATGTTTCCAGAGGTACATGTATGTGAATGTATCTCTCTAGGTATGTACCCAGGAATGAAGTAGTTTGGTATTGTTTGGTCATAGGATATTTGCCGCAGTCTGGCTGGGCACAATCAGGAGCCACTTGTCAAAAGAAACTAACTTTATTTTTAGAACCACACACGCCAAACAAAACAGCCTCTCAGGAAAAACCCTCAGAGCCTCAACTGCCACCACCGGCTTTCCACAAGCCTCTCTCTTCCACACAAGCTTCTCCTCCACCTCCCCCAATCCTCCTGCTCTTGAGGCCGATTGGCTGGGTCACGTGGGAGGAGCCAAAAAAGTCCCCCAATGAGCAGCTCCGTGGTCTGAAAGGGCAGGGAAACAGCCCAATGAGCATCACCGCAGAGGAGCCAATCAGCTAGATGTTGCTGGGGCCGCTGTGAGCCAATCATCAGCCGGCAGCTGGAAGTTTGCTGGCAGCTGGAAGTTTGCTGGGGCCCCTTCGGCTGTGGCTCTCAACAGATATTGTTTTGTCACAGGTATGTATGGCAAGAACAGTTTCCTAAAGTTAAAAGATAAGTGTTGGTGAGACTTTGGAGAAAATGGAACCCTTGTGTTCTGTTGATGGAAATGCAAACTGATACAGCCATTATGAACTAGCTTTCACTCTTGTCAGTTTTGTATGAAAGTTTCTTATTCCACATCTGTCAGAGTTTTTCAATTGGCCTAAGCTCAAAAAGTATTGAAGGACATCCCTGTAGTATTAATTTTTCATTTCAAGATGTAGATTGCTTACATGAATACTTGAAATGATAAATGAAATTTTAAAATGTCTTTATAATATCGATAATAGCAGTAAAGAACTTTTAATTATTTGAAACAGTTCATTCAGGTGATGTGACCAGTTAATATATTTTCTAATAGCTTGAAACTATCATTTCAAATGTAAAATGTTCTTTTCATATCCATTATAACTGATATTTATCACAAACTAATCTGTTACAATACCTATTTTGACCTGTTCTCAACACTTACTATTTTTTTGTCAGATAAATTAATTAATTTCTTAACTTTGAAACTTACATTCAAATAACCAATAGAACATGAACAAAGATTTTCTAGATGTTGATATCATTAAAAGAGAATAATAATCCATTTACTGCATTTCTGAATTTGGAACTTTGAAACTCACAGCTTTTTGTAGTCTCTTCATTGACATCACAAAAGAGCTAAACATTGTATTTGGAATATTTTCTCTATAAGTTTTAGTATAATGTACAATAGAAATATCTGAAATCCTTTCACAGTCTCCAAAAACATTCTAGTATTCTCAATGAGGTATAATATTGCACAAGGATAGTTGAACCGACTTAATATAAATAATAAGAAAAGAAAACTGGATATATAGCTTATGGTTTGAGTTAAGAGAGTAATTTTTATTTCTTTTTAGAGGTGCTACACAAAACTATCCCAGTCCTTGGAAAGAAATAATAATAGTAAGAATAATTATATTTTGTACCATGCTTTATATTTGCTATTTAGATTGTTATCATTTTTCAGAAAAAAATAATGATCACAATTACTCCAGAAAACCATTTAAAAGTCTACCAATGACATAAATTTTATAGTACAGTAGAAAGTGCCCATGACTAAGAGCTTGTGAAAAGAATTCCAGGGCTAACACAGCTTAGCAATGCATCTTACTACATGTGGTGGAATCATTAATACTTCTGAGTTTCTGTTTCTTTACCAGGAGAACAGATCTTATTACAACTGCTCTGATTTCCTCATATTCTGTTTAAGTAAAATAATATGGAAAATATTTTAAAGACCTCTCTGCTTCCAGTTTTGTTGGAGAGATGGTATCAGACCAACTGTTCTATAAGAAGAAATTGGAAGTTGGATACAATGCAAAAACATCAACAAAAACAAAGTGAACAATATACTATTTTAAAAGGGACCAGAGACAACTTAAAACAGCTAGAACAAGTGGAGCCGTTTTTTTCTAGAGAAAATAGAAAATAGAACCATGGAAAATTAAGACCCAGATTCCACAAAACATTTCCCCTCCATGCATTTTGTGACCACTAATCAGTATTTAAGTAGGGTGAAACTCTGAGAAAATAAGTATTGAACAACTACTAAGAAGGTAAGCAGAGATTATCACAGCTTTAAGATTTACTGAAGATCCCAATAAACACCTTAGGATTGAAGTGGAACACCCTGAAAGAATAATCCATAGGAGTAATAGCAAACCAGAAATAGACTAGGTTTTACTGAATCAAGGGGAGATACCTGCATTCTCTATGCCAGACAGATAAAAACTAAATCCTCTCTGAAGGAAATAACATTACCCAGCACTACTAGAATTTTTCATATGTATATTTAGCATTCATTCAAATATTGCTAAGAATGCCAGTAAAATAACCAAATCTACAAAAATCAAAATAAAATAGAAAATGATTCATAAATTATCCAGCTGTTAGAACTAACAAGTACAAAAATTTAAATAACAGCTAGTAATGCATTCAAGAAAAATGGGGGTGAGAGTGCTAGGGATGCAGTTGTGATAGAATGCCTGCTTAGCATACATGGGACCTTGGATTCAATCCTCAGCGCTGAAAAAAAGTAATAGAATTAAGGAAGTATAAAAAGAAAAAATATTATAGTTAATAACTTTAACAGTAAATTATAAATAATATAAATGTTATTATTAAATGAGAGAATGGAAAGACATGTTAGATTGAAGGAAAAAGAGTGAGAAAAAGAGAGGGAGAGAGAGAGAGAGTCTTCAAGAATCACAACAGTTAAAAGGGTCACAGTGGAAAGGTTGAACTTACCTGTAATTGCAATACAGAAAGAGAACTGAAGCAGAAAGGGAGACAAGAGTCTTTAAAGAGATCAGAACCTAGAATTATCCTAAAATTATTGAAAGTCCCACTGATTCCAGAATATCTGTGAACCAAAGCAGGGCAAAATCAAAGAACATCACACCTACACATCACAGTAAAACTGCTGAAAGCCAAAAACAAAGAGAAAATTCCAATTTTTTTTTATAGGGAAAAAAGACACATTACCTTCAAAGGCAACATTCAATTGATGGTTGAGTTTTTAGGGATGTGAATTCGTTCTAAAGTGTTTGGAATAATCAACTGGAGGGTCTATCTAGGCATAAAACAATTTTGTGAGAAAGTTTTATAATTATATGCAACTCATTATATAAAGGGTAAATTAATTCTCTATTCCTTCAGTTAATTTTAATAATTTTAAAAATGAATTTCTCAATTTCTTACAAATTTTAAAATTATTGCCATAACATTTAAAATCATATATTCATTATTTTTATTATTTTTAAATTTTATTATTTTTAAATTTTGTTATATATGAGGGCAGAATGCATTCGAATTTATATTTTAAATATAGAGCACAAATTTTCATATCTCTGGTTGTACAAAAAGTAGAGTCATACCATTCATGTCTTCATACATGTACTTAGGGTAATGATGTCTATCGCATTCTACCATCTTTCCTACCCTCATGCCCCCTCACTTCCCCTCCTTCCCCTTTGCCCTATCTAGAGTTCCTCTAATCCTCCCATGATCCTCCCCCATCCCCATTATGAATCAGTATCCTTATATCAGAGAAAACATTCAGCATTTGGTTTTTGGGGATTGGCTAACTTCACTTAGCATTGTATTCTCCAACTCCATCCATTTACCAGCAAATGCCATAAAATTAGTCTCTTTTAATGCTAAATAGTATTCCATTGTGTATATATACCACATGTTTTTCTTACTCATTCAGCAACTGAAGGGCATCCACGTTGGTTCCACAGTTTAGCAATTGTGAATTGTGCTGCTAGAAACATTGATGTGGCTGTGTCCCTGTAGTATGCTGTTTTTAAGTCTTTTGGGTATATATAGACTGAGGAGTGGGATGACTGGGTCAAATTGTGGTTCCATTCCCAGTTTTCCAACGATTCTCTATAATGCTTTCATATTGGCTGCATGAGTTTGCAGTTCCACCAGCAATGTATGAGTGTGCTTTTCCCTCACATCCTCTCCAACACTTATTGTTGTTTGTCTTCAGAATAGCTGCCATTCTGACTGGAGTGAGATGATATCTTAGAGGAGTTTTGATTTGCATTTCTCTAATTGCTAGAGATGTTGAACATTTTTTCATATATTTGTTGATTGGTTGTATATCCTCTTCTGAGAAGTGTCTGTTCAGTGCCTTGGCCCATTTATTGATTGGGTTATTTGTATTTTTGGTGTTAAGGTTTTTGAGTTCTTTATATATTCTAGAGATTAGTGCTCTATCTGATGTGCATGTGGTAAAAATTTGCTCCCCAAATGTAGGCTCTCTATTCACCTCACCTCTTTTGCTGAGAAGAAGCTTTTTAGTTTGAATCTATCCCATTTATTGATTCTTGATTTTAATTCTTGAACTGTAGGAGTCTTATTAAGGAAGTCAGAACCAACATGATGGAGATTTGGGCCTACTTTTTCTTCTAATAGACACAGTGACTCTGGTTTAATTCCTAGGTCCTTGATCCACTTTGAGGTGGGTTTTGTGCATGGTGAGAGATGGGGATTTAACTTCATTTTGTCGTGTATGAATATCCAGTTTTCCCAGCACCATTTGTTGGAGAGGCTATCTTTTCTCCAGTGTAAATTTTTGATGCCTTTGTCTAATATAAGATAACTAGAGTTATGTGAGTTTTTCTCTGTGTCCTCTATTCTGTACCATTGGTCTATAAGTTTGTTTTGGTGTCAATACCATGCTGTTTTTGTTACTATTGCTCTGTAGTATAGTTTAAGGTTTGGTATAGTGATGCCACCTGCTTCACTCTTCTTACTGAGGATTGCTTTAACTACTCTGGGTCTCTTATTTTTTCCAGATAAATTTCATGACTGCCTTTTCTATTTCGATGAGGAATGTCATTGGGACTTTGATTGGGATTTCGTTAAATCTGTATAGTGCTTTTGGTAATATGGTATTTTTGACAATATTAATTCTGACTATCCAAGAATAAAGTAGCACTTTCCATCTGTAGTTTTTAATTGTAGAGGTCTTTCCCAATTTTTTTAGGCTATTGTAAATGGGGTTGTTTTCCTCATTTCCCTATGAGAGGATTTGTTACTGATATACAGAAATCCCTTTGACTTATGGGTGTTGATTTTATGTCCTGCTACTTTGCTGAATTCACTTACTAGTTCTAGAAGTTTTCTGGTGGAATTTTTTGGGTCTTCTAGGTATAGAATCATATCAGTGGCAAATAGTGCTAATATGAGTTCTTCTTTTCCTATCCCTTTCATTTGTCTAATTGCTCTGGCCAGTTTTTCAAGAACTGTGTTAAATAGAAGTGGTAAAAGAGGGCATCATTGTCTTATTCCAGTTTTTAGAGGGAATTCTTTCAATTTTTCTTCATTTAGAATGATGTTGGCCTGGGGTTTAGCATAGAAAGCTTTTACAATGTTGAGATATGTTCCTGTTATCTCTAGTTTTTCTAGTGTTTTGAACATAAGGGGGTGCTGTATTTTGTCGAATGCTTTTTCTGCATCTATTGAAGTGTTCATATGATTCTTAACTTTAAATCTATTGATATGATGAATTACACTTGATTTCCATATGTAGAGCCAAATTTGCATCCTTGGGATGAACCCCACTGGATCGTGGTGCACCATCTTTTTGATATATTTTTGTATTCAGTTTGCCAGAATTTTATTGAGAATTTTTGCATGTATGCCCATTAGAGATATTTTTCTGAAGCTATCTTTCTTTGATGTGTCTTTGCCTGGTGTTGGAATCAGGGAGATACTGGCCTCATAAAATCAGTTTGGAAGTCTTCCCTCTTTTTCTATTTCATGAAATAATTTGAAGAGTATTGATTTTAGTTCATCATTAAAGGTCTTATAGAACTCAGCTGTGTATCTATCTGGTCTTGGACTTTTCTTGGTTGGAAGGCTTCTGATGACATCTTCTATATAATTGTTTCAAATTGATCTTTTAAAATTGTGTATATCATTCTGCTTTGATTTGAGTTAATCATAAAACTCCAGAAATTTGTCAATGCCTTTGATATTTTCTATATTATTGAGTACAAGTTTTCAAAACAATTTGTAATTGTCTTCTGTATTTCTGTAGTGTCTGTTATTTCCTTTTTCATCACATATGTTAGTATTTTGAGTTTTCTCCCTCCTTCTTTTCATCAGCATGGGTAAGTGTGTGTCAATTTTATTTATTTTTGAAAGAATCAACTTTCTGTTTTGTCAAATTTTTCAATTGTTTCTTTTGTTTTAATTTCATTGATTTCAGCTCTGATTTTAATTGTTTCCTGTCTTCTACTGCTTTTGATGATGGTTTGTTCTTCTTTTTCTAGGGCTTTGAGATGTAATGTTAGGTCATTTATTTGTTGACTCTTTCTTCTTTTAAGGAATGAACTACATGCAATGAACTTTCCACTTAGTACTTCCTTAATAGTGTTCCAGAGATTTCAATATGTTGTGTCAGTGGTCTCACTTACCTCTAAGAATTTTTTAACTCTTCCTTGATGTCTTTTTCAACCCATTGTTCAGTAGCATATTGTTTAGTCTCTAGGTATTGGAATAGCTTTTATTTTTTATTTTATTATTAATTTCTAATTTCATTTCATTATCATCTGATAAAATTAAGGGTAGTATCTCTACTTTTTTATATTTTCTAAGAGTTGCTTTGTGGCATAATATATGGTCTGTTTTAGAGAAGGACCCATGAGCTGCTGAGAAGAAACTGCATTTACTCCTTGAAGGATGAAATATTTTATTTATGTCAGTTACGTCTAAGTTGTTGATTGTATTATTGAGTTCTATGATTTCTTTGTTTAGCTTTTGTTTCAAAGATCTATCCAGTGGTGAAAGAGGTGTGTTATGTCACCCAGAATTATTGTGTTGTAGACTATTTGATTCTTGAACTTGGTAAGAGTTTGATGAACATAGATGCTCCATTGTTTCCGGCATATATATTTATAATTGTTATATCTTGTTGGTGTATGGTTCCCTTGAGCAGTATTTAGAGTTGTTCTTATCCCTTTTGAGTAAATTTAGCTTGAAGTCTACTTTATTTGATATGAGGATGGAAACCCCTGCTTGCTTCTGTGGTCCATGTGAATGGTATAATTTTCCCTACCTTTCACCTTCAGTCATGGATGTCTTCCTATGAGATGAGTCTCTGGGAGGCAGCTTATTATTGGTTTTGGGTTTTTTTTTTTTTTTTTTTTTTTTTTTTTTTTTTGATCCAATCTGCAGTCTTTGTCTTTTGATTTGTGAGTTTAGGCCATTAATATTCAGGGTTATTACTGAGATATGATTTGTATTCCCAGCCATTTTTGTTTGTTTTTGGTATTTAACTAGACTTGGTTTCTCCTTTGATTAGTTTTTATTTTAGTGTAATACCTCCTTCTGCTGATTTTCGTTGTTGTTTTTTATTTTCTCTTCAGGGAATATTTTGCTGAGGATGTTCTCTAGTGCAGGCTTTCTAGTTGTAAATTCTTTTAACTTTTGTTTATCATGGAAGGTTTTTATTTCATCATCAAATCTAAAGCTTAATTTTGCTGGATATAAGATTAGTGATTGGCATCCATTTTCTTTTAGATCTTGGTATATGTTGTTTCAGGATCTCCTGACTTTGAGGGTCAGCGTTGAAAATCTGCTAAGATATGAATTGGTCTCCCCCTATATGTGATCTGGTTCCTCTCTTTTGCAGCCTTTAAGATTCTATCCTTATTCTGTATGTTGAGCATTTTCATTATAATGTGTCTTGGTGTAGATCTGTTGTAATTTTGTATATTTGGTGTCCTGTAAACCTCTTGTATTTGGTTTTGCAACTCATTTTTCATGCTTGGGAAATTTTCTGATATTATCTCTTTGAAGAGATTATGCATTCCTTTGGTTTGAAACTCTGTGCCTTCTTCTATCCCAATAATTCTTATATTTGTTCTTTTGATGCTATCCCTAATTCTTGGGTATTCTGTTCATGACTCCTTACTATCTTCACTGTGTGGTCAAGTTTATTTTTCAGATTTTGTACTTTGTCTTCATTATCTGACATTCTGTCTTCCAAGTGATATAGTCTGTTGGTGATGTTGTCTATTGATACTTTTTATTTGGTTTTTGGTTTATTGTTTTCTTCATTTCAAGGATTTCTGATTTTTTTTTCAGAATCTCTGTCTCTTTCTTGAAGTAATCTTTTGCTATGTGTATTTGCTCCCTTATTTCTTTGTTGGAGTGATCAATTGTCGCCTGTATTTGCTCATTTAGGTCATTCTGTAATTCACAGATCATTTTTATTATGAACTTTCGGAACTCCTTCTTTGACATTTTATCAACTGCACTGTCCATGGGTTGTTATTGTAGTATCCTGGTTTGTTTGGGGGCAGTTTCCACTCTTGTTTTTTCATGTTGTCTATGTGACTTCCTTTCTTGCAAAGTGGATCTGAGATATTACAATTTCTACTCTATAATCTTGTAGTATCTGTGCAGATTATCTGTACCTCACATTGATGTTGGGCTTCTAGACTCTGCTAGTGTCCCATGATGTATGTTACTGCAGCTAAAGGTGGTGGCGACAATAGTGGAAGTAACTTGAGAGAGCAGTGGAGGTGCCGCAAGATGGATGCAATGTCTTTCAGAGATGCGGCTGAAAGAGTGGGCTTTACACTGTCTTTGGGATGCCTACTCCTAGGTGCACCTGCTACTAGGCCCTGTCTGTTATCACAAAATAGAGGCTACTACATGGGGAAGGATATGGCAATGGCTGCAGTGACCCAAGATGGAAGTGGGTTAGGCTTGGGCTCCCAGGTGTGGGGGGATGGTGGACCCAGGTCTGCCCTGTGCCTGGACTCCTGCACAGATCGTTGGAGGTGGATCTGGGCTGAGCATGAGCTCTGGCAGGTATCTGCTCATGGCACAATGGACCCAGACCTATCCTGGCCTCTATATATTCATCATTTTTAATATATACTTTGCAAGAATATCTTCTTTTATTGGACTGCTATTGGTAATACATGACTTATTTCCATTTTTCTATCTATAGGTTTATAAATTTTATATATTTTTGAGGATAAACTTTAGACTTTATTTTTATTTTTTTTTAAATTTTGTTGTTGATGAAACTTTATTTATTTGTAAAATAAATAGAACCCAGTGCCTCACACATGCTAGGCAAGCACTGCACCACTGAGCCACAAGCCCAGCCCTAGACTTTAATTTCTTTACTGAATTTTGTTTTCAATTAAATTGATTACACCTCTTAAATACTTTTTTTACTTCTTTGACTTCAAATGATATTTATTTGTTTTATAGTTTCTTTATATATTGCTTACATCTTTGATTTAAGATGTATGCATTTTGACTTGTAAGTTTCTTTTAAGAACTGGAGTCATTTATTTTAAAAGGCTAATATAACCTTAGAACCAGCGGACATTATGAGAATTTTTCTGTTGTAAAGAACATCTCTTATATTTGATATTATAATGAAGGTTTTATCCAGTATAAGAATAAGAAAAAAAAACTTAAGTAGCGAATATGTAGAAAGTAATACAATTGTATTACTTGTAGACAAAATGGTTGTACATACAAAGAATTAGTAAAAGAATCTAGCTATAAATTATACAATACTTTTAATAAGGTAATTGGACACAGGATCAATATACAAAAATCAATTAAATTTCAATATACTATACATTGGAGAACATATAGCCTCTTCAACAAATAATGCTGGGAAAACTGGGAATCCATATATAGCAAAATGGATTTTTTACCTCTCACCCTGCAAAAAAACTCAATTTAAACTGGATCAAGGACCTAGGAATTAGACCAAAACCCCTGTTCCTACTAGAAGAAAAAGTAGGCCCAAATCTCCATCATGTTGGCTTAGGAACCAACTTCCTCAAGAAGACTCCTAAAGCAAGAGAAGTAAAATCAAGAATCAATAAGTGGGATTGTATCAAACTAAAAACTTCTTCACAGCAACAGAAACAATTAAAAACCTGAAGAGAGAGCCTACAGAATGAGAGAAAACATTTGCTACCTGCACCTCAGATACAGCATTAGTCTCCAGGATATATAAAGAAATCAAAAAACTTAACACCCAAAAACCACATAACCCAATCAATAAATGGGCAAAGGAACTGAACAGAAGAAGAAATATGATTGATAAATAAATACATAAAAAAGTATTCAACATCTCTAGCAATTAGAGAAATGCAAATTCAAACACACAGAGATTGCATCTCACTCCAGTCAGAATGGCAATTATAAAGAATACAAGTAACCATAAATGTTGGGGAGGATGTGGGGGAAAAAGGTACACTCATACATTGCTAGTAGGACTGCAAATTGGTACAAACACTCTGGAAAGCAGTATGGAGATTCCTCAGAAATCTTTTGACCCAGTTATCCCACTCCTCAGCATATATCCAAAGGACTTAAAATCAGCATACTATAGTGATGTGGCCACATCAATGTTCATAGCAGCTCAATTCACAATAGCTAAACATATGAAATCAAACTAGTTATCATTCAACAAATTAATGGATAAAGAAAATGTGGTACATATACAGAATGGAATATTACTCAGCCATAAAGAAGAATAAAATTATGGCATTTGCCAGTAAATGGATGGAACTGGAGAATATCATGCTGCGCTAAGTAAGCAAATCCAAAAATATCAAGGGCTGAATGTTCTCTGTGATATGTGGACACTAATACACACGAAGGTCAGATAGGAAGCGAAGAATAGAATTTCATTAGATTAGACAAAGGGGAATGAAAGGAGAGGGGATGGGAATAAGAAAGACAGTAAAATGAATTTGACATAACTTTCTTATGTTTATATATGAATACATGACCAGTGTAACTCCACCTCATGTACAAGAATGGAAAGTTATAATTCACATATGTATAATACATCAAAATACATTCTACTAACATGTATAACTAAAAAGAAAAAATAAAAAATTTTAAATGGAAAAAATTTTCAATATTCTAATAACAAAAATTTATTAATATAAATTATTTAGAAAAAATCTATAAGGAAAGCTATATAAGAGGTTTTTTAAAAGGTAGAAAACTTCCTAATGAGAAATAGAACTCAATAAATATTACCTATACCACATTCACAAGTTAGAAGACTCAAAAAGGAAGAGCATTAATTCTACACTCAATAAATTAGTATTAGTATAAAAACAATATCAATAAAAGGAGTTGTTGAAACTGATAATGATTTTCAAACAATTTTTTGAAGAATGAGAACAAAATGGGAGTAGTTATGTTCATAAATATCAAGGCTTATTATAAATTTAAATAATTAAAATGTTATATATTGGTGTTATGATACAACATTAATCAGTAGAACACATGAGAGAAATCAGAGGGAAAACCACATGTCCAGTCACCTGACTCATCATTGCAATGCAAACCATGCAAAAGAGAGAATCCTCTTTTTTAGTAAATAGTGTTGGATCAATTGAATATCCACAGAGATTTTTTGAAAGAACTTTTACCTCATAATTTATGCTATGCACAAAAATATTTCCCAGTGGATCAGACAAAAATGTAAAGCATAAAATAATAAAGACTCAAAAGATAATATGCGAGTATCTTTATGAATTTGGGAAATGCCAAAAAAATATGAGATACAGAAAACACTAACTAAAATAGACAAGATTGATAAATTCTTCATTTCATATAATAACTTCTATTATAGGTATTGCCACCAGTGAAAGCACAAGTTATAGAATATGTTGACAATAATATAGCCTACAATAAGGTGTCCTTCAAATTAACGAGAGAAAAACAGAAAACTTAATTTAAAAAAGACAAGAGTCTATTCACCAAATGGTGATAAGTGCATGAAAGTATGCTCAGTATCACTAGTGACCTGGACAATGCAAATCAAAACTACATTGAGATATCACTAAATGCCTAATTTAGTGACTACAATTCAACAACAACAACACAGGCAAAACCAAATGTATATGAAAATGCAGGACAACAGAAAATGCTTATGAGTTTAAGAGACCTTAATCACTTAGGAAATCTATTTAGTAGTGGTTGTACACATATGACCCTCTGGCCTGGCAATTTCTCCTATGTAACAATGGAAAAGCACACATATATACAGCAGAAGACATATGCAACAATGTTCCTAGTTACATTATCCAACAGTAAAACATGAGAAAAAATCCAAAAATTAAAAATAATAAAATGGATACAATGTGCTAGATTTGTACAATGGAATACTAGTAATAATGAAAAACAAAAAATTACTACTATGTGCAATGGGGATTAACATCACAGACATGATGTTTAACTAGAATTTGACATGGAACTTGATTCTCGGCTGCTGCTGTGAGGTCTGTGTAAGCTGTAGGTCTCTACAGCTGAAAAAGCCCTGTTTAGGGTTAGCAGCTAATCACAGCAGGAGATGCCTGGTGGTGTGCACTCTGAGGATCGCAGCCAGCAAAGCTGGAGTCTTCTCCACTACTATTACATGGCCTGTTGCATCTCTTAATGGTGGCGCTAGCAGCTCACTGTCAATTTCTTTCTGAGTTCTTGGCTTGCAAATCTGAAGAATGAAATCCACAGACAATAATGGAAGGCAAGAATGAAAGGAGTAGGATTTATTTAGGTGAGAAGAAAAGTGATGGAATTCTTCCAAGGTTAGAGGAGAACTGATTCAAGTTACCATCTAGGTGTGATAGTATAGGGGTTAATATAGTTACCAGGTATTGGAAAAGTAAAAAGCTATTAGTCAAAAATCTATTTTAAATGGGTATTGAAAAAGAACCAAGCTATTGGTTAAAATCTATGTTAAACAGATATTGGGAAAGTATCAAAGCTTTTGGCTCAGCCTGTGACTTTGTAATTGGCTGTGCCCTTTTAGCCCTATAGTTTGAACTTCCCCGTAACCTCCATCCAGGTCTACCTCCACTGCCATTTTCCTGTCACTCTGGGACAAAGGTTTAGATGGAATGTTGGAAATGTTTCTACAAATTATTTTCATGGAGCAGTCTTTACATTTGAAAAATAAAATGTTAACTTTAACCCATTAACTATCCTATCTCATTCAATGTTAAATCACAGAGAAGGCAAGTGTTTGTTATATTCAATTCTACTTCTGTGAAGTCCTAAAACAGGTAAAACTAATGAATATAGTGACAGAAGTCAAAAGACTGGTTACATTTAAAAATAAAGAGTGTATGGATCCATGGGAGAGGTTTTTGTGTATTGGTAAATTTGATCTGGGTAGTGGCTAATAAGTATGCACATAAGTAAAGTTTAGTGAGCTGTATGTATTAAACATGTATAGTATGCATGAGAAGCTACACTATTAAACAAATATATGGATAAATTCTTTTAACTAAAGAGAAAATTCAGGACCTATTATTTTATAAAGGACTCCTCTGTCTAATCCCAGCTGATTATAGGGTCATTTCAATCATATGTCTTATATTGTTTTTCATAAGTTTCCACAAGAAAGAAAATGAGTACCTCCAATCTAGATTGAAAATCATGATGGGACGGGGAGGAACACTGGATGTATTCCTTAACGGAGAAAACCATTGAATCTGTAAGTGGAGCTACTTACAGAGAGGGATGTCTCTCACATTCCATTACAAGATCCTTAATGGTAGTGACAGGAAATTAATCACCATGCATGGATGCGGTATAACACAGCTAATGCATGTTTGAGGTTTACTTTGTGCTACACGTATGATGCTCTATGTATGGCATCAATTACTTCTCACAACAATCTGTGGGGCAGATACAATTTTGCCACCATTTATAAGTACAGAGAAGTGCACAAAAATAATGTAACGTGGGGCTGGGGATATAGCTCAGTTGGTAGAATGCTGAGTTCAATCCTCAACACCACTAAATAAGTAAGTAAATAAATAAATAAATAAATAAAAAGGGCTGGGAATATAGTTCAGTGGGAAAGCACCTCTGGGTTTAATCGCTGCTACACCATCCCACCAAAAAATCTAAAAAAAAAAAAAAGAAAAAAGAAAAGAAAGAAATGATAGAACATGCCAAGTCACTCAGTTTGTATGTGGTAGAGTTCAGATGCAAGCCCAAATCAGTATGAATCTCAAGACAATATTGTACAGACTTCCAGGAATGCAGTTGGGCATATGATTTGAGAGTCTTCTCTTTATGTCCATTGTAGAATGAAAAAAATTCATTTGTTAAGTTTAAACTCTGGAATTCTTATTCACTAGACAATATGATTCTTGAAGCGTCTATAATACTTTATTCATCTGTGAGTACCCATTGTCTAGAACACTTCCTGGCACACAATAGATGTTAGGCTTAATAAATATTTGTTTAATGAGGTAACTTAAACTGAATTTACATTGTTGAAAAATTAATACAGAATCTATCCAGGCCTTTATAGTTGTTTGTAACTGACCTTAAAAGTTCTCTCAGAGAAGGCATCACAAGATGATAAGAATATTCATCAAAGAATTCTGATTCAAATTGTAGAACTCAGAGCATAAATGAACAGTTTGTTCACAAAAAGCAAAAAAAAAAAGTGTTCTAGTGATTGTTTGAGAAAGTAATTTAAACTATTTTTATAGAGCCTGTGGAATAAAAGCAACCTTTAGGGTGTGTGAATAAATTTCCTCCATTTCTTGACCACATTTTCCACTTTCTCAGTGGAGTGATGACTTCTTAGTGCACTGTGTTTGTGTTTCCTTGACACTCTCTCATGTTCTGAAGATAAGCTGTCAACACAATCCAGGAGAGTCTTCTGGAAGGGAATACTACAACTGCCATGATACACATGCCCTAAAAATGTTCCTTTCTCCATCAACTTTGTCCTGGAAGAGGAACCAATTTTCCTAACATTTGGAATGCATAGGATCTACAGAAATGTCTGGATGAGGAGGTGAGCACATCATTCCAGGAATATTTTGGTCTTTGGTTTGGCAAAACATCCCCACTGGAGGTGGTAACAGCTGTACCACAATTTATGGGAGTGGCTTGAGGTCTGGCTGCTGCTTTTATTTTTTCCCTTCTAGAAACTTGTTTCCTTTGAGTCATTTTTTGATTGTGATGGATTTATTTTATTTTGTTTATTCATTTCAAAGAACTCAAGCAACTTTTTTCAAGAGTCATGGAAACAAAGATTCATAGTTCTGATGAAAAAGAGTGTTCAACATCTGTCAGAGCCTATGTTCCAGCATTTTTAATGGCATATATTTGGCATTCTAAATAAATAAAGTTATTTGATGTCCAAGATCACACCTTGAAATTTCTTTGAATTATCAGTGTTCACTCTTAGTATATGAGCCACTCATAAGTAAAATTAAAATGTACAGAAAGATACAAATTACTGTCAGCCTTATTGGTGTTATCTATTTATCTATTTATTTATTTATTTATGATAACAACACATAGAGTAAGATTTAGCCTCTTAAATTCTTAAGTGCACAATCCAGCACAGATGCTCTTCAATTTACAATTGGGACAGATCCTAATTAAACTCATGGCAAGTTGTAAATGCATTTGATAGACCTAGTTGATAGACCATCACATATTATTTGCATAGTACATTGAAGAATATCAGCTGCTTCCCCTTCCAATTGCATATGGCTTGCTGTTGTTGTCCAGCATCATGAGAATATTCTATCACATATCACCAACCTGGGAAAAAATCCAAATTCAAAATTCCAACTGAATGCTTTTGTACCATATTAAAGTTGAAAAATACTTAAGTTAAACTGTTGTAAGTTGGAGTCCATCTGTGTGGTTAACTACAGGCATCATGTTTCACAGCAGGTCTCTGGAATATATACATCTTGCATAACTGAAACTTTATACCCATTGAGCAGCAATTCCTCATTTCCTTTTTCCCTTAGTTCCTGGCAACCACCACTCTACTCTTTGTATTTATGATATTGATTATTTTACGTATCTCATGTATGTAGAACTGAGTGGTACTCATCCTTCTGTGACTGGCTTATTTCACTCAGCATAATGAAACCTGCATTACTTATTTAACATTAGGCTGTTTCAAGAAGGGGAAAATATAAATCAAATAAATGATTATGTTATAATATTAGCATATTTAGAGCATAATTTCAGTGACATTTGAGAATGTCCTTGTCTCTGGCAGCCACCATGATTTGTTTTGTCTAACTCTTGAGCTATAGAGTTATTAAGGAAAAGGCATTTTTTCCAATAATATTTGTAAATTAAGGACACTGAATATTTTTTTCTGAAATTCTATATAAAGATTCAAAATATTTTTATGTAGGTAGATTTACTCATTAATAACAATTTAGAAGACAAATTCAAAGAGAGAACTCTCTCTTCTCTTTTATGAAAAATGCAGGTTTAACATGAGAAAAGGACTAGAAAAAATATAGGCAACAACCCTCTCCCCATGATGAAAATTAGGTCAAGTTTGCTTTTGGCAAATTTTCATTTTCCCTTTGAGTCCCTTAGTAGCAGTTTAAGAATTTTTTTTTGGTAAGCAGTAGAAAAGACCCTAACTTAAATAAAAAAAGAATTAATTGGGATATAAACACATAGGATAACATGGAAGTAATATAAGAAACCCCCATGAGGAGGATATGAAAACCCCCCAACAAGCTTGGTGGTGACAGGGAAGTGAAAGAGATGTATATATCAGAAACTATGATGGAGAGTTGGCTGTGGAATTGTTCACTGAAGGGGATGTGGCAGCTCTAACTCTTCACCCACATTTGATTCTGGAAAAGAGATTTCATTGGCCTAGATTGGGTCACAGGCCACCCATTGGCTTGGGGAAGGCAGAAAATCTTGATTGACATACTGAATCATTCAGCTATTACAGTATAGCAAACCACACCAAAATTCAGTGCCTTAAAATTATACACATGTGTTTCCTATTTGTAAATAGGCTTGGAGTCAGCTGATACAGACTGGGCCCAGTGGTATGGCTCTGTTTAAAGATGTGGGTCATGTGGGAAAGGTATGTTCCATATACATTCATTTTGGGTCCCAAATGGAAGGGCAGCAACTCCATGAGAAAAAATCTTCCCATAGCAAAATGCTGTTCAATATACTTGTCTAATACCTAGATTCTATAGTTAATAAGTTAATTATATTTGACATATATGGCATTAATCTTCATAAATGTGTTCTTTAGACACATCTGATTAAATTGCAAAGTTAAAATGCTAGGGACTGGGGTTGTGGCTCAGTGGTAGATGCTCACCTAGCATGTGCAAGGTACTGGGATCAATCCTCAGCACCTCATAAAAATAAGTAGATAAAATAAAGGTATTGTTAGCAGCACAATTCACAGTAGCTAAACTGTGGAGCCAACCTAGATGCCCTTCAGTGGATGAATGGATAAAAAAAGTGGCATATATACACAATGGAATTTTGCTCATCAATAAAAGAGAATAAAATCATGGCATTTGCAGGTAAATGGATGGCGTTGGAGAAGAAAAAAAATACATGGGGGCAGATTTGAAGCTTTCATTTGCATGGCATCTACTAATACTCCATTGGCAAAGAAAGTCATGTGACCAAGCTCCAATGGTGAAAAAGAGCACTCAGCTTTTTGTGAGAATGATGGCATAATTAACTGGCAAAGAGAATAGACACAGGAATGAATGAAGAAAGGGGACCAGTAATAAATTTGGGGCAATTACACAAGAAGCAAAGAGATATTAACCCCAAATACAATTGTAATATTTTTGTCAAATATAGGATATTTGACACAAAAATGAATTAAGACCTAGAAATACCCAAGTCCTGAAAGGCTTGTTCCCAATTTGTTCTTATAAACCAACTTTGGGTGATTCCTCCCTGGGCACTTTCAGAAACCAGTAAGCTTTCTAGAGCCAACAACATGATCTTTGTGGCAGGGATGTGAAAAGTACCTTAAGGTATAAGCAGTACAAGTCAGATCACAGTTATATAATGTGCCTAATTTTAGGAGGAGCTCTGAAAGTGATTGTAATTTCAGTACATTAGGACAGAAAAATCATATAGGATTGTACTGGTTATTATTGTACTAGAACCCCTTAACATCTATGCAGCTCATAAATTAGTCCAAAACAAGTCCAGCTCTTCCATCTTTTTCTGCTGCCCAGTTTAACACTAGCCACTTATAAAGCATTATCCTAATGTATAGTGTAGTTGTTCCTATTCTACAGGTTCCCTTGTCTGGGAAATACTGATGGAGCTTGAAGGACATAGTACTTTAACAAGTCAAAATATCTCCAAATGTTAGTCTAGGCTGTGGGTACTTTAACAAGTCAAAGGGTCTGCTAATGCAAAACTAGGCTGTAGAGAATATCAAATCATATTTGTAGTTCTACTCCTGAGAATTCTCCTGAGAATTCTAATAAGTGTGCTTCACTGAAGTTCTAATTTCTATTTTTCTTTTGAAACTCCAAAGCCATCCAAGTGATTCCAAGATTCCAAAAGTATCCAGATTTAGAATTTACCTAGTCCAGAATTTTAAATATAAAAAATATAGATACTTTAAGTTGATGATGATATGACTTTCTTTCTACTGCCTCACAGGTGGTTCTTGGGTCAGAACTTGAACTAGTACCTGATCTGTGGTCTCCTGGTCCCTTGCTCATTGCTCAATACTCCATCATCTCCTTTGTGTAAATGTTCAGAAGATATGGTGCAGATCTGCATTTCTGGAGACTCAATACCATCCTTTCCCCATTCTCAGGCACTTTCATTTCCTTCAACCTGAAGTACAAATGGATTCAGATATATTTGCATATCTATATTGACCTAATTGCTCATGGGTTCACTTTGTGGATGAGTCTTCAGTTACTAGAAAAGTGAGCTAAGGCCATTTTTAAATGAAACTTCTGACTTCTTTTATCCTGTAGGCACAAAGATCCAAGCCAAGGTCAATGTGATAAGGGAGACAGTAGAAGGTCCATGGAAAAATCCTGTAGCAAAATCATCAACCCGCAATGGAATGTGAATTGCAAGCCAAGAACTATTTGTAAAAAAAAAAGTAGAGGAAAGAAGGACATGGGATGTGAGCACAAGGTGAGAATGCAGAAGGCTCAAACTGGTCCAGGCAGCCCACCTCTCAGCAGGTCATCACACACAGGTTGGCATACAGGATAAGATAGGGCAAGAGGCAGCCCCTCAAAAGGAAGAATGATGATCTCCAGGAAGGGAAGATATGCTTAAAATTAAACACAAGGGAGGAAAAGGGTGTTTACAGTTTTCTGAGATGAGATTCGAGGCTGAAGTCATACTTTGGCAGCCAAACCAAAGAAATTTAGTTTCCCTCAGAAAGATTTATGTCTCCTAGGGTTGAGAAATATGTCTGACTGCCAATATTTCATAAAGCAACATAGAAAGAAATACTACCTACTTTAGTGTTTGGCTTGGGAGTTTTCACCTTTGTTTGGCAAGATATTTCTCATTTTGATAGAGGGAGTGAGAACCATTCTTGTCAGTTTCCTATGAAGATCTCAAAACTCATTGCTTATTTTATCTTGTTCCTAATACAGAAATATTTTAAATAGTAAAAATGAATTGACGGAATCTGTAAAACTCATAACCTTTCTGTTCCAAAGTCCTTTGAGATAACCCTAACATCAAAAAGAACTAAAAGAAATGTAACCAGACCCTCTGGGGATTTCATATGTAGTTGAAAACAACAGAACTCAAGGCAACTCTGCCATTTGTTCTCGCACGACCTTGCAAAGTGACTCAACATCACTGGGCCACGGATTCCTTATCTGTGAAGTGGAGTTAATAAAGGAATCTACTTCATAGGGTTACAGAGAGGATTAAATGACTTGAGCTTTTAGAACAATGCTTGGAATTCCAAAAGACTAATTATTATTATTACATATTGTGGAATATCTGAGATATCCCAGTTTCAAATATTCTCTATTGCTATAGTCATATTGTCATGGAAGTATCTTAGAGAGATCAATATACTACATTTTTAGATTATCTTTTCCACTTGGAAGTGGCAGAAAATTCCTTTATGATGTTACATGTCTTTAGTTAGGGCTCAGAAAACATGTTCATGTCCAAAAAGAAAAAGACAGTGTTATTTAAACAATGCAGAGGAAAATTTCCTCCAATTTCTTGTACCACAAACAATATCAGTCCCACTTTTGTGACTGCTTTAAATTATCATAAACCCTTTGAATACATCTATTCAATTTCACATTTCTGTTTTTACACCATAGGGCCATTTTCCTCTGGTATAGTTGTCTGCATACACTAGCTTTAATTTCCCCCACAGATGTCCACACCTTATTGCTGTTTTCCTCCTGCCTTTATCTCCTTGCCTCTCCCTCTTCTTTTTTTTTCTTATTTATTTTCCACGAGTCCTCTCTCCTTTTCTTACTCTTAAGTCTGTGGGTTACAACTTGTCCTCCACAGTGTTATTCTCTTCTAAGTTCGCCAGTATTAAGCTATATCAGGCACCATCCAGACAGATGCTAATTGCTCTGCTTTGCCTTCTCTTTAATTGTCCTTCCATGCCCTCAATGCCTGTGTCATCCAACTCTTCTGCTATGCTCCACCTCTAGTTCTTGCTCAACTGCCTTCACTATTACACAGATAAATAATGTAGTTGACAGATGGAGTTTGGCCTTGGGGTAACCAATCTAGGACAGCAACCAGGCTGTCCTCCTGGTTCTTGTATTTGCCATCTGAGTGACCTTGGGCAAGGCCCTTGACCCAGCTACACATTAGTTCCAACACATGTGCACCTTATGTTCTGATAATCATGGAGGAGTTACCAGGCTCAAATGAGGCAGTCTAAGTATGTTTAACTTCTGTGTATTCCTGTTTAATTAATATCACTATTGCCCCATCCTTCCTGGCAGTCCAGATATCCTACTCACTTTCAACCAAAAGGAGTGGTAGTTTCTACATTTAACCCTGTTACCATTCGTATTGTAAATGATATTATTCACCACTGACCCAATTCAACGCTCACCTCTTCTTTCTTCCATACATACTGTTTTCATCAGTATTTTCAAAACACCCAGAGTTGGCCACATATGACAGGCTATTTCTCATCCTATGACTTCTCCTGTGCTGTTATTGCTGCCTTCTATCTATCTGATGAACATTTATTTCATCCTAGCTCAGATTTCCTTTCCTATTTGAAATCTCTGTGGGTGGCATATGTCTATTTCTGTGCATTTAGTTTTCCTTCAAAATTATTTGTATTCATATATAGCACTTCTCCTAGACTTTGAGCTTCTTAAAGGAGGCCTTGATAAGTTAATGTCATAGAACTATACCTAGCACATTCATTATATGCCTCAGAAGCATTTGTTGAATTGAGCTGCAAACTCAAGCTATCTTTTTCTGATCATGTGAATGAAGACTACACTAGTTTTGGATTTCTACAACTTAGAATCAAGCTCTGGCCAGCTGTAGATTTGAGCTGTCTAATTTGACCATGCTATTTAACCTCTCTGATGTACCCAGTTTACTGTGCGTAAATGGGGACCATGACATCTCCTAACACTGAATGCTCACAACTTACCAGAACTGTGTATTTGCTCATTTACCTTTTCTCATTTAGGTAATGTATCTATTATGATTCCCATTTTACAAATAAGAAATTCAAGGATAGAGAACTAATCCTTGCTTCTCTTCTCATTGTTCTTTGGTACACTCTTGTTGGACTATTAAGGGTTATATTTTAAGGTAATCAAACGTATAATATCAGGCCCTTTGTGAAAAAAGAGTACTCACTGATTTAAGTGCATCTAGAAAAAAAATAATCTAGTTTAAAAACCCCATGTCCTATAAACCCCTCACAATCTGGCCCCTAATTACCTCCTGGACTCCATCATACATCATCCACGTTTTTTACGGCATTCAGGGACATTGACTGAATTAATTTTACTAGACCTAGAAATCCTTTTCCCACAGGGCATTTCCATGTGCTGTTCCTTCTGCAGGGAGCACTCTTCCAGCAGATCTTTACATGTCTGGCTGCTTCTTCTCATCCAAGTCTTAATTCAAATGTCACCTCTTTAGAATAGTTATTTTTCTAAAACCCAATCCCATCAGCCTGGCTCCACTACTTTCTGTTTTATTATCCTATTTTATTTTCCTGAGCACACTCATTACAATCTATAGGTGTTGCTAACCTATGCTGACTTTAATTCTTTCTGATAAATTCCAAAGAGTTAGATCATATAATAGCTCTATTATTATATTACCTGCCCTCTGTATTCTCAGGGAGGATCCAACATATATTCATTAAAGAAATGGACTGTACAAAGTCAACTCAACCAGGAGGGTTAGCACTGTACTTTGAACATGGGACCACCTATCAAGGCCATGTCCTTTCCCTATCTCAGCCATACAGTTACTGAGATAAAACAGAATCTAATAGGGAGGCACAGTTTGTAAAGTCCAAGAGTTATGCCAATATGAAATTGCAGAGTTTTGCCACCCTGTCCTTTACTATCCTCTGCTGGATGCCACCATACATCCAGGCTGCTATTCTCAGGAGGCAGTAAGTCATTACCAACGTTAAGAAAGAAAGGCTTTTGCTACAATCAATCTTTCTGCTGGCATTTCTTTAAAACTTACTGATGACATCCATGAGAAAAACTCTTCAGCGACACTAAGGGAAAATCTCCCATTCCTTCTTCATTGGCAAATTAAACACATTCTATTTCAATATAAAATTTAGACCTCTATTCAAGCCCCAACTATACCTACACAGGTCTTAGAGTGGCAAAACCCAAGTTAGAGTGAGAAGAAACTGTAAGGAGGCTTAAATCTTAAGGTCGTCTCTTCCACTATAGGTCAGAAAGAAAATTGAGGCATATAGGTTAGTTCACCTGAAATCAACAAGCTAATCACACAGCTAGTTAATGACAAAGCCAGACTGAAAACTCAGGGCTTCTTTCCTAAAATGTGTTAAATTTACTTTAAAAAGAAAAATTTTTGATAAAATATCTTTATATAAATTTCCAATGGTGATTATGGGGAAATTAAAATATATATGTTTACATCCAACCAAAAGTAAATGTTTATTCTATGGTGTGCAAATATAGTAGCAATCCAAATACATTATTTTTATATTTGTAAAATTCCCCAAATTTCATAGGCAAATAGTTTGCTTCAATATGAGTAGCATATGTTTAGACCTTTTCACTAGATTCCTTTGAACTCCTTTTTTAAGAGAATTTTTAAATATCTTTATTTTGTTTATTTATTTTTATGTGGTGCTGTGGATCAAACCCAGTGCCTCACACATGTGAGGCAAGCGCTGCACCGCTGAGCCACAACCCCTTCCCTGATTTGAACTCTTAAGTTATAACCATCATCATTTGAGGAATTTCTAAGATCAGAAATCTCTAAAACAATTAGCTTGATTTAGTCATTTAAGATGTGTTGGTACATCAAAACATTAATGTAGATAATAATATATACCAGTTTTATTGTCATGGAAAATAAATTTTAAAAGTCTCTAGAACAACCCAATACTAAGATATTGGAATAATTATACTGCATTCCAAGAAAAATATACAGTACTTTTTTTTCAATCTATTAATTACAAAAGTTAATATGTATTTTTAAGTTATATTTTGGGAAATTGGCTGCAGCTTCATCATGCATTGAGCCTCTGAGCTCTGCCTTGCTGGTGTCTTGTGTGTGAGGATGAAAACTGAAATGAAGATGAGATATGGTCAAAGCACAATCTTACTCTTTACAGATACAATTGTTTCAGAAACTAGATGACAGAATTTGAAAACAAAATTTGTAATGTTTTACTTATCTGAATGTCTAAATAATTTACTTTTTCTTTAAAATCATTTTTCTTTTGTTTAAAGAAAACAAATTCTTGTTCATACAGAAAATATAATGAATGGTGGAGATTGAAAAGGAGGAAGACACAATTCCTTGACCTTTTGTTAGTTTGTGCATATTAATTATACAGAATGGTATATATATTCATACATGCCAAAAACATAGCTTGATCAAAGTCCTTTCCCATCACTCCCCTTTCCCTTTCCTCCCTGCTCTCCTGACACCCTTTTCTCTACACTGTTTCCCTTTTACACTTTTGTCACCAGAACTCCTCTTTTTTCCCTTTCTTTAGCCTACACACACAAAAGAAAACAAGTAATACCTGTCTTTCTGAATCTGTATTATTTCACTTAACATGTTTTTTTCCCTCTTCTATCCATTTTTTCTGCAAATGACATACTTTTGTTTTTCTTTATGCCTGAATAAATCTCCATTGTGTCTTTATAACACATTTTTCTTTATTCATTCATCTGTCAATGGACACCTAGACTGATTTCATAACTTGATTATTATAAATTGTGTTACAATAAACAGGAATATGCAGGTGTTGCTAACCTATGCTGACTTTAATTCTTTCTGATAAATTCCAAAGAGTTGGATCATATAATAGCTCAATTTTTAGTGTGTGGAGGAAATGTCATACTGTGGTTATACTAATTTATATTTCTACCTATATATTCTATAAATTTATATACCTATCTAAATTTTTCTCTGCTCCTTGCTAGGATTTATTGTTATTTATGATCCTGATAATTTGATTCCTTTAGATGTTCTTCCAAGCTGTTTCTTCTGGCACAGGTATATGTACCTATTAGCCTATGCTCACTCACTGTACTTTCTACAAGTAGTCAGAGGAAATTTTGAATTTTGAACTTCCTCAAACTCGTATTTAAAAATATAAAAACTTTTAAACTTCTCCCTATCATTTTTAGTCAATGGGCCTAGTTGCTTCCCTTATAGGAAGCAGACTATTATATTTGAATCATAGATCATTACTATTAGTAACTCATAATGCCATTTGGAACATACTTGCATTCAAGAAAGTTTCCATGTTAACATTGTCTACTTGAATTTTTCCAGAGAACATTTGTCATTCCATTCAACAGAAGGCCTATGGGTCATCATTTAACCAAAACTACTGCAGTGATTGCTATTTCTATGGAAAATTATAAAGCTACCGCAGTAACAAAGCCAAAATTGCCAAGTCTAAGTAGGTACTGGTTTTGTTAAAGTATTGGGTATGAATGAATTACTATATCATTAAATTTGGAGTAAATTGAAGAAAAGGAATCATTGTTTAGTGAGAATCACATTTCTTAATTTTCACTTCCTCTATTTTATTTTCACAAAAACATATAATGAAAATTCATAAAAGACACATACAGAGAACACCTAATTTGGATTCCTGCATTCTAAAGAAATTTTCTTCTGGTGTTGAGGTTTCTAATACACATTTTTTTAATATTCGAGAGGCAAAAAAAATGGAAACACATTAAATAGAATTTTTATGCCTCATCATGATTTCATGTATACCAGCCCATTCCATGGAAAAAAAAATCAAGATGATAATTTCTGAAATATTCAACACAAATATGTGAACAAGGACTTACAGAGAGGTAAGTTTTCATGGAAATAACAGTTTTTCTGGAAAAAAAGGACTCTTTTGAGTTTGAAACTCTATAAATTATACTTTGATTTATGTAATTCCATGTGCTTCTTTGTCTCTAATAGACATAAGGTGTAATGTGTTTCTAACTATAGAGATGGAAGCTCAGAGATTAATTGGATATGCATATCAGAGGAAGTAAACAGTTCCTTAATGGCAATAGAGTTTGGTCATACTCTGCAAGTATGGTGAGTAGTATGCAGTACTGTGTTAACAAAGACAGTTTTAGCCTATGGATTTATTTTCTTTTCTACTGACTTTTTTTTTTTATAAAAGTGAACTCAACTTTTAAATTAGAAAGTTATTTTCTCAAATACTGATATAAAAAAGGGTGCAAATTGGTGCCCTCTAGGAAAGAGTGTAGCCCACATTTATGTTAATTAAATGTTTGGTGATATATGATAGAAACTAGATTCTGTCACAGCAAAATACATTTTCTGTTTGTAAATAAAACATGAAAGATTCTGCTGCTACCTCACATTGGCAATGAAATGGAAGTTTTAAATTTGTGGCCTCTCTTTATGAATGGTGAAAGACAACATGAATGGGTAGATTTTGGAGGCGCTAACCCACTCTTATATGATCTGAGTGTGTTGACAGAGCCTCACTAACTCACTTGCCTAAGACCAGAATCAACAAGACTTCCTGTGGAGCGTGTTTAACCACCAGAAGAAAGGATTTGTTTCTGGCAGGGAAGCATCCTAAAAAATTTCTTGTCCAAGTTTAAATATAGTTCTTTACGACTTAAGGCCATGCTGCTAAAATTTGGTCCTTCTGAATTTCCTTAGAGCAGTAAGGAAACTGTCTCTATCATATTGAGAATGGGAGTACTTTTATTTGAACTGCAGAGTCAAAGCTGGATAAATAGACTCAACCTTATCCAAGTCTTGGGCAGCAAGAGAATCAAGGTGATCAGAGGATAGGGACCCTCAGTTCAGCTAAATTGAAGATGTATTTGTCAGGAACATTATTCACTCAAACCAGAGGTTAAATACAGGGCGAACAGCAAAATCAGGGTAAAGAAGCAAGAACTATGGCATTAAACAAAGGACTAAACACTTAAAATCAGCACAGAAGAAAAAGAAAGATAGAAGCACTGTTATACAGTGGGTAAGAGTCAAACAGAACTGAATTCAAACCCCAGGACTGCTTCTCTTTGGCTGTGAGACATTGAACAATTGTGGTTATATTATTTGCTTAATTACTAGCTTCTCTTCTGGGTCACCCCTTCAGAACTTTTCCATGGAAGGTGTTCCAGCCACACTCATTGATTTCAGGTTTGGTCATGTGACTTTCTCAGACAGAAGAATGTGAGCAGGCATAATAAAAATCACATCCAAAAGGAGAATTTAATATTTATTGCACAATTGTTTTCATTGTTCTTTTCTCTCTGCAGTGAGAAGGGATGTTTTAAATGAGTCAGGCTCCTTCGGCCTGAATCTTAGGATAAAGAGGACTTGTAAGGGAAACCACAGCCAAAACACAGACCTGTGGCTAATATTTATCCCAAGCTGTTTACTATTAAATTGGGGATTATTACAACCAGCTTAATCTGCCCCAAAGTGACTAATGTAGAAAAAAGTTATATAAAACTCTCGATGCACTCAAGTTCCTCATCAGTAAAATCAGGAGAGAGTTCTTATGAGGAGAATATGGGGTATTTGGACATTTGGTGTCTTCTCAGCAGCATCCCACAGGTACCAGTCATTCCTATTATCCCAGGGACCCACACTGGGAATCCTTGGAACAAAGGATCAGGAAGCCAGGAAAAGGACTAAGCAGGAATGAATGAAAACCACCAGGCCAAGGGTTTTGGTTGGAAGCATGATTGACTGACTCTGGAGGTGGAGTAGAAGGATACAGAAGCAGACACTTGGTACTAGAGATACTTGGTAATGAGCCAACTACCTTTTGAGGCACATGTTTTTAAAGGTTCCAATGAAGACTAAAATCAAATGAGAGCATAGTTAAATCCAGGCTTTCTAGTGGAGACAAATATGTAGATGAGATATTAGGAATTACTGACATGAATTTATATGAGGGAACATTTTTGAGAATGAACTTTTTTGTTTGCTACCAAACACGGTTTTCAACATTTAGCGTTGTCTGAATGCATTATGTTTATGTCTAAAATTCTTGATGGTAAAATTCTCTCTTTGATTGTGTTATAGTTTTTATAAAAGCTATATCAATTTACCCCAAATTGTTTTTTTAAAAAGAAAACGGGCTATTTACTCTAAAAAAATTAAATCTATTACACAGAGAGTTATGTATTTAAAATGATATAGTTGGATTTAATGATAGTGGTGAACAAATTAAGGTTGCTGCTGCTGATGCATTAACCATGTGGATTTCTTTCCATAGATTGCTTAGAGGGGGAAATTGATCCATTACTTGCCCTAGATATAGAACATAAGTGAGGCTCAACTGGGTCTAATGCGTTTTATTAGGTAGGACACAGCCCACCAATAGAATGGTTTTGTTCAGCCAGAGGCTACATACCAGGAGTCCAATAATCCATTGAAACTGTTTCAGTGATTTTCAATACTGACCTCATATTGGAATAACCTGAGGCAATTAAACCTGATATTTGGTCTTTACTCCCAACTAATTAAAAAATAAAGATAAAAAGCCTCTGGGAATAATGGCTAGCAATTACAATGAAAAAAATAAATAAGACTTAACAGGTGATTCTAGTGTGCAGACAGAATTGAGGACTATTGAGTAAGAGATGAAGTAGGTAGTTGAAGGTCTGGGATAAACAGGAATAGAGAGAGCGAGGCTTCTCGCCAGTACTTCTCAAACTTCAACCTGCATAAGAATCACCTGAGAGTTTTGTCAAAATGTGGATTCTGATTTAGTAGGACTGTGATGGAAACTGAAAATCTGCTTTTGTAACAAGTTCTCAAGTGGTATGATTCCATTACCTGGGCCACACACACAGAGCAGCAAGAAATTTGAACAAATTCCTAGTGAATTTCAGGCTACTAATAATGTCTGAGTAGATACCTTCCAGATAGTATGGGCAAGCCAGAGTTACTTAAGAAGACCAGAACAGAAGTGGATAAAATAAAGATGGCAAAAACCAACAGAAAGACTGGTTATCATATCTTGAATTTATTCTAGGAGTTTTGTCAGAAGACAAAGAAGTGAAGTCAGATTGCTTTGTATCAGATGATACACATGGATCTGGAAATTAAATAGGAAGATATGAACCTTCCAATGTAGTAAAAGGTAGGTGCTTAAAAAGACTATTTTCTCGAAAATAGAGTGAATGTCTAAAGGTCATAGTTCTGATAGACAGCAATGGTAGGAATCAATTCAGAAAACAAAATTAAATGGTTTTAAATGGTATTTCCAAAATTCCTGAGACCGTTTTATTTAGTGTCTATACAACATAATGAAGTACACCAGGTCACATAGTCATAGTATTATTTCCTTTTTAACTTTATTTCAATCCTGATTAATTTCAGGAAGGAAAAAAACCTAAAGCGTGAGCTTTAGTCTGCGTTGTATGTCTTTAGTAATTCCATAACACCTGCTAATTTCTCACTTTAATAAAAAGGGAACTTTCATCATATTCAAAACTCTAACAGGCAAGAAGAAAAAATATTTTGTTACAATTTTTATTTGTCATTACATTCTACTGCCAGAAAGTGACATTTTAATTTTTTAAAAAAAATTCTGGCAGTGAGATATGCTTTCCCTTCAACATAAATTTAAGTAAATAAAGATAGCTTCCTTAAATAAAGTATCGGTAATACTATAATAGTATACAGATATGACAAAATGTCTGAAGGTAGTATTTTAATAACAGAAGTTTAGAAATCTAGGTTGGAACAAAGTAGAAACTACATGAAAACCTGTGCTGTTTACAAAGAGGCCTTAATAACATATTTGTGATGATTTGTTTAGCAAAAATGTATACATACAATAGGCTTATATAAATAGATCTAATTTAATCAACAAATTTTACTAATATAAAAGGGCAATTTTTAAAATTCAAAATGTTTTGATTTTATTTATTTTTTCTTCATGTGAGCAGTTTTGTTGGTTCAGTTGAATATCCCAAGCAATTTACTAATGAAGAAATTAGCAAATATAAAAGCTGTTTTCCAAATGGGTTTCTTCTATTTTAAGGTCCTGTTTATATATATATATATATATATATATATATATATATTTTTTTTTAAGTGTGGATTTACTTTTCTATCATATTCAAAATATGGTTTCTTTCTCTTAATTACTTGGTGTCTAGTCATTCCTCATTTTCACAACCATTTTCTTGATACACAGAAAATTTGCTTTCACCCAGTGATTTAGGAGCCAACTACAATATTTGGTTTAGAGGATTCACTGGGCCTTGACAAAAACAATGCTAAAAACCGATCATAGATTCACAGGATAGCATAGTCTATAAGGAAGGAATTTCTGTAGATATATGCATTCAATTCACCCTGTCTATTTAGTTCTTATTACCACATATAGCATTCCAAAAATTCCACAAAATTGTGCAGTTTCTCCAACTCCCCAAACTTTACGTCCAAAAATTTGTTTCACATCAGAGTTGTACATAGAGTACTTTGACAAATGAATCTTCCAGGCCCTGCCTCTATCCCTTTATCTTATGGTAATAGAGATGGATTGGAAAAGAAACAGAAATGTGACAAGATGGGAACTTACTTCCTGTAGAGATTGGTGGGGTCTCAGCATGTCTGGATGTGTTAGTGTGCTAGTGTGTGGTGGCACCAAATCCATTTGCACAAGTCATGAGTCAACTTGCCTAAGGATGTTGTTGAAAAGGAACAAGTCAGAATGCGTTTTTGTTGCCATAACAAATTACACCACACTTGATGGCCTGAAACAACACCAATATCACATCTTGTAGTTCTGGAGATCAGAAGTCTGAAGTGGGCCATGCTAGGGTAAAATCAAGATATTAGCAGGACTATATTTCTGGAAGTTTTAGGAGAGAATCCATATCATTGCCTTTTCCAGTTTCTAGAGTTCACCTTCATTCCACGTCTCATGGCACTTTTCATGTTCAAAATTAGCACTTATTTCACTCCGATCTCTGTTTATCATCTTGACCTCTCCTTCTCTATGACTTTCTTGCCTTCACCTTCCACATTTAGATAATTCTCAATAATCTATTTTAAGATCAGCTGCTTAGCAACCTTAAATCCCCTTTACCATGTAGTATAGAATATTCAATGGCATAAGTGTTTAAGGACTTGGATATCTTTGGAGGCTGTTAGTCAACTTTCTGTCTCTAGGACAAAATACTTGAGATAATCATCTTATAAAGAAAAATGTTTAGTTTTTGTTCATTACCTTGGAAGTTCTTTCCATTATCAGCTGGCCCTATTGCCTTGAAAAGCCCTGTGGTAGGGTAGCACACCATGACAGCTGTGCTTGGTGGAACAAACCTGGCCAGGAAGCAAAAACACACAGGGGTGGGGGGGGTGGGGGGGGTGGGGGGGGTGGGGGGACTTTGAGGGCATGTCCTCAGTGACCTAACATCTCCCACTAGTCCACACCTTTTAAAGGTTCAATCATCTCAGAATAGCAACACCCTGGGGACTAAGCCTTTATCACATGGGTCTTTGGGGAGGCATTTAGGATACAAACTATAACAGAGGCTATTATTTTGTTTGCCTCACAGAGGTAGGAAAGGATGAGACAAGATACAGAATTGATAATAGAGTTTATTCCTTTCTGATTTACCATGAATAGTTTCTCATTGATCAAGAAAAACATGGGAGAAAGAGAAAGAAAAATAATGTGCAAAAGCAAAAGATGTGAAAGAAAAAGTAATTCAACTTTCACTCGTGATAAGAGGGGACACAGAATGGGGGAATATCTTGATTTACTTCTTCAGGGAATATTGGTTACAAATGGGAAGACCTCCAAGAACCAGATTGCCCTCTCTGATTTATGCATCTCTGGTACCCAGTAGAAGCAGCAGAATATCAAGAATAAGCTACAAAATCAAGGGCCTCAGAGGCAGTGATAAGAGAATTAACTAGTTTTCAGAAGCATTTGTAGAGTTTAGCCATAGACTTTACCACAAAGAACTACAAAATAAAGTGAACAGAACATGATGGGCTAGATTTATTTATGAAATCCTTTTTGGAACTTTCCAGAAGTAACTGCACAACTACTTCAGGGATTCAAGGGCAAAAACAAGCAAACAAAATACAGGCAGAATAAATTCTGTAAAATAGGATATATTATGCTAAAATAGGATATATTATGCTAAGGGTCCCATATTTCACCAGAAGAAACTCGAATTCAGAAGGTGGAAATTCAAACAGTTGACTGGAGAGAAGAAACACCTTTGGGTTCAGCAGTGTAATGCTATCAAGTAATCAAGGCACCCCTGTTAATCCTGATTTTGACCTATACTCCATATCTCAATTAACTGGACAATTTAACTCTCACCTCCCTGCCCAGATGCTTGACTTAAATGCCTCACATCAATCTAATGGGTTTAAGTTTAGTTGTTTTGTTTTGTTGGAGATTTTTTTTCCCCCAGAATTAAAGTATTTTACCAATATGGTTATGTGCTTCAGGCATTTCAGGGTGTTTGGATCCTCTGATGGGACCTTAGTGGCTGGCCCAGATCTCTCCTTCAAGACTTAGGCAGTAAATTTAACAGCTTCTGGTCTACCTGTCAGAGCTCAATTTGCTTTCTGTGGAAAAGAGCCATCTTAACCAATATTATGCTTCAACTTTGGAAATAGCCTATTTTCAATGATCTGTCTTTGCAGTGGCACAAAGGCCTCCCCCTTGCCTCATTTTGGTAGGTCTATGAATTGCTGTTCCAGGTTCAGAACACCCATTGTAATCATTGAGATCACTTTTGTGACTCTTTGACCGTTTAGCTTCACCTTCTGTCCATGGCTTGTCAGAGGTAGAGTCCTGGGAGCCCCAACACGAAGTAGTGGAGCAAATATCAAAGCTGTCCCTGGTGGTGAGATGGGATCAAGTATAAGAAAATACACTGATGGACTCAATATTTCAGCCATTTGAGAGCTTTAGGGAAAATGGTAATTAAAAGGGCAATGAGATTGAACCACTGTTGCTGAGTGTAATTTGTATAGTAGAGACAGACTGAGGTGATTAATGACCAATTTAAGGCAAAAGTATGGTAAGTCAAAGGGCCTACAGGGGTACATTTAAAAAGACTCTTCTTTGGCCAACAAATACATGAAAAAAAATATTCAACATCATTAGCAATTAAGAAAATGCAAGTCAAAACTATACTGAGATTTCATCTTACGCCAGTCAGAATAGCAGCTATCAAGAATACAAATAATAATAAATGCTGGAGAGGATGTGCAGAAAAAGGAACACTTTTACCCTGTTGGTGGGATTATAAATTAGTACAACCACTATGGAAATCAGTATGTAGGCTCCTCAAAAGGCTAGACATGGAAACACCAGGTGGCCCAGTTATACCTTCTCAGTATTTATCCTAAAGAATTAAAGTCATCTCAATGCATTGATAAATGCATACCCATCTTTATAGCAGTACAATTCAAAATAGCCAAACTATGAAAGCCTAGGTGTCCATCAACAGATGAATTAATAAGGAAAATGTGGTATGGATACACAATGGAGTTTTATTCAGCTGTAAAGAAATAAAATTATGGCGTTTGCAGGGAAATGGATGGAACTACAGACCATTAGGTTTAGCCAAATAAGTCACTCAGATGGTCAGGTGTCATATGTTCTCTCTCATATGTGGAAGATAGGGAGGAAAAAGGAAAACAAAGGTGGGGGTGGATCTCCTAAAAATCAGAGAGAGATCAGTAGAGGAAAGGTCCTAAGGGTGGGAGGTAGTGAGGAAAGGGGAGTGATGTTGGTCAAATTATATTGTTATATTGTGTGCATGTATGAATATGAAACAACTAGTCTCATCAATATGTACGACTATAATGCACCAGTAAATATGTGGAGGGAAAAGGGACTCTTCTGAATCTGGAGGCTATAAAAGATAAACACTAGTTTTATTATTTAATTATAGGGGTAGCAAACAACCTGAGAAAGCTGAATTCTGAGACTCAGCAAGAGTTCTGTACAAAAATCAAGACCTTAGTGAAGAAAGAGTGGGGCCCTGAAAGTTTGAATGGGACATTTGTATCAATGCACTTAAAACCTTAAAAATCTCATAATACTCTAGAAGTTATTTGACCAGCTTAAAGTAGAAAAAGATTTATTAATGCAGCCTAAGATTATACTAACTCTTCAGTGATTGTTGATTCCTATTAATCTTATTTTCATTGTTAATGATAAGCACTGTGTCATATTTATGTCTGTACCTTGGTTGTCAGAGGTCTTGGCACTTACTCTGTCATTAAACTCTCCCTTTTATTACAACTGGTGAATTTCATATTATATAAATTAGACTTCAATAAAGCTATTTTTAAAAATGAAAAAAAAATAAAAACCTAAAAACCCCAATACCCTTTCGGGTCCTGCAGAAGTGGCCCACTCCTCTGTGTTAAGGCCTAGCACTCTGCCCTTTGAGACATTACCTCTACTTCCTCCCCCAGGCTCCAGGCACCAGAATCTCAGTAAGAAACCAATATTCATGAACACCACAGGGTGGAAGATATTCCATATAAATATATAAGGACCTACCACATCCATGAAGTTTTGGGAGATTTCCAGTTATACAAGGGGTTGTGGAATTCTCCTTTTGTTGTAAAGAATAAATTGTGGTATCTTACATTTCCTACTACTAATAAGAAAGCACAAGCCCCGCAGGCCTTCTCTGGTTCTGGCGACAGAGTATTTTACATGTAGCAATATGTTTTGATTCATATACCATGTAACATGAAATGCTGCCAGTTCTGAGTAGGGCCTAGAGCAAGAAAGGGATTTGCAGCAGGTCCAAGCTGTGGTGCAAGCAGCCCTGCCTCTTAGGCCATAGGACCTGGCAAATCCTATGGAACTAGAAATATTTATGGTGGAAAAAGAAACTGTGCAGAGTTTATGACAAATCTCAGTGGGAAAATCATAACACAGGCAGCTAGGGTTCTGGAACAAGGCCATGCCATATGCAGCAGAGAATTATACAAAATTCAAAATTAAAAAAAAAAAAACAGCTCTTAATGTAATGTGAAATAGGACTCTGGTAGTAAAGGAAAATCTAACCATGGGGCATCAAATGAAAATGTGGCTAAAACTGCTCATCATGAGCTGGATTTTATCAGACCCATAAATTAACTGCACAAGACATATTCAGCAGCATTTTGGTATATCTGGGACTAGGCAAAATCAGGGTGAAGGGCAAAAGTAACCAGTTGAGCAGTTGGTCCATAGTCCCATGTAATATATGACATAATGTTAAGACTACCTCTCTTTTCAGTTAATATCTATGACTGCCTTAGAGATGGACTTTTATACTCAGTGGACAGAGGAGGAAAATGGTCAAACTTGGTTTTCAGGTGGCAGATTGGAAAGCTGCAGTGCTCAAGCTGCCCCTGAAAGACAATGGTGTAAGAAGTCCTCCTTCTATGTGGACCTTTAGGAGCTAGATCTACTAGGTATTTTTCAACTTAATCAATTTCTACACTTCATTATTTCTTTCAACTTGCTTATTTTGGGTTTTATATGCTTTTGTTTCTCTTGTTTCTAGAGACGAAAGGTTATATCATTTATTTGAGAACTTTCAAGTTTTTCCTAATATGAATATTTAATGCTACAAGTATCCCTTTCTTTAAAACTGCTTTACCTGGGATGCTGAGGCAGGAGGAATGTGAGTTCAAAGCCAGCCTCAGCAGCTAAGCAAAGTCCTAAGCAACTTAGTGAAACCCTGCCTCAAAATATAAAATAAAAAGGACTGGGGGTGTTTCTCAGTGGTTAAGCACCTCTGGGTTCAATCCCTGGTACAAAAAAAAAAAAAAAAAAAAGCTTTAACTGCAAAATTTTGACATATTGTATTTTCATTTTCATTCAGTTCAAAAAACCTCTATAATTTCATGTGTTATGTATTTAGTTTCCATATGTAGTTTTTCATATTTCTTCAATTATTTATTTCTAACTTTAAACTTACTATAAGTAGATAACATGCATTAGGTAATTTCAGTTTACTTCAATTTATTGAAATATATTTTGTGGGTTATAATGTGATTCATTTTGAATAATATTCCATGTGTATTTTATTGTTAATGGAACTCCATAAATGTTGATTAGGTCAGGTTAATTTGGAATCATTTAGGTCTCTAAGAAGAGTATTGAAGTCTTCAACTATAATTGTGGGTTTGCCTAGATCTCTTAAATTTTCAGCTTTATGTATACGAGAATTTTTAGGACTGGTAATAATTTGTCCTTTCATTATCATGTGCTTATCTTAATATCAGCTGGGATATATCATATCATGTGCTTATCTTAATATGATATATCCCAGCTGATATTAAGATAACCATTCCATCTTTCCTTTGAAGTATCTACATGAGATATCTTTGCCCATTTACTTTGAATCTATGTTTTTATATTTGAAGTAATCATCTTTTAAACAATATATTCTTGAGTCATTTTATCCTATTTGACCATCTTTATTTTCTAATTGAAGTCTTAAACTATTAAATTAAGTTATTGAGATGATTTGGTATAAATCTACCATCTTTCTATTTGTTTTCTTTTATCTCAGATATTCTTTATTCCTGTTTATCTCTTTTTCTGACTTATTTTATATTAGTTAAAATGTGTAATTGTTTCATCTGATCTATACTGTTGGCTTATTAATTATATTTCTTTGAGTTTTATTGTTATTATTGTTTTATTTGCTTTATTTAAGTATTCAAAATACTACTAATTTACTTATCATAGCCTACCAAACCATTTTACATATGTCAGAAACACACAGTAAACTGTAGCCCCCACTTATCACTTGTGATGATTATGCTGTTTATTTGCATATATATTTTATATCCCACAATCCATCATTATTATCATTGCTTTGAACAGTAATCATCTTTTAAACATATTTTTTAAAAATCCTCTTGCATTTACCTACATATTTACCACTTTTGGCATTCTTCATTCTTTCATGTATATCCAAATTTCTATGAGATGTCATTTTCTACTGCCTGAGGAAATATTTGCAGTGAAAATATTATAGTGATTAATTCTCTCAGATTTATTTGTATTAAACAAACAAATATTTGATTTGTTTTAAAAACAATCTAGAATTCCTTACCCAATAAAAATAGCTTCAAGAATTTTCTCTGAATTTTGAATATATTTTACTGGGTAAAGAATTCCATATTGAGTGTTCTTTCTGAGTGTTTAAAGATATCACACTATCATCTAGTTTGCGTAGTTTCCAATGAGAGTCTGCTGTCATTCTTATTTTTTTTACCTCTGTATGTATGTTCCTTCTTATAGATAGTTTTTAAAACCTTTACAATGATTTTACACTTATAGAAAAGTTAAAAAGATGGTAAAAAGACATCTGATTTATCCTGTAACCAGTTTCTCTTTATTGTTAACATTTTACCTTACTATGATACATTTGTCACAACTAAAGAACCCATACTGATTGATCATTGTTAACTAAATTGTATATTTTTTTCAGATTTAACATTTTATTTTCCCCTAGGATCCTTTCTATATTCCACTATCTGTTCATGATACCAGTTAACATATAGTAATCATGTCCACTTAGCTTATTTTTTAATGTAACATTTCCACAAACTTTTCTAATTACCTTAGTCAGAATCTTTTGTAGAATTTCTCAATTTGGACTTGTATAATGTCTTTATTATATTGGGTTGATGTTTTTTGGGGAGGAAGATCACAGAGGTGATATGCCATTGTTATCATATCATATCAAGGGTATATGCCATGGAAATGCCCTATTCCTAATGATGTTAATATTCATAACTTGGTTAAAATAGTGGTTGCTTGGTTTCTCTACTATAAAATTATCTCCTATACCCACACCACACATACAGCTTTCAAAACTCTTTAGAAGCAAGTCACTAAGCATAGGCAATATTTAGAGATAGTTGAATACTTGTAGGGAGTAGGATGTACATAAATTACTGGAAATTTTTCTGTATAGCAAATATGCCTATTCTACCCCATTTAATTATTTATTAAATCATTTATTTATATTGGTGACTTATGACTACTTAAGTTATACTTTGGCTTATAATCTAAAACTACATAATTTGTAATTTTGTTCAAATCATTAAAACTCTGACATTTTAGATGTCTTCTAGGTTGGGTCCTGTGTGTCTTTTTCATAATACTTTCATTTTTGAAGTAATTAGGATAGCTCTCAGCATGATTTTTCATTGTTTACTTTTTCTTGGGGTTAATTGAGTTTCTTGGGTTTGTGAGTTATTAGTTTCCTAGAGACACTGTAACAAATTGTCAGAATTTGGGTGGTTTAAAACAACATAAATTTATTATCTCACAGTGACAGGACAAAGAAATTTAAACTCAGGGTGTCAGCATGACCAACTCCCCCCCTGAAAGGCCTAGGGAAGTGTCCCTCCTTGCCTTGTCTAGGTTCAGGTGGTTGCCTTGAGTCACTCCAATTTCTCCCTCTGCTTTCATATGGCCTTCATACCTGAATATATGTCCAATTTTTTCTATCTTTATAAAAACACAGGTAATTGAATTAAATAGCCTAATCCTTAATGATCTCATCTTGATTAACTACATTACAAATTTTCTGTTTGTAAGTAAGGTCACAATCAGGATTAAGATGGACTCAACTTTGGTGCATGTGTTGAGAGGAGGATAGCAAATTATTCAAGTCATTGGAGTTAGTATTATAGCTTTCATTAAACTTGGAAAATGTTTTGCCAAATGTTTTTCTTCTAGTATTTTTTCTTCATCTCCCCCTTCTGGAATATTATTATACAAATGTTAAGCTATTTTATATACTCTCAGGTCATTGATACTCTGATCTTTTATTTTCCCTTTTTCTTTCTGTGAATCATTATATTCTTATATTTTTAAGATCACCAACCTTATCTTTTACAGTGGCTAATCTGATTTTAATCCCATTTAGTGTTTTTGTTTGTTTGTATTTTCACATTTCAAGTATTCCATCTCTAAAATTTTCATTTCAACCTTTGAAAATACTTTCCATTTCTTTTCTTATGATGCTTATTTTATGCATTGATTTCCTTAAATCCATTAAATATATTTATAAGGCCATTTCAATGTCTTTGTCTCCTAATTCTGTCATCTCTGACTCTTTGAGATCTGCTTCTATTGTTTTATTTTTTTTCTTCTGGTTTTGAATTAATTTTCTTCCTTTGCAAAAGCTTTATTTTTATTGAATGATAGATATTGTGATTTTTTTTTTGTTTTTGCTGTTTACTGGGTTTGGTTCTGTCCCTTCAAATCATGTTGGATTTTGTTCTGGTGTAAAGTCAATTTAGGATCAGTTGCATTCTTTCAAGTCTTTTGTTTTGAACTTTGTTAGGGCACATTCAGAGCAGCCTTGAGTTAGAGGCAATGTAGCACCAGAACTAAGATAGTACTAATCTGTAGACTCTACTTGATGCCTTCATATTATGAGGCTTTAACAATGGCTGGTAGGACATAAGCTATTCTTAGCCCTGTGTGAATCCTAGAATTTGTTTCAAATTTTCAATTGCTTTCTATCACTCATCCTTGGCTTCTTAAAAATTATGCAGACATTTAAATAAAGTCAAATACAGAATACAAAACTCTTGATAAATGTGATTTCCAATTCACCTTCCAATGTAAGTATTCATAGGATAACCAGTCTTCAAAAAGTTTATGAAGCCATAGAATTATAGTCCCCCCCCCCAAAAAAAAACAAACTTTCTCCATGTGTTTGGTCCAACTCAACATCTATGGTGCTTTAGTTTCCTCTATGGCAGTCACATCAACTGTCATCTAGTCTTAAGTTAAGCATCCCAGTGATAGAAATCCCTAAAGATATTTGAATTAAGTTATTAGAATCCTTGTGAGTCATCTCTTTGCCATGGTATATTTGTCTTTCCTCAGCTTTTACATGCGACATAATATTGAGCCCTAGTTACAACAAATGATGGGATTCTCCAATTGTCTTTGAACTTACATCATCAATTCTGCATACATAGTGCTATCTTGTTATTAATTATTGCCCAGGAGCTCTTTTTTCTTTATATATATGCACCTCTGATCTTCTACTTACTAACATCCTATTCTATACACATATCCCTCCACCTGCCTTCATCAAGACTGATCTATATCTTCTCTCATAACCTGGACCTCTGAGATACAAGTGTTAACTAATTTACAAATGTTTTTATCTTGACACTCTTTAATTTCTTACCTAGGGAATGAGTAGCCTGTGAATTTTAGGGGCACTGAGAAATCCAATAAGGGATGCTCTGTAAATGATGATACTTCTTGGCAGCTACATCTTGACATTATCTGTTCAATTTTAATAACCTGTCCCTGGCTAATAACTATTTCCATGGGAATGTCTGTGTGCTTGTGTTGGGACATGAGCATGCAAGACGGAAGCAAAGATGTGAGCTAAAGAAAGAGAGGTACCATGATTACTTTTGATTAAAGAGGAGACTTCAAGTAGGTCTGTCTCAGGATGTTACTAAAACAGGAAACCAATGAATATTCCTTTATCCTGAAATCCTATAAACAGGCATTAGCATTAAATAACTTCCTAACTTGATCTAGTGATTGCCATCAAATTTCTTCTAAGGATCAAATTAATACAATGTGGCTTAAATAGCATTGACCTTTAAATACTGTTAAATCCCATTGATATCCTTCATTTTCCCTTTTGAGTTTACATTTTTAAGTGGCATTAAAGCTGCATATACTTAGAAATATTTTTATGTTTTTTTTTCCTTTACTAACCAAAGACAAATATAACAAAACAGTACTAAAAAGTAAAGAATGAAAGGTTTGGGGCATTTTAAGAGCCAGGGACAATACATGGTAGAGAGATACAGGGGTGCAAGAATAGTCTACATCACTAAAGATAAGATAGGCTGTGAGTACACAGCAAAACTGAATTGTGTATTGTAGTAAACACAGACTTTCAGAGCTGGAGTAGATTGAAGTTCAGATGCTGCCTACGCAAAACTAGAACACATACTCGCCTATATGCATGACTGATCAAGACTTAACTCTGTGCCACATTTCAGCATGTTAATCCCAGACCTCCCAGAATCCTGGAAACATTGCTGTAATCATTTTTACAGCATCCTGTTTGTGGAGTTAGGTTACAAATATTATGGGTCCTGTTATATAATTGAAAAGTTGAGTTACAGGGAAGTTATGCAGTTTGCTCATGGTTGGAAATTGGTAATTGAGATCAAGTGCAAACTGGAATAGACCCAGAAAGAGTTCCTCCCAGGATATCTTAGAGGTGTCACTCCAAAATCCTTTCAGGGATTTATATATGCTATTCCCCAGGGCAGTGAATTCAAAAGTGCTAATGGGAATCTTCTATGAGGCAATTGTATAAGTAGGTTTTTTTTCTTTTGGGAACAGGTACTCGCTGTTACTTTAGATTCTTCTACATTTTCGGAGGGGTAGAATTAATGACTGATTTAACACTGCATACAGCTCACATTTAAAGTCATAGACACCACTTTGCAATACAGATTTCTACAACTTGGCAATGCTTCCTGAAGAAGTTTATTATAATGCAAGGAAATTTTGGGGCTTTCTGATGCCCACTGTCTAGGTTAGTTTCTTTTCATTCAAAAGGAAACTTGAGAGGAAACATTAAAATACACTCACAATACACTGTGGACAAGTTTGGGCTTGAAAACCTTCATAATGTTGTCCTTATTCTGTGGTTATCTTCATCGCCAAGTAAATCTCAAGAGCTTCATATAATGGGATTTAAAACATTTTTGTGGTTTCTCATACTTCAACTTTCTTCCTCACTGGCAGTCCAGTGAATCTACAGGAAGCTAAGGAAAGGGAAAGAAAACCTGAATTTATGTAGTTACTCACATAGGTAAGGCCCATGTCTCTGACTGGGGCCAAACATGCCACTTTGGAGAGTAGACATTTTCAAGGGTGAAAAGAAGATTAGAAATTAGCCTGAGATTTCTGATCCAGTCATTTGCAATGTCAGTAATACTATTTTCTAAGTTTTAAAGCTATTTTTAGATGTGTCTAAAATGTTGACAGTCCCAACAAGTTCTCTGGATAATATATGGCAAATTTTACTATTTTATCAAAAAGATGGCAGATATTTTATTCCCTGAAACAAAAATGTATATTGTTTTTAAAATACATTGCTGATTTGTGTGTTTACACTATTACTCATATGATAAATAATCAACAATAATAATTTTATTATTTTTAAGCATACACATATGTAAACACAATATGTATACATAAAAAATCTTGTTTAATAATTCTAACAAATCTTGAATGTAAACGTTATTGCTATTATTTTGCCTATGAGAATAAGAATAGTCTAACTCCTGTTTTACAGTTAACACACTGACAGAATTGCCTAACACCAAAGCATGGGGTTAAAATTAAAATAAAAAGAAGGAAATTGAGCTGTTATCCATACACTTCTCCATACAATTAATCTGGAGAGATGAAAGTAATTATTATTAGTTTGTTAAGATAATCTATATAATAGGGTAGAACTATTAGGCCCAATTTTCTGATGAAGGCTGAGGTTCACAAAATTGTAAATTATTGACATGAATTGTTTGATATTGAGTAAGTATTAAGTAGCAGAATCAGGACTGTGTAACTTCTCACAATGTGTCTTTCCTTATTGCTTAAAATTAAATAAAGAGAAAATCATGTCATTCTGATTCTAATCAATATAATCAAGGCAGAATTTTTATAGGATGTACTGCTTTTATTCCAATAGTTAGTTAGTATAAAACTACCCAATTTGTGTATGCCAGTTTTGGGATATTCAAATGCCCTTGGAGAGAATTGTGCAATAGAAATACAGGTGATGGGCCAGCAGGGTCTGATATGAAGCAGCAGTATTTACTTTGTATGGAATTTTGGAAACATTTTTTGCATCCTAAATTTGAGGACTTTGAAAGTTTAGAATTAGAATAACCTCTTGAACTAAAATCTGACTACAATATTCCTCCAGGTTCCATTACAAATTCAGAGTCATCTTACTCTGGGGATTCTTCATTCCCTTGACAGGCCAGTGAATTTCTTCTGTATCCTCTCACCTGCAGGTGGGTCAGTGGAACAGCTGAATATCTCCGTGCATTAGGTAGGTCAGAAATAATGAGACTGGTGGATTGGCAGATGGACATGATAGATGAATGGATAGATGATGGATAGAAGATAGATAGATAGATAGATAGATAGATAAGCTATATAGAATAAACAGATGGATCCCACTCTGGATCTGACATTGGCTTGTTGTGCCATTGACTTTTCAGCCCTAGTAGGCTCTTAAGAGCTAATGCATTTTCTCACTCCACACATGGGTCCTCTCACAGCAGGCCTTCCATAGCAAAAGCGTTTCAGAAATCCCAGTTTACCTTCATTTGTATTATCTACATTTCACCTGGCTTTTCCACTCAAGTTCATTTTTAGGCCAAGAGCCCAGCAGTGTTATTCTTTTAATTTTATATACCCACAGAGCTGAAACATTTGAAGTACAAGCGTGGGACTGTATACTTTTCAATTAGATGTTGGCAACACAAACACTCACAGACACTAACTGGCACAGAACAACTACCATTCTCTTAAATTAATGGATATACTCTGATGGCATGCCCAATGGTACAGCAATTTGGGAGCCTCAAGAACTATAGAAACCATGGAAATCATAGTCCACTGCACAACAAGAAGTCCTTTAGAAAGATTTTGCACAATTAGCTTATTTCAGAAATTAAGAATGCCAATTGGATCAATCAGCCAAATCTTGGCAGGACATTGATACTAATTGCCTTTTGTCACTATTTAGTTGCCTCTCTGTTTCCTTGGGTATAGAGAACTAGAGAAAAAGATTGCTTCTTACAGGAGTCAATAAAGATTTAAACTAAAGCCAATTTACTTGAGAAAGCACAGGGCCACAAGCCTACTTTTCCCCCAAACTCTTGAACTCTGTAAATTTTAAACATCAAGTTATTTTTTCCACATATAAAGTCTAATTAAACATTCTATGTCTACATTTGGATGTAAGATTTCTTTGTGTAAGGGCTTATAACTACATATCAAATTTTAATCTATTGCTATTATTATTATTTGCAAATTTCTAGTAGTCATTTTTATGGTCTACAACCATGGGTGTTATTGTTCCCTATCCATCTTATAATTTCAACTAAATCAAGCAATGAAAATTTTATAGTGCATCCCTAATTGTGCACCAGACTGGAACTGTTCATACAAATTCCAAGCAATTATAAGGCTTTCTGGGAAACATTGGCAGCAAACACTAGATTAAATGTTTATAACAGCAAGCCAGATGGGAAACAGAGATAAGGAAAATCTCATGGAAACATTTTTTTTTTTTCCCAAACCACAACACTGTTTTAAATTAACCTGGCCAAGGGAAAACATTTTCACATTGTTGACCAATAACAAGTTTTTGGTAAATAATAGTCTTTAAATTGTGGGAATAATTTCACAAAAACATAACCATTTGTGTCATCTGTGATCAATGTTACAAAGAGATACCAGATAGAATTGATGGGTGGCTCCAAGGATGTGTTAAAATGCTAATTTAAAAAGTTGATACTTTGAAGCTAAAAATGTAGCATATATCATATGAGAAGTGGGGGAAAATCTCATGGAAATATTTAGCTGTACTTGAGAATGTCTGACATGGAGACTGTGGTGCATAAATAGGCTAGGCAAATTCTGAAAAATCCATTTGCTGCTTGAGAATTCAGGTAGAAGTCTGCCATTTTTTAAAGATAAAAATCTATCTCTTAATGGAATTGGACAATAAGTGTCTCACCCACTTGAGCCTGTGCTTGCTTCCTTTCATGTGATTAGAATGTTCTGAAAGTTAACAAAGGTAGATTTACAGTGAAGATACTAACACTGAAATATATATACTGTGTATGTGTGCGCGTGTTTGCGCACACGCGCACTACTGTGATTTTCTCTCCCTCACACTTCCTTTTTTTAGGTGATATTGGAGTGAACATGAGCATTTTTGGATTGTGTCTAAATGGAACTTAAATTTGAAAGACATTTGTTTGCTTTGTTGGGATGTATTTTTGTGTGATGTAGACAGATCCATGAACAGTTAACTTATTGATATTTTACAAGTTTGGAAATGGCTTTTGGGAATAGTCTTGCCATTCACTGCACCTAGTCACTTAAAAAAAAATGAAGGTACATGTTTTGCCATAACTCACATATCCCATGGAGAAGAAACAAAGTTTAAATTGTAGATAGAAAGGAGTTGGTCTATGGAATATTTTTCCACTCAATAGTTTATGGGATATTTTCCCATTTAATAGTTGTGTAAAAGATTTTCAAAGCTTAAAATATGTATGTATATAATTTTTAAAAATAAAACCTCTAAGTTATATTTCTTAAAGATTTTTAAAAAATAAGGTGTAAAATTATTCAAAAAAATCACAAAAGCTCAAAGACATTATTATAACTGCTATTTGGAAAGATAGTTTGGAATATTCAATTAAAACAAATGAGAAGTTACAGATTCCTGATTTGGACATATATGAAGAGTATCTTCTTTTTCACTTTTAATTTTTTCATCAAATGATTCGAGAAAATGTTAACATAAAAATAATAGGTTATGTCATATAAGGGATAAGGATGAGGAATGAAATCAATAGAAATTATTCTGATCTTAAGAAGGGAATTTGACATATCAAAAGAAGCAATTTATTAAGTTGAAGAGACGCATTTTGAATAGAAGAAATTATCAAATCCTGAGATTAGTTTGAATCTAACAATGAAGATAAATGAATTATATGAATACATTTGGGAAAATATTTAAATTTGTTGCTGTATAAATGAGCTCTTGCTTGCTGTGTTATAATTCCCCAAACCTAATGGCTTATATACTCTATAGGCCAAATCTGGCCCACAGCCTATTTTTGTACATCCTGAGAACTAAGAACAATTTTATATTTTTAAATATGTGTTGAAGAAGAAGAAAGAAGAAAAAAGAAGAGAAGGAAGAAGAAGACAATGAACAACAACAGAGACCACAGGTGGCCCAGAAAGTCTAATATACTGAATTCTTGCCAACCCCTATTTTAAAACAATTTATTGAACTCAGCATTCATCGTGTTGGTGATTTTAGGATGGGCCCAATTGGGATGTTCTTCTGCTGGTCTGGTCTTGGCTGATCTCACTCATGTGTCTGCAGTCAGCTGGGTGGGTGGGATTACCTAAAGACTGGTTATCTGGTACACCATCCCTTATAGGTTTGGTGGCAGGTGAACAGTCAACAGAAATGACAGAGTGAATGGGCCACAGTCTCTCATTATTCAGAAGACAGGTCAGGGCTTATTCTTAGGATGATAGTTTCAGTGTTCCTAATAATAGCTAGCCTCAAATTGAAGTGCTTTTCTGGCCTTAGCTTAGATCGTATTTGGTAATAGTCCATCAAAGTAAGTGCTGTAGTTAGGTTCAGTTACCTAAGGCAGAGAGAGATGCTATGAAAACAGTTGGATGAATAAAAAGGAAAAAAATTGTGACCACTTTTATCCATCATACTTGTTGATTTGATGTGAAATAATAACAAAGAAGATAATGAAAACTAATCATATGCCATTGCTATAAGCACACTGATAATTAACTGCTAAATAAGTGATGTCAATTTAATGACTAAGATCATTCACACAGTAGAAAATTTGAAATGTCCTGAAACTTTTCTGTTTTTATAAGAAAGAAATTTGAAGAATTCTTTCCCAAATTGACCACAGTTCTTTGATTTTATAAGTAATTATCAATAATTAGTGAATTTGATTGAATTTTTGCTCAACTATCAATAATAGAAAACATGATTTAGCATGACTAATCATGATAAGAGAAAATTAATTATTTTCTTTTTTTGAAAAGTTCTTACAAAATCATTGTCCAGTTAATAATGAAAACATTTATAAATCAAAAAACATGTAGGAGAAAAATGTATATATAGACATGTGCTGGGTATTTCATCTAAAAGTGTTTTTTGGATTTTGTGAGGTGGATAGTATTTTTTGCTTTGTGAAATTTGTAATTTTTTATTTTTTTCCTATTCTAAAACATTTATTTTCCTATCTAATTTTAGATATATACTATTGCATTTTTTTCTTATAAAAAGCCTACAGAGTTTTCCAGTTTCAGGCCCATGCCTGAATCTACCCAGGAAAGCACCAGGAAGTGTTCCAGCTCCAGAAGCCTAGGTCTGTCCAGGACAGCAGCTGGTGCAGAGGGAGGAGGGAGAAGAAAAAGAGTTACAGCTCCTTGTGTGATCCTGTGTGGTGGTATTTGGCATCCTGCATCTTCTTGTCAGTTCCAAGATTGATTAAAAAGCCTTTGGTAATCTTTTCTGCCCTCAATCATGACACATGCAAATATCAGCTCTAGGGTAATCAGATCTCTATGGTTTTCAAGATGGCTAAACTGATAAATTCAAATACACATTTACTTTTGTTATCCCTATTCCTATTTCTCTATCAATTGCCCCCTGCCTGGAAGTGTTATTCAAATGAGATAAGAAGGGGATTTCAGTTTGACAAGTGGAGTAAAAATGTTTGAGAGACTGTATAATTTTCCCATGGTTACATGGAACATGGGGTCAAGACAAGATGGCAAACAATCTGTGTGTTACTGAGGACCATTTCTTTCCCATCACTTCCCTCTTTATTCTTTCAATGCAAAGGGGCTCTTCTCTGAAATGATGAGAAGCATATCTTCTATAAAAATGGCAACTTTCTTATATGCTAATCATTGCTCATTCAGAAATCCTGAAGAAATAGGGAAAACATTTTTTAAAATGGACAATATTAAATGTTAGTATATGCTGAGTATATAATTGTAGCACATAATTCTTCACATGTGAAGATTCAAGTAGGTGATTTTAAGGGAGTATATGGTATAAATAAAGATATTTGTTCTTGGGGGCAATTCAGAAAGGAAGGAGGAATGATGAGCAATGGCTGGTAGGTCATATTTATGGATATGGTTTTATTTAACATATTAATTCCACATACCTATCACAAAGCACAGAAGATCCCAAAATGACTCTTGGAAACCATCTACTCCAAGTCCCTACATTTACAAAAGGGATACTTCATTTCCCCTAACCCAACCAACAAATCTGACTTGCCAGAATCACACAGACAAACAGTGACAGAGTTATTAACTTTTTCCTCAGCTTTGTCTAGACTGAACTACAGGACCAATCAGATCATTACTATTCAAAACCAATAGATGCTCTTTAAAGCTATCCTTAGCTTGATTCAGACCCTAAAGTTACTTCTGGTTTACTGCTATGTCCTGGTCTTTTCCAGATTTTATTCCAAACCTGAAAACTCAACTTATTCTTCATTGTTATTTTGTTGTTTATTTTCATTATGTGTATAGATAGTAATTGCACATAGAAAATATCACTTTTTGGTAATGAATTGAATTATTCCTATTCCATGAACAGTATGAAGGCACCATCAATGAAGCTGAATGATCAGACGTTTTATCTTCGATAAAAACGTATAGTCCTTGAGGAAAGGAAGTGAATTTCATATATTACATCTTTTTTATAAGTGCTCAGCATATGTTGGAACCTTAATATATATATATATATATATATATATATATATATATATATATATATATATATTTGACAGTACAAATTATGGAATCACCAGCCAGTGACTCAATACTGCCCTTACAGCTGCTAGTTATCATTATCTTTATATGTCAAATGATGACATTTTGATCCTGAGTAGATGAAAATGAGATTGGGATAAGCCTATTTTCAAATGGCTCAAAGGACAGTTCTCAATGCTACCTTCAAGAATGAATGTTAATAGGTCAAACATGTATAGTAATTTAATTATTTTGTCTTTTAAAAATTATCTCAAATAACCATTCTGAGAACCTAATAAAAGCAGAAAGAATAGTTATTATTACCATTTTACCATTGGGGAAATTAAGGTACCAGACATCAAATGATGAGCTCAAGGTCACAGACCACATTAAGAGCAGGACTGGGATCAAGGCCCAGATGCCGTCCTGGGTCCCATGACTCTCCCTTCCTTTTCCTAAATATCTATTTTCCCAAACTATGTGTCACCATTCAAACACCCTCATCCTGATCTAGTCTAAAATAAAAATAAATAATATTTCTGGTTTCCAAAATTATTCAGTTTTTATTTTTTTAAATAATTGAGTGGGCCCATGTAGTGCTTCTTTGAAATATTAGAAAGGAATAATAGAATTCACTTCCTTCTCTCTCTCTCTCTCTCTCTCTCTCTCTCTCTCTCTATATATATATATATATATATATATATTTTTTTTTTTTTTCCCCTGAGTGAATAATACATACCTGTGAGAAATCTTTAAACAGACCTAATCATTTCCCCAAAACTTGAGGGACAAAATGCATGGGTAGCACTGTAATTTCTGCAATCATTTTATTTGATTATGAAATATATATACTCGGCATCGAAAAGCAGATGCCTGTGGATTCAAGACACTACCCATGATTGTAATAATTTTAAAAAAGGCCCCAAAAGTAAAACCTAGATAACTACCAATCTGTTACACTTATGAGCTTCTTGGTTAATATGTTCAGAAACCAATATCATTGCAATGACTCAAAGGTACCACCGGATATTTCATTTTGCTTTATATTCTTGGACAAAACATGCCTATTAAAAACTACTAGTTTTCCCAAGGTCATGCCATCTGACCTGAGTCCAAAGCTTCTGAGAAGAAAGCCCATAGCAAAAGGACAGAAACTGTGAGGAAATCTGGAATGATTGTGTAAGCAGATCTTAATGACTATTCTTTAGCCTAATTTAAAGTCTTTTTCTTATACTTTAAAATCCTGATATTTCAGACACGAAATTAAAATGATGCCTCAACCAAATCATAGATGCAAGTCCAAAATGCTGTATAATTGCTCCATCACCCTTAGGAGAAGTTCTGATTAAAATGAGTCACATTGACCTTGGGTGACATGGCCTAAGGGGCAATTATTCCCCAAGGGACTTAATTAAATGCAATTAGACCAGTGAGAGTACATTTAACGAGTCCCCTTGCGATACCTATATTTCCAATCTATTTTTCCAGTGACTTTCACTAATGATTTGATTCACTCAACATCTGTCAATGGATAACAATTGGGCACTCACAACTATAAGGTGATGATGGAATACCTAGGTCCCATGATTCAGAAATTAGAGAGAAAATATAGACACATGTCAAGTTGAACCAGAATATGAGGTCATCTATTTATAGGCCAAATGTACAATAGAGAGAATGAGCAAAATACTGTCAGAGGAAAAGGTGCTTACTGTAGGTGGAAGCAGATACAGTTGGCCTCAGGGACAACTTGAAGACTTGTAGTATATAGATAAGGATAGAATACTCTGAATCAGACTTTGATGGTGGAAAGAATTCCAGGGATCATCTTGTCTCATAAAACTTCCTCTTACACTGCTCTAGCACTCTGAAGGGGTTATGTAGCTTACTCCAAACCATCCTATTTGTGGCATGAAGTATTTTTTAAAAGATGAGTAAAATGAGAAAGTTGAGTAGTATAGATGCATGAACTATATTTTGGGGATGATATATTGACCAGCTAAGTAAGGTAAATAGTACAGGTAAATATTGGTTGGAAAAATAAATTCAGGCCAATTTCTAAAAATGCTATGTTTTGAGTTTGGAATTTATTTTGTCAACAGAAAGGAATGTAGGCGTGTACTTGAGTTGTGGATTCTTATAATTAAAGTAGTATTTTCCGAAAGATTAATCTGGTAATTATGTCCCTGATGTATTGAAAATTGTCAGGACTGACAAAGGCCTGGATAACACTAATGTAATCACAACAACAGTCTCAGATGAGAACAGTGATCTCTAATAATATTAAGAGAAGCCAAGAGCATTAGGAATAGTATCAAGTATAATGACTAGGTTTCAGGTAAGGTTGTCAGGAGGTGTCAGGCAGTGGTGATTGTCAGATGGGAACCAGAGTAGAAAACTGAAGGATCAAGGGGACATTGAGAGGAAGAGGCATGGGCCAGGACTAGAGAGTTCTGGAAAGGCCCAAGAGCTCAGTCAGAAATGAGCTAGTGTCTAGGAAAATAATCCAGAATGGAAATGAGCCTGGGCACTGCAGGCCAGAGCAAGGTAACAGCAACGCTGCAGTAAGCAGGCAGAAATCAGGTTGGCTCAGACATGCGGAAGGATATAGCATGCCCCAAGGAATGGCCAAAGTCAGAAAATTTGGAATGGACTCTGAGATTATAACCCAGACCTGCTGACTAAGCAGCATCAAACAAAAAGATTCTGTGAGCAGAGAAGTCTAGAATTCAGCTGTGAGTTCACAGATAATTGTGGAGGCCCAGCATTAAGCAACATTGATACTGCCAATGGGAACATCCCAAAGGCAGATGAAATGTTTTCTTATGATATCTGAAAATCTGGAGAAGCTTGAAAGAAAGGAAGACAAGGAAGAAACAAGTGGAAATTTAATGTTTAAAAATATACAGAAGTAATCACAGAAAAAAAAACTACAGGAATTTTTGTACAGTAGCTATTTTAGTAGTTAGTACTGTTTTTATTCTTAATTATATGGTTGGGTTGGGGAAACACAGTGGAAGCAGAACATAAAGTTGTTGGTGA